>NC_090448.1:1064803755-1065104324 GCF_031143425.1 Pleurodeles waltl
AAGGTGATCCTCTTCGATACGGGTAGCCAGTGTATGTCTCTGAGGTGGGCAGAGATGTGGTCATGGCGTAGGACGTCAAAGATGAGGTGGGCGGAAGCGTTTTGGATACGTTGCATTTTCGTTTGTAGTTTGGCCATAGTTCCTGCATAGAGTGCGTTTCCGTAGTCCAGTCAGCTGCTGATGAGGGTGTGGGTGACTGTTTTTCTGGTTTCGATGGGAATCCACTTGAAAATCTTGCGGAACGTTTAAAGGGTGTTGTAGCAGGAAGAGGAGATTGTGTTGACCTGCTGAGTCATCCTGAGTGCTGAGTCCAGGTTGATTCCCAGGTTTCGTACTTGAGTGGTGGGTGTGGTGTGGCTCCTAGGGAGGTAAGCCACCAGGAGTCTTTCCAGGTGAAGGGGTTGCTGCCGAAGATGAGGATCTCTGTTTTGTTGGTGTTTAACTTGAGGCGGCTTGATTCCATCCAGTTGACGATGGCGTGAAGTCCATTGTGGAGGTTGTTTTTTGCGGTTGTAGGGTCTTTTGTGAGGGAGATGATCAGCTGGGTGTCGTCTGCGTAGGATACTATGTTGATGTGGTGAGTTCATGCAGTGTTGGCGAGAGGGGCCATGTAAACATACGCAACAACTTGCCATCTGGACACTTTTGGCACCTTCGCCTTGTGAAGATTTCTACATTTATGCTTAGGCACTATTTTGGAGCTCAGATTCTTCTAGCAGACCAAGGTTGCAGACTGTAGTCAATCAAGGCTCCACAAGGCTGGACACGTATCTAAGAGATCCCACTAGGAATTATTTACCGCTGAGGAGAAGTTCCAAGCAAGAGCAACCTCCCAGTGAAAATGCAGCTTTGTTAAATCAGCTTGGAAGGTAGGTTCTTCAGACTTCCACAGGTTCTTGAAGCCAAGCTATTTCTTATGTCTAGGTTTCAGGAGATGACAGGTGGAGTATAGTTTAACACAAGCCAAAGGTCCAGGACCCTGGGGTCAAGTCTCATTTCAGCATGGGCCAGCAGCAAAGTCCAGGACAGGTCCTACTGGAAAAGGTCAGCTAGTAAGTTGCAACAAAAGGCCCTTATAGTTTGTTGTGCATCTGTACCTTCAAAAGGAGGTCAGCCCTATGACACTTGTAGTCCACTTCTATGTTCTAGGCACAAGAGGGAGGGCAGGTCCAGTGTTCTCTGCTTTCTCAGCTTGTCAAAGACAGCAGGTCTTAGCAGGGTACTGAGGATGCCACATCTGTGCCTGGGAGGGATAAACTGCTGGCCACTGTATAACCAATGAGGTAAAAGTTCATATGGGTAATCCTACCACATTTAAAAGCCTTTCCTGTATGCCCTACTGCAAACAATTACCAATGCCTTCTCTACCGAAAGTCAAAATAGCAGAACCTCTCTATCCCTGTGCAATGCACCTGTGCTCACTCCAGAGGTGTGGCCATGGAAATGAGCAACACCTCCTCTATAGTCATTGACGACTACTTCTGGAAGAAACTCCCTTCCATCTGGGATTGGTGCCTACCTGACGGGGGCAAAGGAAAGGGGTAGACCTTGTGTCAGCTAACATTTGCCTATGGCAGTTGGTGCCTCTTTTAAGATTATTGAGTTCCTGGGCCCAGACCACAGGCTATCCGGTCAAGAGGACACAACACCCCCCACACCCAAAGTATTTTGTCCCTGCTATGTGAGCCGATTTAAACCTCAGCAAGAAGGCTATTCAGCTGCAGGTGACAGTTTGAGTTCATGCAAAGGTTTACAAGATGCTTCACAGCGTGAAATTGTAACTTTCTAAAAGCACCCTTTCCAAAAAATGTAAAACGTTCCCAGCAGGAGAGACAGCCTCAATAGGACCATTCTGTGGTGTGTTGGTGGCGCGACTAAGTTAACAGTGGCAACTCTCTCTTCTCACCTCCCCTGCAAATCGGCACTGCTAACCAGCTGTATGTCATTTGCCTTCCCTATACCATGAGTAGGGAAAACCAGGACCTTGAGCGGACAGTGCCTTGAATATCACTTAGCGACTATGATAAAAAGCACTAGGGTCCATAGGTGACAGTCATTTTAGGGTAAGAAATTAAAGAGAGACATACTGTACCCACAAGGTGTGTCCCTCTTTTGGACAATAGAAAGGTTTTTTAAATGCCATACTGACATTTAGTGGTGAAACAGAAGTACTGCACCAGTGACTGAACTATCCATATTTTCTGCATTTCTCCTCTCTGAGATTGTATTGGGCCTTTAAATATCTTTTTCTAATGATCAGAAAATAGGCAGTAGTTCATATGTACCGGAGCCATCTCATGTTACATACTGGCCATGTAAATGTCTGGCATCCTGACAGCTTTCTTGCTCAGAGGCACCGACAGGCGGCAAGAAAAAAAAATCACCAGATGCCTGAAGATTTAGCCATGACCTCTATATGCCCACTAAAGGAGTTAAAAGACTTTACTGTGCAATCAGGCCTGGGAGTAATTTTTATTACACTTGAGTAACCGGAGTAACTTCAGTAATTCTTCTTTGTTGCCGATAATACTGCAATTATGCCCACTCATGAGATTAAGAGTAATTTTGAGGTAAAAAAACTACATCCATAGCACATTTAGTTGGTCATTATGACATTGGCGGTGACTGTGAAAGTGGTGCTAATAGCGCCAACAGGCTGGCGGTAATTACTGCCAAATTATGACTATGGCGGTGATAACTCCCATAGACAGCCAATGTACCACACCATTCGCCAGGGCGTAAACACTACGTACCACGGCGGTAGCCATCAACAGCCAGGTGGAAGACAGGGTACTGCCCTCCACATTATGACGCAGCACACGGCCACAATTTCCGGGGGGTACCAACGCCATCAAAATCCTGGTGGAAACACATCACAGAAGACCAAAGACTCACCAACAGAGACACAGAGAAGCTCAACACCGCCATGGAACCGGAACTTCAAGTCTTCCTGATGCTCTTCTACGCCATGTTCCACCTGGAACACCAACACCGACAAAGATGTCGACGGTGAGAACAGCCGCCTAGCACACAAGGGAGGGATGGAGGAAAAGGAGAGTGACACACACATGAACAACACACACCATCCACACACACACCATACACACAACCAGCTGCAGAGGAAAACCAATGGCACACAACACACTGCAGAATAATACAAGGACTAGAGTTCGGAAGTACTGAAAATTTATTTGCAAGGCAAAACCCACCATATGAACCAATTTTGAACAGATAGACATAAACAATTGTACAGAAAGGGCCAATGCCCAGTCAAAAGTACATAAGGCCCACATGGCCATAGTCCAGGCCCCAACTTGATCCTGACTAATTACGCACAAAGCTGTGCAGGGGCATCATCATGGAAGTGGACACGCACCTCGGGGGTGGGGTGATGGGCACCTCAGCTGAAGTCGGGAATTTGCCCACTTGTTCTGGATGGGGCTCAATGCCCATTTCCCAATGCTGGGGAGTGCAAGGTCACATTCACTGAGGTGGGGAACTTGCCCACTGATCCTGGAGGGAGCTCCATGCACATTTCCCAATGCAGGGGAGTGCAAGGTCACAGTCACTGAGCTGGGGAACTTGCCCACTGATCCTCAAGGAGGCTCCATGCCCATTTCCCAATGCTGGGGAGTGAAAGGTCACAGTCACTAAAGTGGGGAACTTGTCCAATGATCCTGGAGGGGGCTCCTTGTACAACAGTCCCTGGAGGGTGGCCTACATGCTCTCTGCTGGAGGTGAGGGCTGCATGGTCTCTGCTGGGGAGGTGTCACCTGGGCAGCCTCTGCTGGAGGTGAGGGCTGCATTGTCTCTGCTGGGAGAGGTGTCACCTTGGCAGCCTCTGCTGGAGGTGAGGGCTGCATTGTCTCTGCTGGGGGAGGTGTCACCTGGGCAGCCACTGCTGGAGGTAAGGGCTGCATTGTCTCTGTTGGGGAGGTGTCACCTGGGCAGTCTCTGCTCGAGGTAGAGGCTGCTGTGTCCCAGCTGGAGGTGAGGGCTTCTTGCTTGTCATTGGTGGTTGAGTGGGAACCTCACCCCTTCTGGCTGGTGGAGTGGGATCCTTCCCTTTCCTGGCTGGTGGAGTGGAATCATTCACTGTCTTGCCTCTACGACTAGGAGGTGCCTCCACTGTCCTCGTGGACTCTTTGGCTGAGGTGCTGGGCTGGGTCATTGGGACACTGCTCTTACAGGAAGGACAGGGGAGGGGAAGGGAAGAGGTCAAGATATGCAAGGAAAAGCTTCTTAGGGGCGTTGGGGCGGGATGCAGGAGGAGGGATGGGAGTGGAGGTTGAGGGAGTGGTTGTTGAAGGAGTACGTCTGTTAGACTTGGGTGCAGGTGCATGGGCAGTGTACTGATGTGCTGATGTGAGGTGGATGTCTGTTGGGTGTCTGAGTGTCTGTATTTGTGTCCTTTAGGAGAGGGGCAGACAGGGTGGGAGAGGACACAGGGGACGTATGGATGGATGTTGTGGAGGTGTGTGTGCTGCTTGGTGATGCTGGCGGTGGGTGTTGAAGCAGTGCATGCAGGAGTGAGTGAAGACGTGACTGTGAGGGAGGTGGAGGAGGAGGAGGTGGGGGAGACAGTGGAGGCAGTGGATGTGGATGTGTGTGTAACTGTCTGTTGTTTGTGTGAGTGCTTGTGGACTGAAGTGTGGTGCCTGTGTTTGACTGTGCCACTCTTGTGTGATGCCTTGTGTGCATGCTCGTCGGTATGTGTGCATGGGATAGGTTGGGGTTGAGGAGACTGGGACTGGGAAGTGGTAGTTGTAGGGGGGACGGTAGGAACAGGGACAATGGCTGCCATCAGAGAGGAGGCCAGAGCCTAAATCAATCTCTGTTGGGCCGCCAATCCACTGTGGATGCCCCAGGAATGCATTGCATTGCTGCATCTGGGATGCCAGCCCCTGGAAGGTATTCACAATGGTAGACTGCCCTACAGAGGTGGATCTCAGGAGGTCAATAGCCTCTTCACTCAGGGCAGCAGGGCTCACTGGGACAGGGCCTGAGGTGTCTGGGGCGAAGGAGATGTCCACCCTCCTGTGTGAGCGGGCACGGGCAACTCGCTGAGGGGCTACTGGGAGGGCGGTGCTAGTATGGGGGTTGGTGGCTGTACCTGCAGCTGGGGTGGTCACAGAGGTGTACGCCACAACCAGGGATCTTCCATCGGAATAGGTATCTGAGTCAGTGTTGTCAGCTCCTGTCTCCGCTGTGGTAATCCCCTCGCCCTCCTTCCCACTGGTTCCCTCAGCATCGGTGGACTCTGCCTCCTGGGCCTAGTGGGATGCAGCTCCCTCTGTCGCCGGAGCCCCTGCTCCTCCGCCAGATGATGCTAATGAACACATGGACAGGATGACAGAAGGAGAAAGAGGGGGAGAGAAAGAAAGGGAGCACTGGGTCAATTACAGCGCCAACAACACCCTTGGCATATACAGCACAGTCACACAAAGGGATCAGGACTGAGCACTGTGTTTTGCACTGGAATTGATTTGGCTAGATGCCACAGCAAGATGAAGGCCAACCACCGCCAACTACACACCTCCTGGGATGCACAAAGCCCTGACTGACATGGCATGCAAAAGGAGCTAGGTTACCTGCGTTTGCCATTCACCCATTACCATTGAGCTGGATCATGCTGCAATGTCTGGCCTTGCATTAAGGGGCACCCACTAACTTTCATGCACCACCCGTATCCCATGCCACCTACCAATTATTGTAGTAATGCCCAATGTACTCTTCCCCTTGTGGCTGCTGTGATGCCCTCAAGTGCCCACCCAGCTCTGGGTAGGCCACCCCCAGTATGCAGGCCATCAGGGGGCTTAGCTTCCGACGGCCACCCCTTCCTCATTGTGTGCCCATCCCCAGCTGGGCCTCCGCGGTCTTCCGTGCCCAGCATCTCAGGTCCTCTCACCGTTTCCTGCAGTGGATGCTCCTCTGCTGTAGACCCCCAGGGTCCACACATCCTTGATGATGGCACGCCACAATCCTTTCTTTTGATGGCCGCTGACCTGCAGAGTGAATGCAGACAGGAGGACACCATCACACATGCAATCCAGCCTGTCACACATATGGCCCACAAATACTGTTTACAAATCCATTGGCACACATATCACCCACGGTGCCCACCATGTACACTACCTACAGACATTCCCCCAAATGGCACAATGCCTGCACACACATCTCTTTGCAACCTTCCCACATGCATCGTGCCCAAGCTGTACTCACCTGTTGGTCTGGAGGCCTATACAGCTGTCCATACTTGGGTAGGACCCCATCCGCCAAGCGCTCCAACTCCTCTGACGTGAAGGCAGGGGCCCTTTCCCCGGTCACATGTGCCATGGTAGGTTCCAGACACACGCAGTCTAGGTGTTCTCCTGTGGAAAGTCAGAAATCAAGTGAGGGTATAGACAGAAAATGGCGGTCTCGTCTGCAGCGGTGTACACCATCACTGCCGACGCTGATCCCTATTGGTCACTGTACTCCATAGAAACCCATATTAGCCAATGAGGAATTGCACAGCAGTGCAAGACAACCTTCCGCCATGATGCTCAACGTCGGCGGAGTTACCTCACCTCCACCTGTCCTTGGGTACAGGACAGGCGGTCACCATTTCATGGTGGTGGACTACATACAGATCTTCCATAACTGTGTCATTGCCGAAATTTGAACATACATTGCCATTCCCACTGTCCCATCCATTAATGCTGTATGCACACTGATCTGGTGGTACCATTGTTCAAATTTTGACGGCCTACTCACTCTTGTGTCACTTAGATACCTACCACTGTGGATGAATAGGAGGAGGAGACAAACCCCCATGTACAGACCTCTTGTGGACGTGGTTACACTGGAGGACAGGCACATTATACTCACCTATAGACTAGACAGGGCCACAATCACAGAGCTCTGTGCACAATTGGAGCCTGACCTGATGTCAGCTATCCGTCATGCCACTGGGATCCCCCCTCTTGTGCAGGTTCTATCTGTGCTTTCCTGGCAACTGATTCTTTCCAAGTGGCAGTGGACTTGGCAGCAGGAATGTCAGAGCCAATGTTTTCAATCGTGCTGGAAAGGGTATTGTCTGCCTTGGTGAAACACATGTGCAGTACATTTCTTTCCCCCAGGTGGAAGATTTGGCCACTGTGAAGGCCGGATTCTATGCAATGGGATATATACCCAATATTATTGGGGCTATTGAAGTTACACATATTGTGTTTGTCCCCTCCTGCCCAAATGAACAGGTGTTCAGGAATCGGAAGAGTTTCTACTCACTGAATGTGCAAATGGATTGCCTGGCAGACAAGTATATCTCCCACGTCACTACCAAGTATCCTGGGTCAGTGGAGGAATAGCAGCATCCCAAATCTGATGGCCCATCTACAGAGGCACAGGGTGTGGCTAATAGGTGAGCCAGAGTCCACACCCACTGGATGTCAGTGTATGCTTTCAAGTGTTTTCCCCATAAGATTGTGTAAGGCTAAATTTTGTCACTCAGTATTTGAAGGTGACTCTGGCTACCCAAACCTATTGTGGCTCCTGACCCCTGTGAGGAATGCCAGGACAGGTGCTGAGAACCGTTATAATGATGCACATTGGCGAACCAGGAGAGAAATCTAGAGGACCTTTGGCCTCCTGAAGGCCAGGGTCAGATGCCTGCATCTGACAGGTGGATCCCTGTGCTACTCACCCTAGAAGGTCTGCCCGATATTAGTGGAATGCTGCATTTTGCACAACCTCAGACAACATGTGCCTTTTCTGCAGAACGAGGATACTGGAGATGCCCCTGTGGCAGCAGTGGACCCTGAGGACAGTGAGGATGAGGAGGCAGAGGACGAGGATATGGACAACAGAACATCAGTTATACGTCAATACTTCCAATTACACACAGGTGAGACAGTGGAACTGACCATTACTCTGACTATTGGTGTTTTCTGTGTGGCTGTAGCATGAAGGCATTCACGTCCTTTGCATCTCAACTTACTGTCACCTATGGCTTGTCCTTCTACAGATGTTGGTGATATGACAACAGTGTCCTGATTTGTTTACTGCAGACAGCTACAGATCATTATTTGTTTGCTATCACAGTGTTCAGATCATTTGCACTCAATGTGTCTGTTCCCATAAATGCACATTTTCAACACATACAATAGTGTCACTCAAATTGTGTTCAAGGGTGTTTATTGTAGTGCAAATAATTGACTGTAAAATGGAATGGGGTGATGGTAGAGGCACATCCAGGATATTGTTCCAGTCTGTTTGTAGCACACGTCCAGTGTCCAATGGGCCATAGGAGGGGGAGCAAAGGCAGTTCACAGTGGAAAAGGTGACAGAGTGGGACACATGGGGGACAATCGGGAGATTCTAATTTCCTCGCGGTGGTCTTGGTCTTGGAAAGTGTCTCTGGCTTCTGTCTGGGTCGTAGAGAACGTTTGCGGGGTGGTTCACCTTCTGCAGAGGGAGGGGTGCTGGTGGTCTGTGGGTCCTGTGGCAGAGCCTCCTGCCCACTAGCTGCAGTGGAAGTGGAGGGCTGGTCAATAGACTGGCCAGAGGTAGTGGCCCACTGGTGTGCTGTCCATTCCCTCATGATGTTGGCCATGTCTGCCAGCACCCCTGCTATGGAGATCATGGTAGTGTTGAGAGCCTGCGAGTCTTCCCTGATATCCTGATGGTGTTCCTCCTGCAGCCGCTTGTTCTCCTGCATGTTGGTAAGGATCTGGCCCATCGTGTCCTGGGATTGTTTGTAGGCCCCCAGGACATTGGTGAGTGTCTACTGGAGAGTCGGTTCCCTGGGCCTGTCCTCCCCCTGGAGCACAGTGGTCCTCCCAGTGTCCCTGTTGCCCTGTGCCTGAACGGTGTGCCCACTGCCACTGACCCCAAGTCCCTGATTGTCTTGGGTGTGAGGTATGGATTGGATTCCCTGTACAGGTGGGCACACTGCTGATTGACGTGTCCTGGGGACAGGGGTGTGGAGACGCTGGGTGGGTGCTGTGGTGTTGGATACTGATGGGGGAGGCTCTGTGGTTGACTGTGAGTGGGCTGGGGCGACTGACTGACCAGTGGTCCCTGATGGACCAGGTAGTTCATGCAGATTCTGAAGTCCAGAGTTACTGTCATCACTGGTGGAATCTTCTGTTGGGGGACTGGTTAGTAGTGGCACCTCCTCTCCTCTGAGATTGGCTGGGACATCTGTGGGGATGTAAGTGATGTATTATGCTTCATGTCTGTGACATATTGCATGTACATCCCTAGCTTCCCATCTATCATTGTTGTTGCCCTGCCACCTTTGTTTGTGTGTGGTGATGTATTGTGTGATTGTTAGTTCTCCATGCTTTGCATGCTTTGGTGATGGGTGTACATGCAGGGCTAGGAGCGCTATCCATGCATTGATATAGCATGCAGGGCTTGGCAGTGGGGTTAGTCATATGTGTGAGTGCAGAGTGTGGTATGGAGTGGAGTGATGGGAATGAGGGTGAGGGTCAGGGTGTGAGATGGCATTCTGGTATGGGGCGTGATAAGTAGTAAATGTTGACACCAGTCCTCTGGCAACTCCAGTGAGTCCCTCTTGATGCAGTATTGCCAAGACTTGCTCCTCCCATGCTGTGAGCTGTGGAGGAGGTGTGGGTTCACCACCAGTCCTCTGTATGGAAAGCTGGTGCCTTGCTGTCACTGAACATACCTTCCCCCGTAGGTCATTCCAACTGCTCCTGATGTCGTTTTATGTGGATGTTGTCCCACGGCATTCACCCTATCCATGATTCTCCTCCATAGCTCCATCTTCCTGGCAATGGATATTTGCTGTACCTGTACTCCAAACAGCTGTGGCCCTACTCTGACTATTTCCTCCACCATGACTCTCAACTCCTCATCTGTGAAATGGGGGTGCCTTTGTGAGTACATGGGTGTTGTGTGGTGTGTGTAAGTATGTGGGTGTTAAGTATTGTGGTTGGGTGTGCGAAGTGGGGTGCGTGAAGGATGTATGGGTGTGTGTGTCTAGTTGTCGCACTGGTCTTGAGTTCAGTCTGTTGGCAATAACTTCTATTCGTAAAAGGTTGTGGGTGATGTGGGTGTGTGTTTTATGGTGTTGTGGGTGGGTGGGTGTGGTGTGTGTATGAGTATCAGGTCTGTGTATTTGGTATTGGCCAATGTTGTGTAGTTTAGTATTTGGGTGTCCATTCTGATCGCACTGCTGTGTACTGCTAATTGTTTACCGCCATTGAATGACCACCATGGTGATTCATGGGTCATGATGTGGTGAGCATTGTTTTGTTGGAGTAACGGTATGGGTATTGGTACTGACATTTTAGCACTGACCTTTGGGCTGGCGTATTTGTATATGTGGCAGTATTCTGTCAGATTGGTGTGTGTGTATCATAATATGTCGAACGGAAATCCGCCACTTTGGCGGTATGTTGGCGGCTGTCACAGCGGAGGTAAGCAGGATTTACTGCCAATTTCATGATGAGGGGCTTAGTGAGCACAGCCATCTGCTCACACTGCTGTTCATGCTCTGTTGCTTTTAGCTCTATTCCCTTAGCACAAAAGACATTCTTGTGTCGATGAGGGAGCACTTTTAAGAAAATACCACTAAGTTCAAAATTACTCTTCTGTTGAATCTCAGTGAATTCATTGGTGATTCCATGTGACTACATTATACAGAATTACTCAAGTTATGCCCACTCCAAATTAAAATCTTAATAAAAACATCATCAGCAGAAACAATCTGAAAATTAAAATTCATACATACAGTGCTCTTGCTCTTCAAAACCCAACGTAGCAAGTCAGATAATGTCCTATGAAAAGGGGATTGATAAGACACTGAACTGTGGGAGGGACATATGGCATTTACAGAAAAAGACCATGGGCCTGGAAGAGAGGAGCAGGAGTCACAATGTTTGCCTCTATGGCCTTCCTGAGCAGAAAAAGGGCAGGATATGTCCTGTTTTTAGGGTTGAGCCTGCGTCGCATGCACAAGAGACGTTTTAAGAATTAGAAAAGGGCTTGGAGCCCCGTCCATGTCACGTCAGTGTCTTTCATTGGTTCGTGGGCTTGCCTGTTAAAATCTGCTTGCTTTTATTAGTGGAAGGCACTCATACGTTATGCCTTTTCCAGTGGTTAGCCTTCCTCGAGCGCAGCGACCAAATACAGAAAACATGTGAGGCTCGCTGTTTCCCGTCTGGTTTGTGGACTACTTTTTCTCTATTTTCACAGCACGATCTCGCTTGTCCTACCTGTCATCACATATTCATATGAAGGGTATGCACGTCTTTTCAGTTAAATTCACTTATAGCAGCGTGCTCCATTACGGTTTAGGAGTGTCACCCTCTCTGCCATCTGGCATTGCCCTCGTAAAATGATTATCATTCATTTCTTTCATAGAACCACCAATTAAAAATAAGCTTCAATCTCTTTCAGGACCCAGTAAGTTAAAGGTTGTTCCAGTGCATAACAGTGGTTTTCACCTGAGCCCCCAAGTCTCCAAATGGCTCATTTTGCCCTCTATTTATATCCCTTGTGAAGTTGATACGATAGATTTAACAACGCTTGCTATTCTTGTACATTAGAAGAATATTAGGCAGTGGGCTGTTTTTATAAAGTGCTGTACGTGTCAATTACATTTAAGAATATTTGGTAAACAAGTATATGTATTTACTGTTGATAATTATTTAAAATCTAAGTAACCCACATGTCACATAAAGCATCTGCTCGACTGCCTGTTTTGCTTTGTTTGAACATCAACCCTAAAAGATTACAGCTGGGGAAAATGAAATCTTATCCCAACTATAACTTTCACAAATGGGTTAGTTCCTAGATGCGTGATGCATGCCTCTCCAAAGAAGTCCGTAGATTGATAGTATTATCTTCTGACAGTATCTACATGTATTGCTGTTTCATGCAATTCTTATTACAGGCCACATGATCAGTTTTGTGGCCACTTGGGCATGATTCGCTTATAAAAGGTATCAACTCTGGTAACATGCGGCTTCAGTACATGTACTGAACATTGGAAGAATGTGTCTTTAGTTTGAGGCATGGAGCAAAAATGTCGGCTTATTAGTGACTGATAGCCCCCTGATTAATAGATTGTAAATATTGTGACAAGAATGCATTAATAAAGGGATATTGCGTACACAGAAGAACACACTTCGGTGTGTACATTAGCATGAAGATCTGACGGAGTGGTTTAGTGTTAGCCCTATCTAGGCGGTATTAGGTTTGCTGTAGCAACAGTGTTGGGGTGTGCTCCTGTTAACTTTATATTGTTAAAAGTAATACAGTTTAAGGGTCCTAATCTGCTCACACCCCTGTTCTGCTTTCCTTCTCTTATCTTATGACTGAGCTTACAAAACCTCTCTCGAATGCACCTCTGAGTTTAAAGAAGACATTTATTGTTATTATTACTTCACCACGAGGTGAGAGACAAAATTAGTAGGTTGGAAGCACACATTCAAAAGTAGTCGCAGCAATGAAATCAAAATATATCAAAGTACTTCTCAGTTGCAATGAACACAGCAAACACATGTGATTATATTATAGCATAACTTCAAAGCAAAGCATAAAAGCCAAAATTGCAACACCGTAGGGCTGTAGAGCCTATCCCTCTGCTTCATCTTTCTGGGGCTTCAAGTTGATGTCTCCGGTTCAACTGTGAGAAAGAGATTTTCTACCCAAACGGGGACAGGCAACTGACGTCCGTTCCTGTCTGAAGTCAAGATATTTCCTAATTCTGCTGTTGCCCAGAGCCATTGTTAAAAGTGTGAGAACCGAATAAACTTGGAGAGTGGCCAATTCTCCAAACTTCACTCGTTCTCGCAGACTGGATTGAGAGGTAAACACAACATCTATGCGCTCTTATCAGCTAGGGTCTTGTGTGAAAAACACAGCTTGGTCCATCATGTGGAAAAACACAGCTCATCTGCAATGTCTCAACTGCAATGTCTAACTCCACGTTAAAGCCAATAGGCAGCTAACCTAAATACCAAATGTAATGTCTAATGCCATGTTAAAGCCAACAGGCAGCTAAACTGAATAATGTGCTACTGGTGAACATTGAGCAACTAATATGCGCAGTGGTGAAACACAAAGTCATTGGTCAAACACAATTAATAGCATCACAACCCCTTTCATCATTTTCATTTTGTAATGAAACAAGGCGAGTTGGAGATATCTGAACGAAGGTTCTAAACACAAACTCACACCCAAAACAGGGGAAGATCCTACAAAACCTATTCCCTTTTATGTGCCTCTCGCCTTCATTCGCTCTCCTAGCAAAGTGCTATCTAATCAATAAAAGCATTGCACCGTAATAAGTAGCTTTAGTGGTTTAAGCCTGCAGGTGTACAAGCTTTACCTCTCCCTGTAGCCAATGGACCTTTGGAAGTTACATTTGCTCGATTCTATTCTTGTGTTGTAAGGTTCTAGTTTGTAGATGATAGTCAAGTCCCAAAATGTTTCTTTCACCTGTTATAATTGTATAGAAATACTGTTTAAATCTATTTTCCCCCACAAATGCGGTAATGCAGAGGTACATACATTCTGGTAAGATGCAATAGGGCAGTGGTAAGGGTTTAATGTTTGGAATATAGGATTAAGGCTGATATGATAAGGGGTAGTGGCAATAGCCATTGTGTGCTTATATTTGAGACAGCATTTCCTTTGAGAAGGCATTTTTTGATTTCCCTATAACTTGGACAGTTTTGTAAAGATGCTTCCCAAGAGAAAAAAGTTAAGAGGCATTAATTTCCCAATTAAGCTCCCAACAGAACTTTTGCTGAAGCGTATAACAAAAAACGCTGGATGGATTTTATACCAAAATATATCATGAAAGTAAAACAATCAGAAAGCATGCTTTTTGGAGTCGAGCCTGCCTCGCATGCGCTTGTGAAATGCTTTAGGAGTTAGAAAAGGGCTCGGAGCCCCGTCCACGTCACGTCAGTGTCTTTCATTGGTTCATGGGCTTGCCTGTTAAAATCTGCTTGCTTTCATTAGTGGAAGGCACACATACGTCATGCCTTTTCCGGTGGTTAGCCCTCCTCGAGCGCAGCGACCAAGTACTGAAAACATGCTTGGCTCACTGTTTCCCATCAGGTTTGTGGACTACTTTTTCTCTATTTTCGCAATGCGATATCGCTTGGCAGAAGTCGAGCTCTTTGCATAATATCGACCCTGTTACATAGTTAATTGCACTTTTGCCGGTTACGTACATAATTGCACTTTTGCCAATAGGTTTCATTACGAGTGAACTGTAGCAGCGCGATCGCACTGTTTTTTCTTTCAACGTGGAAAGAAAAATCCGGTTGGGAGTTTACAACTGGTAAGAGCTGTAACTCGGACAAATGCGAGACCCTAGTGCATTGCAAATGCTTGTTTGGCGAGCTTGCTGTCCAGGTTATGAGAAGTGGACATTCACCATTATTTAGAATTTCAAAGGGCACACAAACTAAAATTGAGGCGGAATTCAAAAAGAAACTTACCAAGACTGATAATAATGTGCATTTTGCGACATAGCACAGGAGGCACATTCTTCAAAATGTTCAAAATCACAGCCCTTATGTTTACAAGGTCTCCAGGCTATCTTTCACCCTAATTTGTCCTACAAAACATGTGCTCTCCAGAGACAATTTCTTGCCTTCCATCCTGTATTGAAACACAAAGGAATTAGATACAGCTTTAAAGATTCAACAATGATGCTGGTAATGGTTGAGGCGAGAACAAAGAAATTGAAAGATCCTACAGAACTCAAATATTTCCTCGAATTGCTGGATTGACATTGAATGAATATGATGCCCTCACTTCTTAGAGGGGATGTTCTGACAATAGATCCTGCTCAGTCTGTATCAGAAACATTTAAGGCAATTGATGGCTATTCG
The DNA here is from genome assembly GCF_031143425.1 of Pleurodeles waltl. Taxonomy (NCBI): domain Eukaryota; kingdom Metazoa; phylum Chordata; class Amphibia; order Caudata; family Salamandridae; genus Pleurodeles; species Pleurodeles waltl. The sequence continues at coordinate 1,064,818,620 of NC_090448.1, forward strand.
CAAATGGGACACAGACACCATCCCAAAGATTTGTCTCCATCCCTTAGAGAGAGAATATACTTTTGCTTCCTTGGCACTGGTTCCAGAATAGACTATTTCCAGGAGTGCTTCCTAGATTTTCTAACTTTCAAATAGGGATTATCTGTGTATCTGATCAATCTCTGATCAATTTACAACTGCACTTGTTACTTTTTACCTCAAAGAACAGAAACTGGAGAATGGAAACTTTAAGATACATGCTGCCAGAGGAAAAGCAGATACTGCAGGTTTACTTTAAGGACTACCTAGATCTCAATAATTATTTAGTACCCTTCCTGCAAATGCTGTACAAAACTTCAACATCAGATCAGATATTGATAATGTGCTCATAATCACTAAGATAACGCTTAATGTCTATAACATCCTTCTGCCCCTGGTTTCTCCAAAAATAATCCATGTAAGCACTAATGGCAACCGTATTCACTTTTTTTTTGTTATCTGGCTACTGGACTAAAAGCGAAGGTCTGTCTAAGGCACCTCTATTATACCGTTCATACACATAAAGTAGGACTGTGTATTTGGTCAACATAAATAGCAGAATATGAGGACTCAGTCCACGTATACCATCAGGATATGTTGACACGATCCCTAGCTGGCTCACAGTGCCCGGTCTGAACCTCTAAACACACCATGGTACCAGATGGAGTTTGCAACCTGGAACATGACTACTCAAATTCCCAAGGAAATCGTGGAAACTGAACTACCCTTTTGTTGTCGTTTAGAGTAGCCACGATTAGACACAAGAATATACATGAAACTATCATTTAGAGCATCTTATTCTTGTATAGAAAACATGAGCTGCAATTATGAGGCTAACAAGACAGCGCATGGTAACCAGCATTACGATAGTCAAAAAGAAAAACAGTTCAACCATGGTTCTGTGATTCTGTTGGTAAACTCCTATCTGCAACTACCTACACTGCTGACAGCATAGTGGAAGCCCATTCTGCCAGAAAACCTGAACCCCCATACCGTGGTAAGATGTACCAGGACCACAGGAAGCTGGTCTGGTGTAGTGCAGGCTATCGGTCCTATGGGGGAAGTTGGGTTCAGGATTAGCATCAGAATCAGTCAAGCTGCATCTCAGGCACTGCATGCTAAATTCCAGGTTAAGCCCACCGGAAGTGCTCCTCTGTGGCATATAGCGCAGTCAGTTTTTATGACACAAGCACACTCCGTGTCACACTGTGTCAGAGGTGCAAGCTTGATGCTGTGATATGTCTACAAACATGGAGCTGTCTCCATAGACAATCAGATTGTTCAGGCATCGTGTTCTGTGTGCTCAGCCCTGGATAGAGTGTACAAATTAGAATGTGCATTTAAAAATGGAGGTTCTAGGCATATCTTTGTGTGCTTTCACTACACTTCCACTATCTCACACTCAATCATTGGCTAACCATTTTGTTATTCCCCACCAGCTAAGATGAATTATGTTGGATTATTGCAACCTTCATGCAATGGTTAAAAACAGCAGCGCTCCTGTACCAAATGCGAAGATATTTGGTGAAATGGAGCAAATTGCAGTTGTCATCATGGGGCAGTTCATAAACAATATGGGGTGGCTTCATGTTTTAATTCCATCTTCAGCATGTTGCTAAAACTGGTACCACAAGCTTAGCTCCAGCAAATAGAAAGTCTTATCAAATAACAAAAGGTTAGCTATGTTAAAATTACATGCAGTGGGTACCTCAGACAGCTTGTGCCTTCTGAAGATTGAAGTATATCACATGACTCAATATCTGTCACACCTGGAACACCATTTTACTTCTGATGTTAAATCCCCTATCTGGGTATTCATTGAATTCATTGAGAACCACTTGCAGCGTGATGCAGTAGGGCCATGAGTTCTATATGTTTGTCAGGGTTGTGAGGACAATCCTATCTTAATAAGTTCCAGACAGACGTGAATCGCAGCCCAAAAGTCCCCAAACAAAATATTTTTAAACTCGCATGCCTCCCTTTGGGACAATACAGCACTCCATCTCACTGCCCAGCCTTTGCACTGGAAATTGTAGATTCAGAATGGGATAATGACTGTTAAACATATTTTTCCAATGATTCCTTTAAATCCTTCACAGACTAGTGTGCAGAAATTCTTCTTAGTCCCAACCAATTTCTGCAATATTTACAGGTTGAAACATTGCCTCAGCAGTGGCTTGGAAATCAGTTATCAGCTATAATACACTCTATTCTCTAGTCCTATCTAGAGAAAGGGTGTAGATTAAAAATATTGGTCTCTGGCCTGTATGATACGTTCAGCGCAGAACTGTTTTCTAAACCCACCATCATGCACACAGAAACAAGTGCTAACCCCAAACGCAAAGGGTGCATACTGAAGCTCAATGGTCAGCTATTCAGCAGTTGGCTATTCACAACAAGGGTCTTTGAGAAACACAATTAACATTCAGTATCTTTAAAATTCTCCATGACTACCACTGGTCTTAACACAGGCTACACAAAGCAAAAGTCACAGCGAACTTGAAGTTTTGGTGACTCCATGGTCAGGATGATGATATGGTGCATTTCCCACAGAGACCGCACCTACAGACCGGGAGGAGCAATCGTTATAGTCCACAAGAACACCATCAAAATCTCAACAAACACCGCTGACACCCTCGATGCTGCTGAACACTTACACTTCAAGATCCACATCAACGCCAACACCACCCTCAGAGGAAACCTTGTCTACAGGCCCCCAGGCCCCCAACCTCAGTTCAGCGACTCTATCGCCGACATGATCAGCACCCAGCCTTCCAGTCACCAAGAGGATCACCTTCAAACTCCTTATCCACCCCCACACGGCTCTTCACAACACGGGCCCTGCCTACCTCAACGAGCGACTCACCTTCCACGCTCCCATCTGCCTGGTCCGCTCTGCCAAGCTTGAACTTGCCGCCATCCCTCGCATCCATCGAACTACAGCCGGTGGCAGATTATTTTACCACCTCGCCCCCAAGACCTGGAACACCCTCCCTGCCCACCTACGACAGACCCAGGACCCCCTGACCTTCAGGAAACACCTCAAGACCTGGTTATTCGAGCAGTAGCAGTTCCTTCCCACCCCCCCGTTTCAGCGCCTTGAGACCCTAGCGGGTGAGTAGCACACTTTACAAATGTTTGTTGATTGATTGATTCTGCAGTATGGCCAGGCCTTACAAATTTATTGGAACTCAATTTGGTTTCAACTATTAGAGCCCAGTGAACTAGCTATACTACAATCACTGGATCCTGCACTCCTTCAGGTCAAGAAAGATGCTGATGGATTGAACAACCATGTGAAAGGATGGCTGGATTCTGCTCCATCAATGGCGACATTCTACGCCTTGAGTCACAGCAAGTCAAGAGACTCACCAACATGGGTGGATGGTATCAAAGGGTGCACCGGGTGTTGTCCTACTAACAATAAACAGAAAGTAAAATCCACCAAACTGCATTAACAAAAGGCTTGGTGGATCTCAGCTGTAGGTCGTAGTTATCTGAAACTCAACGGAATGCAGCTGACCGGGCGAGGGTTTACCCACCCTGAAGGCACAAGATAGCCTTGTGACATCAGGATGGTGGGCGCTATATTTTTTTAGTGCTGATGTATTTGCTTGTATTTGCGTATTCAGTACTGTGGCCCAGGGAAGAGCCATCACAGCTTCATAAACATAAGAGGAACGGCAGACCAAGGGTGAACAAAAGTGACAGACCCTCCCCCACCGGTTGCTGGTATATTTGTGAACTTCTGTGTGGAACAGTAAAGCATTGGGGCTGGAGCCCGTCGTGAATTAGTAACACGTTAAGGAAGATGGACACTCCAACCCCTAAAAACCGAGTAGCAATTCCTTAAAGGCCACTCTACAAAAACTGGCTATGTGAGGCAATAGTACTGTTTGCCTGTGTTTTCTTTGTTGCAAATAAGGATTTTGCAACACAAGTGCCGCAGATTGATGCATTCTCGCTGAGTGTGTGCACTCCCCACCTGAGGTGCTGCCATTGTCTCCATGAGTTCTTCTGCTGCAGTGCACCTGGAATATAGGAAAAGAATTGCGCTGTTAGCCTTTGAACCCTCCATGCCGATCTCCAGCATGTTCCGAACAAGTAAGTTGCTCCCACGTCCTAACTATAATTCGTACTGAAAGATGCCAGTGCTCTACGCAAGTAGTAGGAAGGGATACCTTTAATCATCATATTAAAAGTGACAGTTATCCCGCCCCCCGGAAATGACGTCATTTCCGGTGGCTGGGACTTCCGGTGTCCCTGAAAGCTCTCCCCGGAAGTGACGTGGGTGCATGGGGGTGTCAAGTGGGATGTGCCCTCATGGTGTCACGTGTTAGCCCTGTGTCTGGGTCCTAGCCCCTGGGTTTTGGCCTATGAGATGTGTAAAAAGTATGACTTAGTGATGTGCACATGGTTTCAGAGCTTGAGAGGGACAGGTCTGGACATGTCAGACATTCATGCCCAAGTGGCTGTTAGGGTGCCTCTGCATAGGGCTGCAAAGTGGGCGGTCTGGTCAAACCTCCACACTGTTGGCTAATCCAAAAAAAAGTGGGAATGGTCAAATGCTGCTTTTGTTAGAGCCAGCCTATCAATTTAGAGAGGTAAATCTAAAACAGCTGTGTGCCTATTGGGTTTCCCTGGGACACAGTGGAGGCTAAATTAGAAACTGGCCATGTAATTAAACGTTTGAAACACAACAGAGGATGAGGGGCATAGCAAATCTAAAACAGCTGTGTGCCTACAGCCTTTCCCAGGGACACAGTGGGGTCTAAATTAGAAACTGGCCCAGTAATTAAAAGTTTGAAACACAACAGAGGATGAGGGGCATAGCAAATCTAAAACAGATGTGTGCCTACAGCCTTTCCCAGGGACACAGTGGGGTCTAAATTAGAAACTGGCCCAGTAATTAAAAGTTTGAAACACAACAGAGGATGAGGGGCATAGCAAATCTAAAACAGAGGTGGGCCTACATTCTTTCCCAGGGACACAGTGGGGGCTAAATTAGAAACTGGCCCAGTAATTAAAAGTTTGAAACACAACAGAGGCTGATGTGGCATGGCTAATCTAAAACAGAGGTGGGCCTACATTCTTTCCCAGGGACACAGTGGGGTCTAAATTAGAAACTGACCCAGTAATTAAAAGTTTGAAACACAACAGAGGATGAGGGGCATAGCAAATCTAAAACAGATGTGTGCCTACAGCCTTTCCCAGGGACACAGTGGGGTCTAAATTAGAAACTGGCCCAGTAATTAAAAGATTGAAACACAACAGAGGATGAGGGGCATAGCAAATCTAAAACAGATGTGTGCCTACAGCCTTTCCCAGGGACACAGTGGGGTCTAAATTAGAAACTGGCCCAGTAATTAAAAGTTTGAAACACAACAGAGGATGAGGGGCATAGCAAATCTAAAACAGAGGTGGGCCTACATTCTTTCCCAGGGACACAGTGGGGGCTAAATTAGAAACTGGCCCAGTAATTAAAAGTTTGAAACACAACAGAGGCTGATGTGGCATGGCCAATCTAAAACAGAGGTGGGCCTACATTCTTTCCCAGGGACACAGTGGGGTCTAAATTAGAAACTGACCCAGTAATTAAAAGTTTGAAACACAACAGAGGATGAGGGGCATAGCAAATCTAAAACAGATGTGTGCCTACAGCCTTTCCCAGGGACACAGTGGGGTCTAAATTAGAAACTGGCCCAGTAATTAAAAGTTGAAACACAACAAAGGCCAAGTATTGCTAACCTATAACAGATGTCTATTTCCAGGTCCCACCAATCATAGAACACAGGCATAATTACCACTGTGAGCATGGTATAAGAACCCCCCACCTTCACAGACCTCTTTTTTCTGAACTACATACTGACATTTGTGGCAAGCAGGGCTGTATCAGGACATCATGGCTGGAAACATGAAGGGCAGAGCTCAGACTGGTGATGCTGAACATCTTCTACTTAAGGTCTGTAACAGTGTGGTGTGTGTATGTGTTTTACTAAAGTTTAACAATGACATTAGCCCCAACCTGTTTAACTATAAATAGATATGTAAAATGCCTGCTTTTAAAAAATAAATAAAAACAAATACAAATTTAAAAGCTATTAGTGTATTTTTGAGATACTGTAATTACTTTATGGGATGGTTTTGTTTAATTGGTACTTGTAGGGTCGTGGGCTATGTATTTGTATTTTTGAGTGAGCGCACTTATTTTGTGGGATGTAATGGTACTGCTTATTTTGTACAGGCTGGTTCTTATGTTGAGCATTTACATGAGTTTCTGATTATCTGCACTCATTTTGTGGGATGGCTGTACTGCTTAATTTGAACCGGATGGTTCTGGGGAAGTGTATGTACATGTATTTTTAAGGGTAAGCATTTTATTTTGTGGGCTGTATTGTTTAATTTGTACATGTTCACTCTGGGGCTGTGTATGTGTCGGTATTTTGAGGGGGGAACACTTATTTTGTGGGCTGGTTGTATTGCTTAATTTGTACTTGCTGGTTCTGAGGTTATGTGAAGGTATTTTTTAGGGTCTGCACTTATTTTGTGGGTTGGTTATAGGGTTTAATTTGTACATGCTGGTTCAGGGGTTATGCATTTGAAGGTATTTTTGAGGGTCTGCACTTATTTCAGGGTTTGCTCTAGGGCTTAATTTGTACGGGATGGTTCAGGGGTTGTGCATGGGCAGGTTTTTTTGGGTGGTTGTATTTTGGGGGTTGGTTTTAGGTTTAAGTTGTACTATCTAGTTCTGGTTCTCCCCAGAGATAACCAGCGCTCTGGGACACCACGTTATAAATTTTTTCAGAGCTGTTCTCAGAGACATGTGTAACTCAGCCTTGGTATTATGTGTTCATACATATATAATTGTGGCTTAGGGCATCTCTGGGGGGCACTGTTATTAACTTTAGAGCTCAGCTCTCTGCTTTGTGTTGCACTGAGCTCTAAAGTTAATAACAGTGCCCCCCAGAGATGCCCTAAGCTCTGGGGAACCCTTTATTATTATTATTGATTTCCCGCCCTGACCACAGAGACCATGCGGTCCCTGAGAGTAGCGCGGAGCATAGTTAATAACAATGCGCCCCAGAGTAGTCCTGAGCTCTGGGGCGCACTGTTATTAACTATGCTCCGCCCTACTCTCAGGGTCCGCATGGTCTCTGAGAGCCGTTTAACACTAGTGAATAACTACACGGCCTCTGGGCGTCCGTAGACACTCGGAGGCCGTGTAATTATTCATTAATGCTAAAATGCTCTCTGGGACCATGCTGTCCCTGAGAGCATTTCAGCTTTAATGTATAACTACACCGGGCTCCTGGGCGCCCGCGGCCTCCCAGGGGCCCGCTGTAATTATTCACTAATGTTAAAATGCTCTCAGGAACCACGCGGTCCCTGAGAGCATTTCAGCATTAGTAAATAATTAAAACGGGTCTCCCGGGCGGCCGCGGGAGCCCGGGAACCCGCTGTAATTATTCACTAATGTTAAAATGCTCTCAGGAACCACGCGGTCCCTGAGAGCATTTCAGCATTAGTAAATAATTACAACGGGTCTCCCGGGCTCCCGCGGCCGCCCGGGAACCCGCTGTAATTACAGTATTCACTAATGTTAAAATGCTCCCAGGAACCACGCGGTCCCTGAGAGCATTTCAGCATTAGTAAATAATTACAATGGGTCTCCCGGGTGGCCGCGGGAGCCCGGGAATCCGCTGTAATTATTCACTAATGTTAAAATGCTCTCAGGAACCACGCGGTCCCTGAGAGCATTTCAGCATTAGTAAATAATTACAACGGGTCTCCCGGGCTCCCGCGGCCGCCCGGGAACCCGCTGTAATTATTCACTAATGTTAAAATGCTCTCAGGAACCACGCGGTCCCTGAGAGCATTTCAGCATTAGTAAATAATTACAACGGGTCTCCCGGACGGCCGCAGGAGCCCGGGAACCCGCTGTAATTATTCACTAATGTTAAAATGCTCTCAGGAACCACGCGGTCCATGAGAGCATTTCAGCATAAGTAAATAATTACAGCGGATCTCCAGGGCGGCCGCGGCCTCCCGGGAACCCGGTGTAATTATACATTAAAGCTGAAATGCTCGCAGGGACCACGCGGGCCCTGCGAGCATTACAGCTTTAATGAATAATTGCACCGGTCTCCGGGTGGGGACCAGGTGTCCTACAAGGGGTAAGGCGGCTCTCAGAAGCCGCTGGGGGTTCCCTAGCGGCTTCTGAGAGCCGCCTGGATGGTTTAAATACAGAGAATGCCGTGTTTGTTTCAACGCGGCATTCTCTGTAATTAAACCATCCGATCGGCTCACCGAGAACTCGTAGGGGTTCCTGAGGCCTCGGTGATCCGATCGCTTGCCGCCAGGGTGCGGCATTTTTTTATTTTTATTTATTTTTTATTAAAAAGAAGGAGGATTAATGGCGCGTGGCCATGGTCTGTGGGGCCCTGACCACGCGCGCTAGGGCCCGAGGGGCCCGTACATATATATCAAATAAAAAATAAATGAATAGCGTTTTGGGGGCCTTGGGATTGGGGCTCCCAGGGTCCCTTAGGGCAGCATTTTTTTTTTTTTTAAATACAAATAAAGTTTGGGTGGCCATGAGGGCCCTGAGCACCAGGCTCAGAGACCCCAGGTCTCCATGGGGCATGCTTTAAAAAAAAAAAATATATATATATACTGTATATATAAATGTATATATATATATATATATATATATATATATATATGGCAAGTGTGACCAGGGGTTTAGGAGACCCTGAAGTCTAGAACATTTTAAAAATAGAAAATCTCATAAATTAAAAAAAAATAAAAGCTGTTGAAATAAATAAAAAATAATAATGATTAAAAAATAACTATCCCTGGTAGGGAGCCTCAGACCCCTCAAGTACCCCACACCACTCACCATAGTTCAGGATGGCATTGGATCTGATTTTGTTGCCCTGAAAAACCCAGGACCTCACACATGTTGCATCCACATCCGGCCATTTTCTTTTTTTTTTAAAACAAAGACTGTGTGGTGTTGGAATTGGCTCAGCTTGGAGTTTAGACTGAGCTCCGCCCCCACACATGGTTCACAGCCTTGTTCAGCTAAGGTGAAAACCAGGCATGGCTCCTAGGATCCGGTTTCCTGGCTATGTCTTATAGAGACAATCTTAGAGCTCGTATTATGCAAGAGCGCCACCATGTGGAATTTGTTTATTAAACCGTGTATAGTTTTTGAGAAAAGTTTTACAGTTGTCAATATGTATTTATACTTACAGAACATAGGGATTCAACAATTTGAATCTTGATATATATATATATATATATATATATGTATATATATATATATTTTTTTTTTTCTAAAATTTTTAAAAAATAAAAAATAAATGCAACACTCGGTGTGCTTTTATGAAAGGTTCTGACCTAGAAGATGAATTGTGGGGTGCTTAAAGCAAATCTGTCTCTCTTGTACACAGGACTGTCAAGAGTCTGGGGAATCCCATGTGGAAATGGAGACCGTGCAGCAAGGTGAGTTACAGGCCATAGGTCGTTCTAAACTACGTTGTCAGGAATGTTATTTTTTTATTTTACTGCTAATGGGAACCCATGTGTTTGCATAGGTTATGATGCCGAACTCAGGTGTGCGATTGCCTCTCTCCAACAAATCCTTCATGTTCAAGATGGGTCAAACATCTTGTCACAGGATAACGTTTCTGCAGGTAAATATTAGGGTTCTTTTTGTAACCCCTCTGAAAACCTAACAAGCCCTACAATCAGACCTATATTTGGTCATCTCAGTGAGTTCGTATAGTCTATGTATTATATTGTAAGTGTAACATTATTTTTTTAAAGTTTTTTATCCCGAGGGGTCCCGATGGAAGAAGCGATCTGGAATTTGGATGCAAAGCTTAAAAGCCAGCTCCGCAAAAGGAAGTCCCCTGGGTCTAAGGACGGCCCGCCTATTAAGAAGGGTTCCTCAAGCCGAAAAACCCAAGGTGAGTTTTAGAAAATGTAGAGTCTGATGTATACTGTCCTTAGTGTGTCTAAATGTCTTTCACACCCACCAGTATAGCAGTTATAACTAGCCCTAATATGTATTTTGCTATCTTTACATCCTAGAATCATCACACCAGAGCTCCGGAGACGCTGGCCCTCAGCCTAAGCAGCGGATGTTGTCTTTAAAGGTCTGCACTGGGACTGCTCAAAACCCCACCGCGTCATCGGTACACATGAACCAACCCGAACATCAAGACCCACCCTACAACCCCTCTACAGCCACCGATCATGGTCCAGGTACAACTCTTAACGGCACCACACCATCCGTCATAAAGGGAATACCTAGTACAGCGAACACTTCTGCAACAACTATCCCGGGGATGGGGCATGGACAAACGGACATTATCGTTCTTACATCACCAAAAGCCCAACTGTTTGTACCGTGTGAGGTCTCTGGAGGGTCCCCAAAACAGTGCAGCAGTCCTAAAATAAATCGGCTGTCCTTAAAGAGTCGTAGGAAGAAGTTCCAGACCCCTGAGCTGCAATCTGGGCCTTTAGACCTGTCTTTTAAAAATGTTGTTAAGGTACAACCGGTTCCCCTAGGGCCCAGAGTTCTAATACCGGGGTGTCAGGCCATACCCTAACCCCTACAGGGTGTACAACTATCCCCTCCATGTTATATGACTCGTCATTGGAAAATGATCACCCTGCAGAGGATCCTTACTCCCACTGTATAGGACTTCTTAAGGCTCTAGCTGGTACTACCCAAAGTTCTGAAGCCCCGGCATCCCCTTGTGATACTTCTAAGATGATCCCCTCAGGGTTACAATCAGTAGGGTCTCAATCAGTAGCACCCAGCCACAACACTGCCTTTACATCAGCGGCCATTCGTTATTGCGATAAACATTTAACCTCCCCATGTCTGATGTCCCCCGATACACCCCCGGGGGCATACGACCCCACCAGTCCTACGCCAAGTGCCTGTGCACAGTGGTCTTCACCATCCTCATCAATATACCCCGACAGCAGTATAGGGTGTAGCGGAACGCAAAATCAGAATTTTGGAACACCCTTGAACGATGATCAGGGCTCTCAAACACCTGGATGTTCACACTGGAACCCTGTTTTTACGTCCCGCTCTGGTCCATCAACAGTGAGTGGTGGTGATAACGCCAGCCATTGTCCTATAACCGGGGTGGCTCAGGGAGTTGGCAATCATACCTCTAATGTCATAAGTACGGGCCTTGAAACCAACCTTTCAAACCGTACTAAAGTTCTAGACAGCTACATTAAAGAAATCCATCAGTCGTTCAGACAATTAAAATGCCAACTCCGTCTAAAAACTTTAAAACTGTGTAAGAACGACGGTAATATAGGGGCATCCAGAGCTAGCATAAAGGCTTTAAAACAGCTGATGGCTCGGTGTAGAAACACAATGGCCCAAACTTGCGCTTCAACAGTTATAGCCATGGGTAACATACCATCATGACTAGGCGCGCGTACATACACGGGGAATGTTAGAGCTACATTTACCAGTACAATGGGCCGTAGGTCTAAATATGAAAAGAAGCCACAGCACCTGCTTAGTAGAGCTCTAAGAGTTTTACGAGCGCTCAATAGTCAGAGGTCATGTCAACCCCCAAAACCAACACCCATAAGACCTCAAAATATAGAGTTAGGAGGTGCTGATGGTCTTTACAGGCCCTCTGGGGGTGATGGTCCGAGCAGTCTCAGCCTTAAGCAGTCTGAAGGAGACCCATCCGAAGTAGGTGTAGGGTCAGTGTCACCATTTGTAAACAACACAAATATTGTTCAGATCGGCGGGGGACAGTTACCAAAAACCAGATGGGCCCATAAGAAGCCAAAGTGGCTTGGTAGCTCTAGAAAACACAAGCTTGTAATAAAAAAGTTAAAGAAAGCCAGACTCTGCGTTACCAGAAGGTCTAAAAACACACCTACATCTAACTATACCCCTGTGAGCTCTCCAACAACCAGTAATTCTCAAACTGAGGCTTCAGAACCAGTATTTATGGAAAGTGTGAGACAGTATAGTCGAGTTGTAGAGCGGTTTAGGTTTGTTAACCTAGATCGCCTACACTCCTCAGATCATGGCATTATAGCTATACTTCAGGCTGTGCAAGCGCTAATCGAACGATTGTTACACGATGTGTGTCCTAATGATTTCTTTCAGATGCGTTTTCAGGGACAGGGTCTCAATAGTCCCCTGTTCACCAGACGGTCATCTCGGGATGTGTTTGACGCTGTAACGTTTTTAGAAAACCTATCTAAACTTTTACAGAGCAAGGCTGAATTATTGGCGTACGGGTCCTTTAGAATCATCGCCCTCGTTGTTAGGGGTCGCGAGGGTGGTGCTTCCAGAGCCTTGAAGAGCGTTATGTACAGTAAAATCATTGGCAAGAAATCTCGGTGGTTGCTCGATTTTAATACCGGAGCTACCAACATGTGTCTGGCCGCAAGCATTGCGGGCTTATTGATGGACCGCTCTACCCCAGACGCCGTCATTATGTCGATGGCTGTAGCGGCACATGAGACGCTTCAAATACCGTCTGACAAAATGGTAGGTTTTGGGGATCTGGGCCTTTTTGAGAATCACTTTGCCGTGATGGTTAAAGTTCTATACCAAGCCGGTTCTTGGAAGTACTTCACTACCAATGAAGGTGTGAAAAACAAGACCGTGTATGTGCTGCATCATGAAAACCACTTTTACGGTGTCTTGAACCTGAAGGGTTTTCTAGGGGCCAAGTATGTGTGCGAGCATTGCGATCATATATACAACAATCGGACCAAACACCAGTGTGAATTACACTGTAAAATGTGTCAGAGGGACGGTTGTGTCAATGACAATGCTCAGAAAGTGAACTGCACAAAGTGTAAGCTGTTTTGTCGGTTGCAAGACTGCTTAATCACGCACATCGGCCTAGCCCAATGTGTTCTTAAAGCCGACTGTGGGACATGCGGTCGCTATAAACCTGTCGACCACAAATGTAAAGACATGCAATGCCCTAGGTGTACCGAGGCTTTTATAGCCGGAACAACACATGAGTGTTACATGCTCAGAAGTCACCACCAGAAAAAAACAGAAGACTATATAGTATTTGATATAGAGTGTACGCAAGAGACGGGTGTGCACCAGCCAAACTATATTTACGCCCACCATCTAACAGGTGATGAGAGCTGGGAGTTTGAAGGACGGTCATGCTTGAATAATTTCCTCATCACGTTCATGCAACCTCGATACCAGGATTATACATTTCTGGCTCACAACTCCAAAGCATATGACTCATTCTTCATTATCTGTGACCTGATACATGAAAAGCTGCCCATTAGTCTCATAACCCAAGGTTCCAAACTAATGCTGCTTAAGGTTGTACCTTTTGACATTAGGTTCATAGACACCTTGAATTTTCTGCCCATGAAGTTGAGCAAACTGCCAAAAGCCTTTGGGTTTGAAGGCTGTAAATGTTATTTCCCTAACTTTTTTAACACCTGGGCTAATCAGAATTACAGCGGACCTATGCCTCCGCCCGACAGTTATGGTTGCGAGTACATGATGCCCTCTGAAAAAGAGAGTTTTCTACAGTGGTACGATGAAAACCGTGAAAAATGGTTTCATTTTCAAACTGAAGTGAAAGCATACTGTCAGGCGGATGTTATGATATTGCGAAAAGCATGCAACCTTTTCAGAGATATTGTGGTGGCGATGACAAAGCGGGTCCTGTTTGTTGAAACCGAATCACTCAAGAGTAAAGAAAAAATAACTGTATACCTGGACCCATTTCAAAACATTACTCTGGCTTCAATGTGCATGTCTATTTATAAACACATGTTTTTATTGTATAGAACTATCGCCTTAGTACCACCTGACCTCTATAACGGCAAGCAGAAACGTTACTCCACCCCCTCTATTCAGTGGCTCATGTACGTCTCTGCGAATGAGAGCATCTTCATTCAGCACGCTTTGCAGGGCGGCGAATACCGGTTGGGTCGCTACTATCTAGACGGGTATGCATTAATTAACGGTGTACCAACGGCCGTTGAGTTCAACAGGTGTTTTTACCATGGATGCCCTCAGTGTTACAAGCCCCATGAGTTTAATAGACTGCAGGGAACCACGTTTGAACATCTGCACCGCAGGACTATGGCGAAGGCGCAGTATATTGAGAGTTGTGGGTTTGTTTTGAGAACTCTCTGGGAACATGATTGGGTAACTGAGCTATCGAAAGATGGTGAACTAAGTACTTTTATTAAGAGCCAGCAGTTACCTTCACCGCTGGAACCCCGTGACGCCTTATTCGGTGGTCGTACAAACGCCATTCAATTGTACCGTGTAGCTGGCCCTGGTGAGAAAATACATTACTACGACTTCACAAGTCTGTATCCGTTTGTGAACAAGGTGAAGTTGTACCCTATGGGCCATCCTACAATCATATACCGGAACTTTAAACCTCTCAAAGAGTACTTTGGAATCATTAAGTGTCAGATTCACCCACCGCAGAAACTTTACTTTCCGGTGCTCCCTTACAGAGTCGAGGGTAAGCTAATGTTCCCCCTATGCCGTACCTGCGCTGAAAGTAAACAGCTTAGCGAATGTCTGCATAGTGATGTGCAGAGGGTGCTGGAAGGGACATGGTGTACCATCGAGGTGCAGACGGCCCTAGAGAAAGGGTATCGCCTAGGTAAAATCCTGGAAGTCTGGCACTTTCCAAACACAACAACCCAGCTCTTTTCTGAGTACATCAACTTGTTTCTCAGAGACAAGCAGGAGGCCTCGGGGTATCCAGAATGGTGTGTCGATGAGCCCTCAAAGAAAAAGTATATAACTGATTACAAAGCTCGCGAGGGTATTAAACTGAGACCTGCGTTCATTAAGGTTAACCCTGCCCGCCGTCAGCTAGCTAAGCTCTGTCTCAATTCCTTGTGGGGAAAGTTCGCACAGCGTACCAATTTGTCAAACACATCCATCGTCACAGATCCAGATGAGCTTTTTAAGTATATATTCACACCGGTTTATGACATATCCAGTTGTGAATTTATTGACGACGAGACGGCCGTTCTATGCTGGAAATACGCCAAAGAGTACTCCACAACGTGTAACAATATAAACATCTTTATAGCCTGCTTCACAACCGCTCACGCCAGGCTAGAGCTTTACAGGTTGCTGGACAAGCTTCAGGAACGGTGTTTGTACCATGACACTGACTCGTTATCTTTGTGAGTAAAGAGGGTGATGAAGATCCTCCGCTGGGTGATTATCTAGGCGATTTGACCAGCGAGCTCGAAAAGGGGGGAGTATATACAGGAATTTACCTCATCAGGCCCTAAGACGTACAGTTATAAGACATCAAACAACAAGGTTTGCACGAAAGTCAAAGGTATCACTTTAAACGTCAACAATACGATTAAAATAAACTTTGACAGTCTGAAGGGTCTGGTGCACGAATACTCCGCCTCGAGCAATCACAAAAATAGCAAAGCCATTGTTGTAAAACACCCGAGCATTGTCAGGTCCAAGAAAAAATGGGAAATTACAACCCAACCTATGTATAAAACCTTAAGAGTAGTGTTTGACAAACGGGTTATCACATCGGACTACAAAACACTGCCTTACGGTTACTAAAAGACATTAGAGGCTCGAACTCCACCCAGATATGGACACTAGACTACAACACCCATTCTCCTGCGTTTTAGCAGGTCCCTCCAATAGCGGTAAAAGTTTTTTTATAAAGAAACTGCTAGAAAACGCTCCCGGTGTTTTATCTCAGACCCCTAACAACATTGTGTGGCTTTATTCATGCTGGCAGGATCTTTACACGGAGCTCACCCTAAAGTTCCCCCACATTCGGTTTATAGAGGGTATCCCCGATAATCTCAACGACGATGATTTGCTACCAAAACAACTTGTAAACATGGTCGTGGTGGATGACCTCATGCGTGAAGGTGGGGACCACCCCGAGATTGAGCGGGCTTTTACGCAATATTCACACCACCGTAATCTGAGCATATGCTATATAGTGCAGAACCTGTTTTACAAGGGCAAGAGCAGCCGGTTCATAACTCTCAACGCCTCATACCTGGTCTTATTTAAAAACCCCAGAGACAAACTTCAGATCTCAATTATAGCTAAACAAATGTACCCCGGAAACACACCGTTTTTCTTGGAGGCCTTTAACGATGCTACAGCAAAACCCCATGGTTACTTACTGGTGGATTTGAAACCCAACACTCTTGAAGACTACAGACTACGAGCCGGCATACTACCACCTGACTTCCCTGTCGCCTACACGCCTAAAACAATGCCCAAAACCTATAAAAAGAACAAGTAAAAAGATGTTTATAACATTTACACTCTAAACCTTGTAATATAAGGACCCCACAATGTCTGCAAAGTTGCGGCGTAATTTAGGCCTTCTAAAAATGTTGATCACAGCCAGCCCCTCTAAAAGAAAAGCAATCCTTTGCGCTGCCTCGGACGACTTAGTGGCCGCCATTTCAGAAATAGCCCTAAACACCCTAAAAGGTAATGTCCCGATATCAACGAGCCAGTTCCGCATTCTGAAGAAGAAGCGCCACATTATTAAGAAGCTCAGCAATAAGAGGGCATCGCTCCTTTCCAAAAGAAAACTGTTCAAACAGTCAGGAGGCTTTATAGGGTCGCTGTTAGGTATAGCTATACCCCTAATCACAGGGTTACTGTCGAGGTCCTGATGGAGCACGCCCACAAAATGTACCTCGTACCACGGCAACAGCTGGAACATCTTGGCCCTTCTAACACGGATGTCTGGGACATACGCAAAAACGAAACGCAGCGTCTCGATGCTGAAATCAAAGCCATTTTGAACCGAACTGATTTAAAACCCCACGACAAAGCAGGGCTTTACTCAGGAGCCCTTCAAAACTTTCTACAATACTACAAGCAGCTAACCTCTGAAAAAAACAAACTGACGCTGTATACCCCAGATGCTGAACAGCAGCCAGGACCCTCTACGGCGTCTCAAGACATAGGCCCCACACCCACAACGGATGCCTTTGTCTTAGACCTTTTAAAAAATATCAGTCAGAAATATAGAGGGGCTGCTCAAATGTTGCTCAGTAAAATGACTACTACTAAAGATTTGACCACCTGGAGCGACCGGGGTGAATTCGTTTACAAAGGGCAGCCTGTTGCTGGTTCCCATATGTATGATCTGGTCCGGGGTCTCACACACGGTAAAACCCTATCGACACAAGACACTCCTAGAGGCTGGGAGCAGTTCCTAAGTGCAGCTGCGGAACTCAACATTCCCTCCACGATTATCGGTAATGCAGAGAATCGCCGTAAGCTTGAAAGAATAAAAGATCCGGCCCCAGCTGTTTTTACAAGGAGCCCCGCTATATCGACATCACCTTTCTTTCCACAACTAACACCCGTTCGGAACAGTGCTGCGCTTCCTATGGAGCCTAAAAAGAGACTATTCAAAATGAACACCTGGCTACCGCTCTAATTTTGCACACCTGTACAGTTTTTGTTAAAAGTTTTTACGGTTCGAAAAATTGTGCTTCATTTTATATGTTTAACCTTGTAAATGTTAGTGTTGAAACATGCTTGTAATAAACACTTTTAAATTTTCATCAGTAGTCTGCCATCTTTTTGTTTATAAATGGTTTGAAAATTTGCGCAGTGTGAATTAAAACAAAAAATACCAAGGATGAAAGCATGTTTAAGATGTTTTTTATTTTAGGCACACATAAGTACAAATAACAGCTTTACAGTACCTTACACTTTTGACAAAGACCATATTCTGCTTTAACAACGTGCGACATTGTCCTGGAGTTTTCATTCACATATTTCATAACAACACCATCGTTGTTTACTAGATCGTCTGAGTAGAGATTGTAAAAATGTCTAAACGTTATACCTTCAGACATTTTACTAATAAAGTATATACAATGTTCCCCACATGTGATGGCCATAGGATCCTGTACCCGAAGTTTATTATACACAACAGTGGGTGATGCTTTTTTTACATATTTGAATATCGGCTTTGTATAAATACTATGCTCAGGGAATTCGGCTAAACTATCAAACACTATAACCTTGTCCACATCCAGAAACAGAGCCGCCCAATGTGCACCACCCCTGTAATGGGGATCGGTGTTAAAGACGAGGGTGCGGGGCCTTTCTGGACCTATCTTTTCAGGTAGTCCATCGCTAGGATATACCCCTAGAAAGTATTTCTTAGCATGTTTATGTCTACATAAGAAGTCCCGTATCTCCGTAGTGTCCATTTTATATATTTTTTTTAAAAATTAAAATTTAATTTTTTTTATTTTACACTCTTTCAATGGTAGTCAAACATAAGCTGACGGGCGTGGTTGACATGGATAACGCTGTCGAATACCGAGAACACAACCATGTTCACATTGGCCGCCAGCACCTGTGTAAAACGTATTTCCGCTTTTAGATTTCCGTTTTTGATCAGGTTGTAATGGTCGCCGTCTTCCATGTCAGGCGTCAGGTCGAACGCAAACAGAGTGTAGCCGGCAGCATACCCTTTTCTTGAAACAACTACTCCAGAGTCCCTCAGCTGTTTCCCCGTTATCGAGACCAGTCCTAGATATTCCCGGTCAAAATTTGATGTTCCAAAATTCGGCGTGAAAGGTTTTGCGGGGATCACGGCGCCCTCGTGAACCAGAGCAGCATAGTTGATATCATAGTGTTTGAAGTTGAAAGGGTTTGAGTTGTAGACGCCACTAAAAGCGGTATTGTCCACAAACCCTATGATGATGAGTTTCGGTAATTGCCCCAGAAATAGATTCTGCTGCTGCGCTAATCGGGTTCCGGCGGGGATGCTGAATATCTTCAGAGCAACTCTTTCAATGGCATACTTGGCGTTCGATAATTGTAAATCTTCAGCATGGGCCAGTCTGACACTTGGGGACACTTTTACTCTCTTTACAAACAGGCTCGCTGACAATATAACCAGTTTATACTGCTCTGCATCACCGCTGATGAGACAGAAAGCGTCTTTGTTACAATTGAGTTTGATCTTAAGATCGATACCGTTGACTAACAGTTTGTCTTGGAAGAAAAGGTCTGAATGTACGCGCCCTAGGAGGTCAAAATGCCTACTGCCGGCGACGAAGCGGACTCTTTTTTTAAATCCCTCATTGTCCCCGTCCAAAGCCGTGTTCTCCAAATGCGCTTCGGTATCTCGGTAGAAGAGCCCACTGAAAGATGTGTGTCCAGCGCATCGCGACTATAATTTAGAATACTCTCTATGTAGGCCCTGTAGGCATACATGTTATCACTCTGTGTGACGAGGCGATCGCCTAGGTTAATGTCCACTTGATTAAACATTGTTGCGATGGGGTAGGCTATCGGGGCCACTCTAGCATCATCCTCGATGTTGTCACCGTTCGCTTTGGTTATTTTACAGACGAGGTGTAGGAGAGTGTTGTTGAGATCAAGGTACATATCCGTGGACCCCGACACATAAAACTCTATCGGTGCAAGGGGTGTCAGAGCGGCCATCGGCGACACTTCCATGAAAAAACTGTTTTCAATGCTGGTCTGTGTGGGTTTGAGAGAAAACAGATCTAACTCAGATTTGGCGCATTCACCCGATGCACAGTGTACGAAGGCCATGATCGATGTTTTAGAAAATATTCGCACTAGAACGAGTTCTCTTCTTCCTGGTCGATCTCTTCCGTCTTACGGCTCTTCTTTTGTGAGGGCCTTTTGAAGTAGTCCGGCGCTTCTTATAGGGCCTTGGTGGACCCCTACGCCTCGAAGCCCTGCGCTTCCTTTTAACACCACCATGCGCTTTATACAGCAACCCCGCTCCTTCTTGGGGCTGTCTATTCATGCGTTCGGCTACCGCAGACGTTACACTACCCATGACATCCTGGGCGATGTTTGTAGCAGCCGCTTTAACATGAGGTTTTGCAATTTCGAACCCTCTTCTCAAAAAGGGCATGGCTCTCCTAAACATGCTCCGGAAGAAACCACCCAATCCCGCCCCATACATAACCGGAGCCCCTTGAAAGTAGGGCTGGGGGCCTCCATACCCCGCCTGAACTCTATAATAGTCCCTGTACATAGAGGGATCCCCGTAGGTTTTCAAGATGACCATTGCAGCTGTCTAATAGTCACCTTCGCGCCGTGGCCTTAAATGAAGCTTGACAATAACTTTCCCGTATTTAAAGGCAACCGGCCCCGACTGATCGTTGTACACCATGATGGTAATAGTGTCAAAATGGTTTTTAGAAATTGCAACATAGTCGAGTTTGTGATGTTGTATATTAACCATCGTGTTATTTTCGCCCTGCACAGGGACCCACCTCAACAAAGGTGAATAACTGACCCCGACCCTCTGCGGCTCTACAATATCGCTATAAACGTAGAGTGTATAAAATCCTCCGTTAATATCGGGACATGTAGGGTCTGGATCCACCTGCCTTTGCTGATGTACGGTCCCTAAAACCCATTGTAATTTACCACTACATTTTAAACACGGTACTGAGCTCTGGGGCTTTAAGAAACACTTTTCTTCTAACGTAATCCAATACCAGATATATATTCGCATACGTCTCGATGCTGCCTATAGATTTGTTGATGGCCTCGACTACCGTCGCTACGGTGGGGTAATAGCCATGTGGGAAAGACAGGTGATAGGTCAGGGTATCCTGAGGGCGCTTTATATGAAATTTAACATCGGCCTTTGTAAAGGTATTCCAAGTTCTAGGGTACTGTATTTCCGTTAGTGCCACCTCCCACGGGCCTTTCAAATCCACTGGTTTTGCAAGTTTCACCGTATAACTCGAAATCTGATTGTCTGGGAACATGTCCTTCGAAGCATTGGATGGCAGCGTGATATAAAAAGGGGAGTTCTCCATCATGGCGCTTACAGCTTGACCTCACACACCGTGCAATGAGCTGGCCAGGACCCAACTGTTAAATTTCTCGGGCCACCCACGCCATTTGACCAACGCCTGTCTCCGGGCACCGCTCCCTTTCCTTTTCAGAACCTTTTCAACCCTGTACACCCTGTTCGGATCGTAGGGCACCTTTTGCAACTCTTCGGTGTAAAAGACACCCGATACCTCTTCCCCAGCGTAGTCTTTTAACCTGTAAATATATATCCCTTCTTTAAGCTGCACACTTTCCACTATGAATATCTCATCGCTGAATGTTTGCTGGTAGCCTTTGGTGAAGACCCCCTTCAACTTTGAAACCCTAACATGATCCCCTTCTTTTAAATTCGGTTTCTTGACCTTCGGCGTGAGACGCCCACCGTACACCGTTCTCCACACCGTTAACGAATTATCCCTTGTTACCTTAACAGGGGCCATTTTGATTGTGCTGTGGTAGGTGGCGTTATAAACATCTATAAAAGCCTTTAGAACATCCACGTATCTGTAGGTGTTGTTGGCGGTGAAATATCGCCACATCTTCGACTTTAAAGTACGGTTAAAACGCTCTGCAACAGCAGCCTTTACCTCTGTGTCCGTTACAAAATGTTGAACAGCGTGCTGGTCTAATAATTTTGGGAAATGTTTGTTTAAAAATTCCTTTCCGGCGTCTGTTTGTAGTTTCTGGGGCACACGCCCGCTAGCGAAGATGTCTTTAAAAGCAGATGTAACGCTGGTACCACTTTTATCGTTTAATGCCTCTGCATAGGCGTACTTGGACAAGACATCTATGACTGTTAATATATACATGGCGCCATCGTTATGTTTTGCTAGATCTTGAAGACTGATTATGTCGGCCTGCCACTGATAATCGAGCTGTGCGTTAACAACGGTGGCCCTCCTCTTAAAGCGTCTCCTGGCAGGTTTGTGCAGCGAATAAGCCTCTTCCCCAGCTAACCAAGTCTTCACACTGGCACGTTTTACAGATTCATTTTCAGCTCGAGCCCTTCTAAATAGAGCTTCGGAGCCTCCGAAACTTCCAACCCCATGTTTATCGTAATAAAGCTTCCTTAAATCCGCATCCGTCATGCTGTCTCCCACCAACACCACAAAATGAAAGACGCCTGTTTTGTGTAAGGTCATTTTATTAAACATGAAAAACATAAAAGTGCGGCTGGGCTACACAACCAACGTGTATTTGACATTTTGTGCTACATAGCTTATAGATGTCATAACGCTGGACCGCTGTGGTCTTTTTACAATCGTATACATAGTACAACACCCACTACACATGTTACTCAGAGCATGTCCTTTTACAAACCCTAAGCGCCACAAACTTTGATATTTTTATAGCTATACTCTCAATAGCTCTAGACATTACTTCCCGCTCCCCACGCCTATAACTCTGAACACTCAGGATACTGACAGAATTCAACAGTTCATACAGTTCTAGCCAGGACCATTCGGAACCTTTATTTGTGAGATAATCTTCAGTCATGTTCTCCAAAGCCTCGTGTATCCCCGTCTCAGGTGAAAGTCTTAACTCTCGATTGTGATCTTTGTCCGAGGTCCGGCATTTAACAGATGCGTTTAGCCGTCCATTGATACACCACTTGGCGATACACACATGACTGCTACATTGCAACAAGGCCGAAGGTTCCGAAATGTTCAGATACCGCAGAGTCACAGGATGTATTTCAGCTATTCTTTCTTTAACCAGCACAAAAATCAATCTCCCGATACAGATGTAGCCCGGGTGTAACTCATAGACATCTTGCATCTCGATACCCGGATTCCCCGCCTAAAAGTGAGTAAGTATGGAGCGTTAAGTAACACATTTATGGTCTACTTTTTTTTAAATTTATTTATTTATTTATTTTATTTTTTTTTAAACAGCTTTCGTGGGGCTAAAGACATCATTGTTCTGTTTTTATAATAAATGTCACACATTCGTCTTTCTATAACCCGTTCTAACATACTTATGTCAAAGTGGGGACACATCCGTGCATGCGGTCGAGTTTTGAGCAGGGCTCAGCAGCGTATCGGATCTCATTGACAGCCGCAGCCAAGACCTTAATCATATCACTGTGGACACCTTTCTTCACAGCAGACAGCCCATACACAACCCTTAACAACTTATATACCCGGTAAGGGTCTATCCGACTACAAATGTGGTGAATTATTCTTGCTGTGTATGCATCGTATAAACATTCATGAGCCTCCTGTTGAGGCTCATTAATTTTATGCCCGTAACAAAGATCATAATAATCCCGTTTAACACAAGCGTTCACAGCGGCCGCTGCAAAACCTTTAACTGGCCATATGGTGGCCCAGGGTACGCCCGGAGCTTCCTTTTCAAAATCGCAGCTAGTGTAGGTGCAGACACATTTCTTACGAGGCTCTTTGTTCTGGCTTGTAATACTTTCAGACTGTCTGGAACAGCATAAGCAGTAAAAATGTACGGCGTTAACCTTTGGAGTTGACCCTTCTAGAGGCTCTCTTTCTTCAGCTACGTTCTAGGGTTCAAACAGAAAGCACAAGACACATTATTAGTTAAAAGTATGACATTAGAGTATACAGGCATAAAAAAAAAAAAAAAACTGTCATTACCAACCTCCATATTCGCGTCACACTCAGAGGCTCCTCTGAAATCTTGGGAGTCGCAGAGGTCCATTGGGGTAGAAACATCGCCGGAGCTTACACCTGATGGCTGTACAATAACGGCCTTTGACTCAGGGTCCTCCTGGACGCCCATGTCTTCATAGATGGCCGAATTCGGTGGTGCTACACATTCTTCAACATCTTCAATGTCTATGAAGTTAGATGCAACACTTAATTCATCTTTCGAGGCATTGCTGTCGCTGTCGGCCCCCTTAATAGGGGATATCAGGGTCGACACATCCTTGAGGTTGAGCTTTTCAAGCTGATAGCAAAGTTCCTCTTCAAAACCGGTAACATCGGTATCATGGGTGGCAGGGACACCCTGTTGTGCATTCTCATCCATTGTAAGAGGGGGTAGGGTCCGGTAATATCTACCAATAGTGTTCAGGGCCCCTGAGGAGGCGGCTTTTCTTGCGATCGGATTGTATCTCTTCATGACACCTTGCCAAACTGTTTCAGCCCTGGTTCACGGTTTGACAGCCGGTTCTAACCAGCTCCTTATATGCAACATTTAAAAAAAAGGGGGGGCTAACACGTGACACCATGAGGGCACATCCCACTTGACACCCCCATGCACCCACGTCACTTCCGGGGAGGGCTTTCAGGGACACCGGAAGTCCCAGCCACCGGAAATGACGTCATTTCCTGGGGGCGGGATAACTGTCACTTTTAATATGATGATTAAAGGTATCCCTTCCTACTACTTACGCACACCCCAGGCTGCAGCAATCAGGGAAGCGCGCAAAGCCCAAAGTACATGAATGTTATCTTTACACTCCTAAAATCCAGCTTTTTAAGTGTAAAGGCATGCTAATGATTCACAAAACGTAAGGTCTTCATCTTATATCCTATGTTACATTATGTTTGTAAAAGTAATACCAAAATGCTTTCAAACATGGTGTTTTATACAGCACTTTTACCATTTTGAATGGCTCCAAACAAGCGATGCCTCATCTACCAGGCCTTAGCGGCCCTCAGATGACCTCAATCAAAAGCCTAAAATCTGTTGCCATAATTCGAACAGAGGTGGCAGAGCTCAGCAGATGTCAGACAAGAACGTTTAACTTGCCCCCCCCATTTTATCGACTAGCTTAGTTTAATGCCACGCCAAATTTTCTTTTGTAGTATGAAGCTATTGTCTTTTACTACTAGATTATGTTAGCCATCTTGTAACCCCACGTATCATTAAGAGGCTGCTAACATGTAAACTATCACTGCTAGCTTGAAAGGTAAACAATATTGAACGACTGGTCGAAAGCAAAAATACTAGAAAAAATATGTTATTTTGCATTCATCCACTCTACCAGTTCTCTCCTTCCTGTGGGTCCCAGCCCTAAATGCCTGCTGCATTTACTCTCTGTTGCTGGCTACCGTCGGGTTGGTGCAACAACTTGCACAATTTATACATTATATCGAGCTCACAGCGTACTGCTTCTTGCAGTGGATATCATTGGGCAGTGGTCAGGGCATGGCACCCATAGGGCATGGGTTGCGTGGTAGGACGTGAGCACAGGGAAAAGGATGGTTGGCAGGCTGGTCTCTGCCAGGATCGGATCTCGTGAGGGATGCTTGTGCATCGCTTCACTTGGAGCTTATGATTGTTTTTTAGATCAAGTCCACAAGCGGTACAGTCCGGTTGTTTTCTATTCTGTGGACTTCAACCACGCCCATCTCCCACCCATCATTTTCAATCGATCATGGGCTTACCTTTCGAAAATCCCTTGACATCATTGCTACATGCTTTACATTTGTCCCGCCTTGAGGCTGCTAAGTTACGCCTTCGACACTGACCCTGTTACATGAATAATTGCACGATTGCCGATACGCTTTACAGTGAGCAAACTCATTTTTATTTTGTCTCTCCCCTTCGCGGTCCATGGCGTTTTCAAGGTTTACACAGCGCAAACTCAATCAGCAGTATTGGAGCACTTTTCATGACTATCAGTTACTTCACATTGTTTATTTTGCTGCTTCTTCGCGCTCATGGCGGCCATGGTGCTTTCAAGTTTTAGACAGTGCAAATTCGACCAGCAGTATTGGAACGCTTTGCATGACTACCATTTACTTTACATTGTTTCTTTTGTTTTTCCTTTGTGCTCCATGGCAACAATGGCACTTTCAAGTTGTACACAGCGCAATTGGCAGTATTGGAGCACTTTGCATGACTACCACTTACTTCACATTCTTTCTTTTGTTTTTCTTTCGTGCTCCACTGTGGCCATGGCGCTTTAAAGTTTTACACAGCACAATGGGCAGTATTGGAGCACTTTGCATGACTGCCGGTTACTTCACATTGTTACTTTTGTTTTTCCGTAACACTCCATGGCAGCCATGGCTCTTTCAAGTTTTACACAGCACAATGGGCATTATTGGAGCACTTTGCATGACTGCCAGTTACTTCACATTGTTTCTTTGGTTTTTCCTTTGTGCTCATGGCTGTCATGTCACTTCCAAGTTTTACAGAGCGTAATGGGCGGTATAGGAGTGCTTTGCATGACTAACAGTTACTTCACATTGATTCTTTTGTTTTTCCTTCTTGTTCATGGCGTCCAGGGTGTCTTCATGTTTTACACAGTGCAGTGGGCAGTACTGGACTGATTTGCATGACTACCAGTTACTTCACATTGTTTCTTTTGTCTTTCCTTCATCCTCCATGGCACCCATGGTGCTTTCAAGTTTTACACAGCGAATGGACAGTACTGGAGTGCATAGCATGACTACTAGTTACTTCACATTGTTCCTTTTGTTTTTCCTTCTCCCTCCATGGCGACCTTGGCCCTTTCAGATTTTACACAGTGCAATGGGCAGTATTTGAGCACTTTGCATGACTATCAGTTACTTCACTTTGGCCCTCATTACGACCCTGGCGTTCGGCGGTAATTTGGGGAAAGGTACTGGCAACAGGCTGGCGGTATCTTTTTTGCCAAATTGTGACATTGGCGGTTTGGCTCAAGCCAAACTGCCAATGTATCACTCCCTCCACCAGGGTGGTAACGGCCGCTGGGCTGGAGACTTTGGTCTTCAGCTAGGCAGGCATCACAATCCTACCTTCTGGATTATGACCCGCCTACCGCCATGGTTTCTGTGGCAAGCGTACTGCAACGAAAATCATGGCGGTAGGCACTATCAGTGCCAGGGAATTCCTTCCCTGACACTGATGGGGTCTCCCCGGCCCCCTCCCCCTTCCCCAGAGTCCTCCCCCACTCCCCTTCTCCTGCCCCGCATATTTACACACCCACACGCGCACACACACTCAAACACACATGCATATCACATCCACCCATGCATGCACACATACATTCCCACACACCGCAACGCACACCAACATACATTGTCGCACACACGCATTCACCACACACAACATACATGTACACTCACATTCAGTCATTCATGCACCCATTCATCGTGACACACACACGCATGCACGCATACAAAAACAGACACACACACCCCCACACACACAACACCATCACACAAGCACACAACAACCCCACCCCCTCTCCTGGTGGAGAATCTGACGTACCTGCTTGCAGGGGGTCCTTCGGCAGGAGACGGGATGCGGCGCGTCCACCAGCAAAACACCGCCAGGCCTTTTCATTGCTCATAATACGGTCGGCGGTGTTTTGCTGGCGTGGCGCTGCTGCTGACAGCAGCACCATCTCACCGCCATCCGCCGCCATGACCGTCAACTGTATTCCCCCAGCCTTCTGGGGGAATTCCATCTACTGTCATAATGCAGGTGGGCGGCTGGTAGCCACGGCGACAGTATGTTGTCGCCATCACCGTGGTGGTAGGCGCCAGTTACCGCCAAAGTTGTAATAAGGGCCTTTGTTTCTTTAGTTTTTCCTTTGCGCTCCATGACAGCCTTGACGTTTTCAAGTTGTACACAGTGCAATGGGCAGTATTGGAGTGCTTTGTATGACTACTAGTTACTTTGCTTTGCTTTTTTTGTTTTTCTTTCGCACTCATGGCGGCCATGGAGCTTTCAAGTTTTACACAGCACAATGGGCATTATTGGAGCTCTTGCATGACTACCAGTTACTTCACATTGTTTCTTTTGTTTTTCCTATGTGCTCATGGTGGCCATGCAGTTTTCAAGTTTTACAGAGCGCAATGGGCAGTATTGGAGCTCTTGCATGACTACCATATAATTCACATCATTTTTTTCTTTTTCCTTCACACTCATGGAGTCCATAGTGCTTTCAAGTTTTACAAAGCACAAAGGGCAGTATTGGAGCACTTTGCATGACTACCAGTTACTTCACATTGTTTCTTTTGTATTTCCTTTGCACTCAAATGTGGCCATGGCACTTTCAAGTTTTACACAGCGCAATGGGCAGTATTGGAGTGCTTTGCATGACTATGAGTTACTTTACTTTGTTACTTTTGTTTTACCGTCGCACTCATGTTGGCCATGGAGCTTTTAAGTTTTGCAAAGTGCAATGGACAGTATTGTACCACTTTGCATGACTACCCGCTACTTCACATTATTTCTTTTGTTTTCCCTTTCCACTCCATGGTGACCATGGTGCTTTCAAGTTTTACGAGGCGCAGTGGGCAGTATTGGAGCGCTTTGCATAACTACCAGTTACTTCACATTGTTTCTTTTGTTTTTCCTTCGTGCTCACGGTGGACAAGACGCTATCAAGTGTTTCACAGCGCAATGGGCAGTATTGGAGTGCTTTGCATGACTACAAGTTACTTCACATAGTTTCTTAGTTACCTCACGTCACAGTTATGGAGAGGACAGTGCATCCCGTTCATGCACAGCTTACAAAATGACAGGGCAAAGCTTGTCTAAGTATAATTAAGCACTCTCATTTTCTTCATCATTGTATGGTGCTGTGATACCCTATTCTTGACAATTATTGTTTCACTGTTTTCCATTAAAAGTTCTCTTTTGTTATGGATGGTCTTTCAGAGCTGCTTGCATAGTGGAATTATGTGGTAGTAAAGGATCAAATTGTGAGGCAGGGTTGACCAATTTATGTGGCAAATGTTGGAAAATGGGTTATTGGTAAGGGCAGGTAAGTACCTACACATAGCAATAGGCCACTAACCTCCACTTATGTCCAGTTAGGGCTCAGTAAATTAAACCCAGCTCAATCCTTGGCAACGAGCGACAAGGCTTAACTTAGGAGACAAAGGGTAAAGCATTCAAATATCACAAAACAGTAATTAAATAAAACACAGAAAACAGTTTGAAAATCCAAAATCTATTTTAAAAAATAGATAATATTTCTATCTTTAAAATGACACCAAAACGAATAAAATCGGATAAGGGGACCTGGAGATATGAATTTTTAAAGAATTAATGCCTTCTAGCGCATAGAAGCAACTAGCACTCAAAGGGTTAAAAAAGGTCACACTGGAAAGGAACATAGTCCAGAGTTCAGGCCACCCACGAGGTAACACTGTCACACTTACTTTCAGAAGTGTTTGATTCAGGATAGTGGTCCACAGCACCAGCCAAGGGTTCAGAGGCTCTGTTGTGCTCTTGTGGTCTGGGACTACAACTCCCACAATGCACCTCTTGAACTTATGGAGTTGCTGCAAACGTCTCCAAACTTCTGGATCTTCTTCCAGAGGACCTTTTTGTGTCCTTGAAGTGTCCACAACAATCATTTTCCTGATGGGGAACCGCTAACAGGCTCAGCTAGTTAGAAACTGCTAGAAATGCATCTGAAACTTTGGTCAGAAAAATGCATCTTTCTGAAAGTGGTATTTTCAGAATTACAATCTAAAATATGTCCTTACCATTAAAGAGGATTTTAAATTGCAATTCATTTGAGTTTAAACAGCATATCTTTATCGACTCTCAATCTGAAGATAGCACTTATTAAATGCAATGACGTAACCCAGTGTTAGCCCATCTGAGAGACAGGCCTTACTATAGTGAAAAACAACTTAAGAAGGTTTTTTTTTACTGTGAGGATCTTTAAAATATTAAAACATATGTCCTAAGGTTTAAATACCATGCACCTTAATTGTGACCTATACGTACTCAAAAGGAGGGTTTAGGCGTGCAGAAGGTTCATTGTGTCAGGTCAAAATGGCAGTTTAAAACTGAACTGCAGGCTATAGTGGCAGACTTGAGGCATGTTTAAATAGGTTACTTTAGTGGGTGGCACAATGAGTGTTGCTGCCAACTAGCAGCATTTCATTTACAGACCCTCAGTACATTTAGTACCATTCACTAGGGAGTCATGCAGGCAGAATAAGAAAGGAGCCTCCTCCACACTACAGCCCTCATGTTTGCGTTGTGGGGTGAGAGGAAGCCTGCGAGAGAATAACAGGATGATGTGCCTGAAAATAGGTGCACCACTTCATTATACCCCCAGTTCCCCTACATGAGTTTGCTAAACCAAGGCGGCTCAAACAATTGCAATTATATCTTCCCAAACCTCCACCCACAGTACATACAGAACAATATGGCAGCACTCCCTCCCTCTGCCATACAGGTGCTTGCAATGTGGAATATGTAGTGTAAGTGGTCAGACTTGTCATGGTCTATGACGGTTTCATGTTAAAACCACAATGACATGGTGTTGGGCAGAAGAATTGGACAATATATGGTATATATCCTTTATACAAGACATGCTAGACTAGACAGGTTCAAAGATACAAAAATACAAGCACATGAGAATTAGACAGTCTCTGGTATATATCCTCTATACAGGACATGCAGAGCTAGTCAGGTTCAAAGATACAAAATACAAGCAATACAGATGGATTTCCGAAGCTTATCCACAAATATAGGCCCAGATTTACAGGGGCCCAGCGCCATTCCAACGCCACATTAGCGTAATTTATTTACGCTAACGTGGCGCTGGAAGGCCAAAAATGCTATGCCATATTTACAAAGTGCCACAAAGCCATTTTCTGACCTTTTTTGCAGTGAATGTCCCCCAAAATTGATGCTTTGGGGTCTGCCAGACAGAGGGTCGCTACCACTGCTGTTGTCCTCTTGACCATCTATGCCTAAAAGGTGTGTACTACTGGTCAATGCTATGCAAGGTGAAGAAAGAATGCTGTGTGGTGACAGCAATGGTGGCCTCGAAGGTTCTACTCTGTGTAGCATGGATGATGTTAGTTATCTCTGATGTAAAAAATGAAAGTGCATGAGTTTGAATCTGGCATTGCCGGAGATAGACTGTGCTAGACCACACATTCATCACCATTGTGCATCATCAACTGGTAGCCCAAGTTCTCCATCTCAGGTCACTCTAGCAGGATGGTGGAACCTGCCTTCTATCCCACAACATGGCCTTGTATAAATGTTGTCCTCCTCCCAGCTCCAGCAGAGGGTGGAAGCTGTGTGAAGTGGTTGGGGCTGCTGTGAAAGGGGTCCAGATGTCTCTGGCAATAGCCAAGAGGCTTACGTGCTGAAGGATGTATCCAATCCCATATTAAAAGCATCAAAGGATATAAATTCTTCATTAGGGAAAAGAACCCTTATGATTTTTAACCCTCTGCACCTCCATGTGGCCATGTCCACCAAACTTGTGAGTGCCCTAAACCCTGGTAGGTCTCAGAAAGTAAACTCCCTGGCAAAGGGGGCCTTTTTCAATATCAATTTGACTGTGCGTTCCCACAGCATTGTAGTGTGTTTCACCAGGAATGGAACATAACCCTTCCCCCTCCCTCCTGCCTTCAGGATCTGAGGTATAAAAAGGCACAAGAGGGGTCTGATATCAATTTATTTTCCCAGTCATCTCCTTCTGTGAACCAGTCTGCTGTTTGTTGTAGTTATAAAGCCAGGTAGTATTGTTCCAAATTTGGGTCTGCAAAGCCACCCTCTACCCGCGGATGAAACAGAATGTCCCTAGCCACTGGTGAGTCACCCCGACCCATAACAGAGAGGAAAGCAGGGTGATCAGCTACCAGAACACAGCCGACAGTTAAAGAAACGTTGGATGCAGTAAAGGCACAGTGTTGGGAAATGGTTTATTGGTAAGGGCAGGTAAGTACCTACACTTAGCAATAGGCCACTAGCCTCCACTTAGGTCCAGTCAGGTCTCAGTAAGTTAAACCTAGCTCAACCCTTGGGAGCTTGGCAACAAGCGATAAGGCTTAACTTAGGAGACAAAGCATAAAGCATTCAAATATCAAAAAATAGTAATTAAATAAAAGACAGGAAACAGTTTAAAAATCCAAAATCAATTTATGAAAATAGATTATATTTTTATCTTTAAAATGACACATAAATGAATAAAACGGATAAGGGGAACCGGAGATATGAAATTTTAAAGAATTAATGCTTTCTAGCGCACAAAAGCAACTAGCGCTCAAAGGGTTAAAAAAATGTCACACTGGGGGCGTGGCCGGGCCACGAAAGAAGATGGCCGCCTAAACCCCGAGCTCCATGCTGTAGCGGTCCCGAGGAGGTGGTGGGGGCCCTGCGGAGGCCGTGCGGAGGCCGAAATAATCACCTCAACCCGTGTCGGAATCCCCCCACCACCGCCGAGTTCCCGACCCGAGCCGAAACGACCAGCCGCTGAGATCCTGTCGGATGGCAGCGCGTCTCGGAAAGAAATGACCTGTAGGGAGGGCGGAGTCGCGTCACTTCGGCCTTGCGACCGACCCTTCTAAAGATGAGGGGAACCCAGTTTGGGAGATCCCGAGGAGCCTCCAGGTGTCACGACTCACGTGCTGCTGGCGCCTGGAAACCGCAGATCTAATGGCGTAGGTCTTGAGGGTTCGGCTTTGGCCCAGAAAAGGGCGACTCTTTCTAGTAGCCACGGTGCTGCAGGCAGTGGAAACGCCAAGAACAGACCGTGCCCTTTAGAATTAGTGCCAGAGGGAAAAAAAAACAATAAGGGGGAAAAACCTCCAAAAAATGGATTCCTGAAACGAAAACAAAACCAGGAATCAAACAGGAACAAAATGCAGGTAAATGCAAAATTGAAAAGATTCAGAACCGAAGGCTAAGAATCAGGAGCGAAGACACAATCTGAGCAGAAAGTGATGCAGCGCAAGGAAAGGGAGAAAACAGAGCCCTTATATACCAAGAAACAGGAAGTGACCAACAGGAAGTAAAAAGACACCATTTTAGATAGGGAAAAAGTACATAGGATAGAATAGAACAGGAACCATAGAAAATAGGGACCAAGGAATGCTGGGAAGAAAAAGGTAACATGGGAAGGGGGAAAGACATAAAGAAAGGACAGAAAATGCCTCGAAAAAGTAAAGAAGAAAAAGAAGAAGAAGAAAGAAAAAGAAACAGGTAAGGAGGGGTCAGGGGAGAACAGGGACACAACAGAAGGCAGAGCGAGGCCCAAAATAATATCTGGGGCCTCGCGCTGTACAAAGAAGACTCGGGGCGCGCCGCGTCCTGAGAACGCGCGGCGCAACAGTAGGTCCCCCCCCCGAAGGTCTAGGTTTGAAGGGAAACAAACGATGAAAATGAGAAATCAAAAGAGGGGCGTGAACAGAAGAAGCATCTTCCCAAGAGCATTCACTAAGAGGATAACCCTTCCAGTGAATCAAATACTGAAGACGCCGGTGAAAAAGGCGAGAGTCACAAATTTCTTGAACCTCATATTCAGGGACATCATTCACCAACACAGGAGGAGGACAAGGAAACTGACGAGAGAAAGGATCAGGGACATAAGGTTTGAGTTGGGATACATGAAAGACCGGATGAATTTTCCAAGTATGGGGCAAGCGAAGACGAACAGTGACAGGATTGAACAACTGAAGAATACGAAAAGGCCCATAATAGCGAGGCGTGAACTTATTCAGAGAAAGGCGAGAGGGCAAGAATTTGGAAGAAAGCCAGACTTTATCCTGAGGGTGATAATCAGGAGTGGGTCCACGTTTCTTATCAGCGATCTTCTTCATATATCTCTTAGTGTGCAATAAATTAGATCTAATTAGCTTATGGAGTTGCAGGAGACGTTTGGAAAAAGATGTAATGGCAGGCAGAGGAGAGGTAGATTGAGGAGCAGTAGGAAAAGAGGTCGGATGATAGCCATAGGAACAGAAAAAGGGAGTGACCTTGGAGGCACTATGGACAGAATTGTTGTAGGAATATTCAGCAATAGGAAGATAAGTGTTCCAGTTGCTTTGGGTGGAATTACAAAAACAACGAAGGTATTGTTCTAGTCCTTGATTCAAACGCTCAGTTTGTCCATTGGTCTGAGGATGGAAACCGGATGATAGTGCTATATAGATATTCAGTGTCTTGCAAAAATGTTTCCAAAACCGGGAAATATACTGGGGACGCCTGTCAGACACAATGGTATGTGGAAGTCCATGGAGACGGAAAATATGGTCGATAAATATCTGGCTCAATTCTTGGGATGTTGGTAATTTCTTTAGAGCAGTAAAGTGGGCCATCTTAGTGAAAGAATCAACAGTGACCATGATAACCTGGTTTCCAGCTGATGGCGGAAGTGAACACATAAAGTCAATGGAAATAGTATGCCATGGCGTTGGTGGAACTGGCAAAGGCTGTAGTAATCCTGCAGGTCTGCTACGGGGAATCTTGACTTGGGCACATATGGGACAAGCCTGAACATATCTTTCGACATCTGATTTCCAGGTAGGCCACCAGAAAGATCGCGAAAGAAGTTCTTGTGTGGCCTTAATACCTCTATGTCCAGCAACCGGTGAATCATGGCACATCTGTAATGCTTTGTCTCGCACTCTGTTAGTAGGGAGGAATAACAGCTTCTGATGAAAAAAGAATCCTTCTTTCTTGCATAAAAAGGTTCTTAATTTCTCTATTTCGCTATTAGACAGGCTGGAATACTCCAGTTGTACCTCATCCAGAAAAGATTGAGCAACTCCAATGATCTTACTAGGCTCCAGTAGAAACTGAGATGGGGAAGGAGTACAATCTGGATAGCGTCGAGACAGAGCATCAGCCAGAATGTTTTGAGATCCAGGAATATAGGTGATGTAAAAGTCATACTGACTAAAGAAAAAGGCCCAACGCGCCTGGCGACTATTTTGGCATACAAAATTACGTAGACATTGCAGATTACGGTGATCTGTTCTCGCCTCGAAAGGCTCCTTGGATCCCATCAGAAACTGTCTCCATTCGATGCAGGCTGTCTTCAGAGCTAACAACTCTCTTTCTAGTACAGAGTAATGTTGTTCAGCTGAAGAGAGAATATGGGACAAATAGAAAACAGGATGTTCAAGACCATCATCTTCTTGAAGTTGAAGCAAGACTGCTCCAATAGCTTTTTCGGAAGCATCGGTAACTACGATAAACTGTTTATTGGTATCTGGATGTCTCAAGATGGGAGCTTGAGTGAATGCCTTCTTTAATTCTTGAAAAGCTGTTTCAGCCGCCTTGGTCCAGACAAACCCCTGTTTTAGATTTTCCTTCTTTAAGGTATGGGTTATATGGCTGGTCTGTTTAGCAAAGTCTTGAATGAACTGTCGGTAAAAATTTGCTAATCCTAGGAAACATTGTGTTTCTTTGATAGAAGAGGGAGAAGGCCACTCTAGAATTGCTTGTACCTTTTCTAAGTCCATAGCTATGCCGGTGGAACTTAAATGATAACCCAGATATTTGACTTCCGTCTTATCGAACTCACACTTTTCGGGTTTACAGAATAGTTGATGTGCTCGGAGTCTGTGAAGGACTTGTTTCACATGAGAAGAATGGAGTTCGGGGTGTCTGGAAAAAATAAGGATGTCGTCCAAGTAGATTACGAGTGTCTGGTTCAAGAGATCGGAAAATATTGAGTCCATAAACCTTTGAAATATAGCAGGAGCGTTCGTAAGACCAAAG
This sequence comes from Pleurodeles waltl, assembly GCF_031143425.1. Taxonomy (NCBI): domain Eukaryota; kingdom Metazoa; phylum Chordata; class Amphibia; order Caudata; family Salamandridae; genus Pleurodeles; species Pleurodeles waltl. Next base: position 1,064,853,934 of record NC_090448.1, read on the forward strand.
GGCATGAATTTATATTCAAAATGACCGAACGGTGTCCTGAATGCTGTTTTCCACTCGTCTCCTTCTTTTATACGTAAAAGGTGGTAAGCTCCCCGAAGATCCAACTTGGTAAAACGTTGAGCCCCTCTGACTGCCTCTAAAATATCCTTAATGAGGGGCAAAGGATAACGATCCTTTATAGTTATCTTGTTTAGGCCTCGAAAGTCTATGCAAGGACGAAGATCTTTGGTCTTCTTAGGTACAAAAAAGGAGAGGAGCCCCTGCTGGAGAAGATGATGGAACAATGAGACCACCCTGTACATTTTCCTCCAGATACTCCTTAAGAACTTCCTTTTCAGGTTCCGTGAGAGAATACATCCTCCCAAAGGGAACGACTGTTCCAGGTTCCAAAGGAATAGCACAATCGTACTCTCGATGTGGAGGTAATACAGGTCTGGATGGTTTTTGAAACACGTCTTGGAACTCTAAATAATGTTCAGGAACCCCTTGGACAGTGTTGATGGAATACTCCGTAGTACTCTTCATAGGTGTTAATCTGTTTGGTGACCAATATTTATCGGAAGCAAAGCAATTTTCTTGACAAAACTGTGAGGATAAAGAAATTGTCCGGGTTACCCAGTTCACATATGGGTTATGTCTAGTAAACCATGGAATTCCGAGAATAATGGTATGGTTGGGAGATGAAATGAGATCAAAAGTGAGGTGTTCTTGATGATTACCAAACTGTAAATTTAACATCAAGGTCGTAGTATCGACTGGACCTGAGGATATTAAAGAACCATCCACGGTGTGTACTTGTTCAGGAATGTCTTTGGGTTGAGTGGGAATTTGCAGATTAGTGGCCCATGTCTTATCCATGTATATACCACTAGCACCACAATCCAATAATGCCATAGTTCTTTCTTGGCGGCCATCAGGTAGTTGTAATATGACTGGTAACACGAACAAGTAAGTTGTATTGTCGTTGAATGAGCTGATAGAAGGTATAGCCGATGATCCCGTCCCCTCCCTTCTTACAGAGGACGGGAGGTGGCGTTTCCCAAGGGTCTAGGTGGACGTACAGGACATGTACGAAGCATGTGACCAGCAGAACCACAGTAGAGGCACAATCCCTTCTTCCGTCTGTCTTCCTTCTCACTAGCAGAGAGTGGCCCTCGAGCAGTATCCACTTGCATGGGTTCCCCTTCTATATCTTTAGCAGGAGGACGAGATTCCTCAGGATGAAGTGGATACATCCGTGAAGAGCTTGGCTGAGACGCTCCTCTACTCCTTCTCTTCTCCATTCGTCGTTCTTGAAGACGATACTCGATGGAAAGTGCTTGATCCATGAGGCCACGAAGATCTTCAACTCTGGTGGAATGTACTAATTCATCCTTAATTTCTTCCTTAAGTCCTCTGCGAAACAAAGTTACCAGGGTACGCTCCACCCAAGTGGTCTCTGCCGCTAATTGACGGAAACGTGTAATATATCGGAGGACATCCTGGGAACCTTGCTGGATATCACATAATGCTTCCTCTGCCGAGGCTTCCAATCCTGGGCGACTAAACATTTGTTTGAAGCGGGTCACGAAGGCAGAATAGTCCGACAATACTGGATCGTTGGATGACACCATCGGGGTTGCCCAGGCCAAGGCAGGACCGGATAATGCACTAATAAGATATCCCACCTTTGTCCTGTCATGAGAGAATTGGCTAGGTCTGAAGGCGAAGTAAACCGTTAATGCATCCAGGAATTCACGCAGTTTAGTTGGTTCACCAGAGAAGCGAGGCGTTGAGGCGGAGATAGTCGGAACATCGCCACTGCGGAGGGCCAAAGCCTGTCGTAAGACCGCATTCTCGTTGCGCAATTGTTGCAATTCCTGAGCTTGTTGTTGAATAGTAGTCAAAAAAGATGAATCAGGATCTGCAGCCGCCGCCACTGTGTCATCCATAGTATCAGAAGATGTCGGAATGGTTTGGCGCTGCATTCTGTCACGACTCACGTGCTGCTGGCGCCTGGAAACCGCAGATCTAATGGCGTAGGTCTTGAGGGTTCGGCTTTGGCCCAGAAAAGGGCGACTCTTTCTAGTAGCCACGGTGCTGCAGGCAGTGGAAACGCCAAGAACAGACCGTGCCCTTTAGAATTAGTGCCAGAGGGAAAAAAACCCAATAAGGGGAAAAAAGCTCCAAAAAATGGATTCCTGAAATGAAAACAAAACCAGGAATCAAACAGGAACAAAATGCAGGTAAATGCAAAATTGAAAAGATTCAGAACCGAAGGCTAAGAATCAGGAGCGAAGACACAATCTGAGCAGAAAGTGATGCAGCGCAAGGAAAGGGAGAAAACAGAGCCCTTATATACCAAGAAACAGGAAGTGACCAACAGGAAGTAAAAAGACACCATTTTAGATAGGGAAAAAGTACATAGGATAGAATAGAACAGGAACCATAGAAAATAGGGACCAAGGAATGCTGGGAAGAAAAAGGTAACATAGGAAGGGGGAAAGACATAAAGAAAGGACAGAAAATGCCTCGAAAAAGTAAAGAAGAAAAAGAAGAAGAAGAAAGAAAAAGAAACAGGTAAGCAGGGGTCAGGGGAGAACAGGGACACAACAGAAGGCAGAGCGAGGCCCAAAATAATATCTGGGGCCTCGCGCTGTACAAAGAAGACTCGGGGTGCGCCGCGTCCTGAGAACGCGCTGCGCGGCGCGAGCCGAATGCTCGGCTCGCGCCGCACCACGCGGCGCAACACCAGGTGTTCTGGACCTCCGGCCTCTTGAGGAGACCTGCCGTGGAACACCAGGGGACCTGCGGTGTGCCTCGTTGATGGAGGCCCAGCTGTGGGGGAGGAGCCGTGTCCTCGAGTCGAGAGAGGAGTGGCTTCCTTGTCATTACAACGACCGGTGCAGCAGGTACGACCCCCCGCACCCCAATAACAGCAGGGGATAGCGTGCCTCTCCCTCTCTTGGCCCCCCCCATCTGTTTAATACTCTCCTCCCCTCCAAGAGAGAAACAGAGAGAGGAAGGAGGGGGAGAGGAGAAGAGGGACAGGATCCCCTGACAAAGAGAACAGAGAAACAAGGAATACAGACGGGCAAACAAGAGGAAAAGAGAAGAACGGGAAAGTAAAGCGAGGGAGGGAAAGAGAAGGGGAAAAAAAAAAGGGAAAAACCAAAGAAGAGAAGAAGAGGAACAGAAGAAAAAGGGGAGAAAGGGGGGAAAAAAGGGGGGAAAAGGAAAAGAAAAGGAGCAAGAATAAGGAAACCAATTACACCATCCCCTGCCTCCGCACCCCCCTCCCCCCCCAAGTTATTCGGATGCAGAAGAAGGAATAAGAACCCCCGTCACCGCCCCAAAAAAAAAAACATAAAGGAGAAGGAACAGCGATGAGGGTTGACTGACTTGCGCATCTCCGCCCCGCCAGACCCTGAGGAAGGCCTTGGACCCAACCGGACAGCCCTTACAGGCCGACGAGGTGATGCCCGTCAGCAAAGCAAACCAGAAATCCATTGGTAAGCCGGCGCGACAGTTATTATTTTCTGAAGCTCTCCACCATAAGCGGCCAACTTCCATGGCAACAGGGCCTCACTCATCACCATCCCCAACCCAACCCACGGCGATGTCCGACAAGGAACAACCCACAACCATGGAAAGGGTACTATATGAGATCACCGCCGTCAGCTGCCAAATAGAGGGAGTGGACGCTTCTATATCCTCACTGACCCTGGAAACCAAATCTATGTGATCAGACACTGCAGGCTTTCAATCTAGGGTGATAGGTTTAGAACATCGAATGGAGTCACTAGAAACGCAGATAGCCACATCCTGAGACAGGGATCAGGACCTCCTCTATCTCAGGAGCAAACTTACAGACCTAGAGGACAGGAGTCGAAGAGATAACATTCGCCTACTCGGGATCCCGGAACACGTAGAGGGTACAGACATACAGACCTTTCTGAGCTCCATCCTCCCCAACATGACTTCCCTAGACTTTGACCCACCGCTGGAATTCCAACGAGCACACAGAGTAGGCCCGAAATGCTCTGACACATCTTTAAGACCCAGACCAATTATCGCTTGTCTACTACACCATAATCAGACCTGACAAATACTACAAACAGCGCGCAACCATGGCCCTTTCCGGATAGGCCAATATGACATCCGAATAACGGCCGATTATTCCAAAGACACCAACGAACGAAGAAAGGCCTTCCTAGCTCTAAGACCCCGACTTCGTCAACTAGAGATGAAATACGGCCTCTTTGATCCCGCTAGAATGTGGGTCACCAAAACCGGAATATCCAAGGACTTCTATAATCCAGAAGAACTGAGCCTTTTTCTTGATTCTTTTCAACATCAGCCTATGGACTCTGTTAACTCAAGTCGTCCACAAGATGTCATAGGGGAAGATGAAGGAGAAAGAAAGCTCGACCCATCATGACACGACACCTGCCAAAGGGGCAGGGACCCAGAGAGACTAGCCAGATTGCACGACGACTCGGGCCAGGTTCTACACGCCGTGGCAGTCTACACTCAGCTATCGGACAGAGACAAATCTAGGTCACCTTTGAAACCAACGATTGTGTCCCCTTGAGATGCCGACCCTCCACATGGTACATGTGGGACAATAACGAAACATTGAAGCATGAAGGGCGATAACTCCATGGAAGGATGAGTACAAATTTGGATCTTGTATATATGCTTATCTAACAACTGCTAATATCATTTTCAATACTAGACGATTACTATGTTTATATCTTTTATAAGATAATATGGGGCTTTACTCTGTAAAACTGTCGCGTAGATTGACCATTGCCTGATATAAAGCGTACAGACCAGATCTTACCGTTTCCATAGGTTATACATACACCAGGACCCTGCTCAGTAGGGACACGACCAACTACCTAAAGAGAAGCTGGCACTCCTCCCCTTACAGTATTACTGTACTATAGAACATCTCACAATACAACATTATACAACAGCATCAAGGCCAGATAACCATGTCCGACCTTACATGCAAGTCATATCAGTGACCTTTCCCATCAGACCCCATCATCAACCCCCATTTCTCCCTCAAACGGCCAAAATGGAAAATGGAAGTAACATAACTTATACGCAATAACACAAATCCTGATGCTTACCAGAGCGATGGCACGATATGATCATCTACCACGGGGGATAATATAACATATTACAGAGACATGCTATTATCCTCTACGGGAATACTACATTACAACAGAAGCACAATACGTGGGATGACATACACATGCATACTCTAAAGCCCCGCCTAATGGTAATGTAACCCCGTCACACGCACGCGATTGCGCCTGACCACACAAATGAGCAGTAGATCAATCACCTGGATATACTGCTCACGTTCACCCTATATAACGACTGATGCCCCGCCAGGCGACCAATATACCTCTGTCCCTTATAATGTAATGCAGCAAACTGTTGTATTATAAACTAAATTACCCATAGTCCATACCGAACACACAGCAACCCCTCAAAGTACTTTGCAGTATTATTACGCAATAATACAACCCACGGCACATATGGGGTAGCAAGACACACAAGCTATTTACATATAGACTAGGACTCATTAACTCCCATCACCTACCCTGGGATAGGCCCTATGACATATAACCCAATAGATGACAACACAACTACCTGCGGGGAATTACGTTATACTATGTTATATTGTGTTATACGAATTAATAGGTTGCAGTGATACTATGTTATTTGTTGCAGTGATATTATATAAGTATGGAAGTATTCCAACTGTTATGTGCAAATGTATCCCAAAACTCTGCCTGACCCGGCATTGTGTTGCCTTACATCCTCCTCCTCCCGGCCTCGCCTTCCCCCCTCCTTCGGCTTCCTTGGCACCTCCCCTCCGCCCTTACAAATCACTCCCTCCCCCCTTACATTTATATTTACATTTACATTAACATTTACATTTGCATTTACATTTACATTTACATTTACATCTACATTTACATTTACATTTACATTTACAATTACAATTACAATCACAATTACAAATACAAACCCTGGTCCCTACTCACTCCCCCCCTCTACTATTGCATCCCCATAACGCAGAACCCAATGCGATGATATATACCAAGTGTGGTGACCGCTCACCATCTTCTACTTGGAAGCACGATAAATATTCAAACTACTATATTAGATAATAGACATCGCTTGTTACCAGATGGACATCCCCCCACATGTCAGCACATGTCAGCACGAGCCTCTCCCTGCTACTATTATCCCTACGTCTATCATTATCATATTAAACTTGATGTTAAGCCCTCACTAAAATAAAATAAGTATATCCCATATATCAAACTCCCCTCACCGCCTATACACCAACCGCTCCCTCACCAACATAGCTATTGTCCCTCCCCAGGCCCCCCCTTCACAACGCACTCGTGGCTCCCCCTCCCACTCTTTCCCCCCTCCGGAGCTCGAAACTCGCGTACTCGTCTGCCATAAACCAACATCGGCCGCCCTATGCCCTACCGCCGCCTCCTCGGCAAAGAGATCGCACCGACGGCATTAGGAGTTCGGATAGGATTCGGACTCGCCGTTTACAGATCGATCCCCAGGGAGCACAGGACTCCTTGCACCTCCATATTCTTCCCCCGTCCTCCCCTCCCCGATCCTCTCAATCATCTTACTCCACCCATCCTACATATCAACACTAATCCCCGCCTCTTTTCTTCTCATATCATCTCTCCTTCCCCTCTTATCAAACTTCCCTGGTTTCAGCTCCTTTCTCCCCTCTTTTGGGACATCCAATCTCCACCAACTGCCCTCACCTCCCCCTTCCAACCTCCAAACAATCATATTGCAAAGAGCACAGCCCCCACGACTGCCACCCCCAGGACTGCTGAAATTTCACTCTCCAATTCAGCATGCCAGGGACAGCCCCTCACACAACGCACCCATTACGAATCCTCTCCTGGAATGTTCATAGCATGACGAGCTACATTAAAAGGAAAAAGATCTTGTCCTATTTTCAATCTAAAAGAGCAAACATAGCCCTGATTCAAGCGACGCACCTTGACAATACAGAGTCCAGTAAACTTAGGCGTGTCTGGGTGGGAAGGGTCATCTTTAGCTGCTGCCCAGTGGACCAGGGGTGGCACATCTCGCAAATGCGGTGTAGCAATATTAATACACAGATCCCTACTGATTACGATTATTAAAACATGGAATGACGCGGAAGGGAGATATATATTCGCAAAATTGAAAATAGGAAATACTTTCCTATGTGTGGGCTCTGTTTATGCACCAACCGGCGCAAAGCGGTCCTTTTTTCTACAACTCAATCGCATACTGACCGAAATAGGGACCACCCGCTATATTATTGGGGGAGACTGGAACCTTGCTAGAGATGCCATACTAGAAAGGACAGGTCCCATTGATGCGGGTAATAATTACGACAGAGCACTACTGGGGGATATCACTTCGGATGCAGGCCTAGTCGACTGTTGGAGACTAACACATCCAAAGGACAACTAATTCACATTCATATCATCTGTCCACGGCACTCAATCACGCCTGGATTATTTTCTCGTATCACATACCATAATCCCCCAAATACAAGACTCTAGTATCCTAGACAGCGGACTTTCAAACCATTCCCCGATCCTACTCTCGATCCAAGTGGGCTTAGCATCTCCCAGTTGTAAACCATGGCGCTTTGCCATACACAGATACCGCTCTCCCCAAGGGAAAGAGCAACTTAAGGCCCATATTTTTACTTATATGGCCGAAAACACAGGCACTGTGACTTCCAAGCGGGTCCTGTGGGCAGCGGCAAAGGCTACTTTAAGAGGGAATATGATGAGGAATGCAGCATTAGCCAATAGAGACAGAGAGGCTCGCCAACGTACCCTAGAAAAGACGATTCAGTGCCTCACCAAACAATATACTGCCCAGCCATCCCGCACGTTACGTCGCTCCCTCTAACAAGCCCGAATGGCACACAAGGATCTTTATACAACACAGGCAGAATATGCATTGCAAAGATTACGTGGCCGTCACTATGAGCAAGGAGAAAAGGCTGGACGCCTCTTAGCGGCACAGCTCTGACAGAGAGAAGCTGCCTCAGCTATCCCAGCCATAACGTCCCCTTCCGGAGCAGTACTGACCCGCCTGCAAGACATTGTGAACAAATTTGCTGCATACTACCAGCATCTTTACACCTCTGAAACAATGACTGACCAGGCACAGACTGAGGCATTTCTTGCTGCAGCCAAATTACCCTGTCTATCAGAAGCTGGCCGAGCTCTCCTTGAGGGCGATATAAGCAGGGAAGAAATAACGCAGGTTATTACAAAGCTTTCATATCATAAATCCCCGGGAGAAGACGGATTCCCTGCGGAATTCTACAGATGGGCAGGGGAAGAGGCAATCACGGCAATACATGAGGCACTTACGGAGGCATGCCAGCAGGGATCTCTGGGCACCATGTCCAACAGGGCCACAATTGTCGTTCTGCCTAAGCCAGGAAGGGATCCCCTACTTTGTGGCAGCTATCGCTCCATCTCCCTCTTGAACGGAGATGTTAAACTACTAGCCAGTGTCCTTGCAACACGTCTATGTAAATTGATAGCGTCCCTAATCCATAACACCCAGGTGGGATTTGTACAGGGTCGCACCTCTAGAAATCATATGCGCACACTATGCCATGCCCTACTTGAATCGTTAAACTTATCAGAGGAAGCGCTGGCCCTATCTCTCGACGCGGAGAAAGCATTCAACCGTATTGAATGGCCCTACCTATTTACCACCATGAAACACTTTGGCCTCGGAGACCAATTTATTTCCAAAGTCCGACTACTGTACGACCACCCCACGGCACAAGTTAACTGTGGGGGCTTCCTGTCGGATCCATTCCCCATCAGCAGAGGCACCCAACAGGGTTGCCCCCTTTCACTGCTCTTATTCCTGCTAGCAATGGAACCGCTGGCGGCAACTATAAGGAACTCCCAACAGATAAAAGTTATCTTTCTACCAGGGGGTCCCTCCAAAATCTATCTATATGCAGACGATATTCTGTTAACCTTATCCGACTTAGAAAGATCTATCCCATCACTGCTCTCTATCATAGAGGGCCTTGCACCCCTGTCCGGATACCGAGTAAACTGGGACAAGAGTGAATCGTTGTCCCTATCTCGCGTAACAACGAGAGCTGCAATCCATGGCCTCCCATTCAAATGGACCCCGACCCACCTTAAATATCTGGGAACATATATCAATCGCAGCCTAGAACACATGGTCAGGGACAACCTAGAACCTCTTAAATCCCGGATGAAACAGGACTTCGCCAAATGTGGTCATTACTTGGCTTATCCATGTGGGGCAGGACACAGGCAGTCAGGATGGTCACCCTTCCACCCTTCACATATGTTTTAGGAATGCTCCCTTTACAGATACCTCTCTCCCTTCTCTGAATGATTGATACCTCAATAAGGTCCTTCGTCTGGGGCCCTACACGTCCAAGATTAAAATCGGTGACAATGTTAGCGTGAAGACCCTACAGAGGCCTAGGTCTACCCTCAGTAGAACAATATGCTCTAGACCTACAATTATCGCAACTAGCCTACACATTACCAGATACTCCAGACTCCCCACAATGGACAATTACGGAGAAACTCCTACTGGGACAGCATGCCGAGCTAGGAGGGATATACACTGACTATCCTCACTCGTCCAACCCTATCCTCGCGGCCACAAACACACCACCTATTGGGCATACACCCCTCCTTACATACTCAGGCCCCTATAGCAGGAAATACATACATAAAAATAGGAGGAAATATCCTACGGTGGCCCTAGAGGAGCAATGCTGGCATTTACAATATATCCCAAATAACAGATGGCGACCGCCTTCGATCCTTTGACTCTCTACGGGAGGAGTTCTGCGTTCACAAAAATCAAGAATGGAGGTACATGCAGCTTACGCACTGTATGTGCAAGGCCCTGGGAACCCCCCTGTGGACGATCAAAATCTCACGCATTGTCAATTAACTGCAGAAATGGGGTCGAGATAGAGGTGTTATGGCCGGCCTATACGCAGAGATAACTAACCTTTACTCGCAACCCCTTCTAGAGAGACTACGCCTCAAGTGGCAAGAACGACTAGCGATAGCCTATACTGAAGAAGAATGGCCGGACATAATTGAGGCCCTGGATAGGGCGTCCGCGAGAGCCGCTTGAAATTCTGCCTAGTCACAATTCTCCAAGATTTGTATTGGACCCCCATAAAACTCTTCAAGGCAGGTCTGATACCACACGTGAGGTGTTGGCGGTGCACAGATCTTCACTGCGACTTACTCCATATTCTATGCCACTGCCCAACGATACAACCCTTATGGGAAACTGTGCGCCATACACTTGCGGATTTTATACCTATACCAAATCCGACAACACCAACACTCATTATTTTACATGACACGCGCCCTTATCTCTCCCTATCATAACCCCACAAACGGCTGCTCCATACGGCAATTGCCTACGCTAAAATCTGTATACTCCAACATTGGAGGTCTGTCATTGCCCCAACACCAACAGAATGGATGACAACCATGTTCCAACCAGCCACCCATGAGCGAGTGATCTACAACCTACAGGACCAAGCGGCTCTATTTACGGAAATCTGGAGCCCCTTCCTGGCAGGATCATGAGGCAGCTGGTGGATGGTCAGTGGACAGCAGCTGACACCCCAACACTTTCCCCCCTTTATTTCCCTCTCTCTCCCCTCTTTGCCCTTCTATCCTCTCCCTTTACTCCTGAGACTGTTCGTCCCAGGAAACACCCCCCATACCGACCCGTTTAAACATGTACTATAAAATTCATTTTCTCCCAATTTGTTCGATCAGCGGCTAATTATCCAACACCAATAGACAAGCCCCGACCCCTTACACACTTAAACCCACATCCACACAGATACCCCCTCTCGATCATCCTCCTTCAGCATTATCCTCTCTCATGCACAGGTTCTCTTATTCCACCCTAAATGTATCTTGACATATACACTACATGGCAGAACCCTGCAAGATTATTGGTAACGGATGGGGAATAACCGGAACATCCATTTAACAGCCCGGAAACACTATGTCAAAGGACCCCCTCCCTTCCCCGCACCCCACCTAACCTTCCCGCCCCCCAATTTTCCACCCTTCCTCCCTCTGCCCTGCTCCAATCTCCTAGGATCTATTTTCTATTCAGGCCCTACCCCCCTCTTCCCCGATCCACCCCCAACCTCTCACCCAAAACTCATTTTTATTGATCAGTATACCTATCAGACTTCATACACCCAGATATTGATTGTAAAATTATTGGTTGAAATGTGGAGTACTGAAGATATGTTGATGTATACTATGTACTGCCCTATATTCTTCTTTAATAAAAAATAAATAAAAAAAGGTCACACTGGAAAGGAACAAAGTCCAGAGTTCAGGCCACCCACGAGGTAACACTGTCACACTTACTTTCAGAAGTGTTTGATTCAGGAAAGTGGTCCACAGCACCAGCCAAGGGTTCAGAGGCTCTGGTATGCCTCTTGGGGTCTGGGACTACAACTCCCACAATGCACCTCTTCAACTTATGGAGTTGCTCCAAACGTCTCCAAACTTCTGGATCTTCTTCCAGAGGTCCTTTTTGTGTCCTTGAAGTGTCCACGACATGATCCAAGGTTCCAGAAGCTCTGAGTTGCTCATTGGGAGTTGGGACTACAATTCCCAGAATGCGTCTGGTCAGAATCCTCAAATGGCCACTGGACGCTGGTCAGCTGGGCTCTGCTTGCAGGACTTGATGCTGGGGACTCTAGGCAGCTCCTTTGTACCTGTAGCAAACAGGGAGTCCCTTCTTGAAGCAGTAGAAGACAGGTAAAGTCCTTTTAGTGGTGAAGCCCAAGTGTGCAGCTGGTGCAGTCCTCCAGAGTGCAGTGTCCAGGTACAGGGCAGGGGTCCAGCATGGCAGTCCTTCTTCTCCTGTAGTTCTTCCTTGTAGGAATCTGATAGGGATCTGGTAGGGAACTGAGGTGTGGGTGCAGGTCTGCCAGTTTTATCCTTGCTCCTGGGTGAAAAACAGGGGGTCCTAGGTATCTAATCAGGGGCAGGATCTTTCCCCCTGTAACAACCACTTCCTGGGAAGAGTGGCAAAAATCAATCCCAGGGAGCAACATTCCTCAAAAATGGAGGTTACATCTGGCTGAGCCCACCCACTGGTGTGGCTAAAAATCCTAAAAACAGCCTTCTCCTGCCCTCTCCTAATCTAATCAAGGGGGCACCTAATTGTCTGGGTTTGCAGGATGTGAGGGTGTTGCTGAGTTGCTCCAAATGTCCTTCTCTGCCTTTGAAGACCAGTTTGGCAGCCCTCCCCCTTCCTGCTTCCCCAAATGCTGAGGGGAGGTCTACTCATCCCGGGCACATCTCTTTGTGTGGAGCCAGGCCACTTCACACTTCATCAAGGCATCCTGACCAGGCTTCCAGATGCTGGACTATCAGAACAAAGCAGCAAAAACACTGCAGGGCTGAAGTTGGCAACTTTTCACGTAAAGTTGAAAACTCTTTACCTGAACACGTTATATTAAATCCAACAACTGGAAGTGTTGTGGGATTTATTATAACACTTAATATGATACCAAACTTCTAGTATCTGTTACTTAAGGGGATTCTTAAAATTAAAATAAAGTCTCCCCATTCTAGCCTATGGAGGCCATTCACTACAATGGGGGGAAACGAATTTGGCTGTTTTACCTCACCAGGGCTTATAAAACTATTTATTTAAGGTTCCTGCTTATAGTTACATGGCACCCAGCCCTAGGGACACATAGGGCATACCTTAGGGGTGACTTATATGTAAAAATAAGGTAGTTTAACACTTTAGAGCTACTTTTAATTCCAAAGTCGAATTTGCATGTAACTTTAATTTAAAAGCAGCCAGCAAGGCAGGCCTGCCTTTAAAATGACACTAGGCACCTCAGCAGCGCACCTATGGGGCACCACCTATGCTGGGGTCCCTAAACCTACATGCCCTACCATATACTAGGGACTTATAGGTAGGTTAACTAAGCCAATTATAATTAGCCTAATTTGCATACTGACTTTACACAGAGCACAGGCCCTGGGACTGGTTAGCAGTACCCAGTCCACTATCAGAGTCACGAAAACACCAGCAAAAAGGGAAAAATGGGGGCAAAAAGTTAGGTGGCTTCTGCAGTCAGCCCTGTTCTCTCACACACAGCATCAGAAAGAAATGTTTTGATATAACTACTTGTTCCATGAGGGAGAGTGGAAGGCTATTCCAAAACCGAATGGATGAACAGAGACTTTCGAAGATTCTGAGGATATTGCATTGTGAAGACTTCTGAGCAGTGTGTGCCACCATCATGCCCAAGAAATTAAATCTATTGGTCTCCCATCGAAAGGGGAGGGCCTGCAAGGTCACAGGATCTTGAGACTGTAGTGCTCCTAATGGGAAGAGCAGGGACTTCCTATAGTGAATCTGAAGGCAAGACACCTCCCCGACCCCGTCTATAAGATCCTTTAACCAGGGAAATAAGTGTCTTAGTGCAGTCAAGTAAAGAGTGTGTCTTCTGCGTGCAGGGACACAAGGTGATAGGTGTCCCCCATGTTGATCTACCAGGGTGCCATCTGTTTCCATTAGGCATTGGATCTAGGGTCAGGGCAAAAAGAAATGGGGATGGGGGCAATGCTGCCACATTCCCCTGCCAATGGGACAGTTCTCTGAAAGTAGTTTACCCACTAGCACCCTGGTGACATGAAACATACATAATACCTGCACTCAGGAGTGTAATCGAGGGCCAATCCCCGTGGGGCACCAGGGCCTGCAAACGCTTACGCTATGGACTTTCCACAGTTTTGAAGGCTTTACTGATGTCTATGGAGACAATGAAAAGTTTGTCCTCCCTACAGTCCACTTTGTGCAAGACATGTGTAAGCCTCCTGAGGTTCATGGTGTTAATACAATCAGGATTAAACTCACTTTGATCTTCATAGACTAATTCCTGAATGGCTGGGCAGGGCCTGAAAGTGAGAGCTTTGCAAATAATTTTTGTGTCTGCAATATCCATGGTCAAAGGTCTGTAGGAGGAAGGATCCGAGCTGTCAGACTCTGGTTTGAGCATTATGGAGATTTAGTTCTCCTGCATAGATTCAGGCAGGACCCCAGCACCATGGGCCTCCAGATACACTTCCAGTAGGTGATGTGTAATGGAAAGGGAAAAAACCTGACAGAACTCTGTGGGAAGGCCATCGCTAGCAGCACCTTAGTGCGCAGGGAGCTGTCCGAGTGCAACTTGGATCTTCTCTGAAGTGAAATTTGCATCTAAATCCATGATCCCTCCTTTGTTCAGTCTGTGCAGGGGTACAAGTTTCAAGAAAGTGATGGTGCAGTCTGAGGGGGGCGAATGAGGGCTATGGTAGACGCTCTCCAAGTGGGCCCTGAAAGTTTCAACTACTCCCCACTGTGTGCACACATCACTTCATATAGAGACCTTGAGGTGGAGTACAGGGTAGCTAATAGTCTCCTGTTTAAGGAGCCAGGCCAACAGGTGCCCATAAGTGTTGCACTCCCTGGAGAGGAGCTCGTAATATGATCTTAGGAAATATTTCTCCTGTCTATCTTTCAACTCCTGGACATGTTGTGGTGCAAGCACTTATTCCCGGCATCCAGAGGTCCCAACCTGCGGCGGCTGTTCAATACATGCCAATTCAGTTTGCCCCTATAATAGCTCGGACTATAGTGTTTGTCTCACCCCGCAAGAGAGACCCACACAAAGCCTTCAGATCACTGCATTTGTTGCCTCCCATTCAGTCGCATGGTGTGGAGGACCTTTTCACCTTGAAAAAGTCAGACAGAGCCTCCACAACAGTCTCCTGCCATTCTGCATTCTTGAGTATGTCAGGGGCAAGGATCCATCCCTAGTGCAATTCCCCCAGCCGAACTCACAGAGAACAGTGGTGTGATCGGAGAGGTACTGAAACAAATGGGCCACTGAGACCACCCTCCCCCACAAGGTGTCTGAGAACAGTATATGGTTAAATCGAGTCCACCCTGAGTGTATCCATTTGAGCCCCTTCTTATACGATCATGAAAGGGGTCAACATTGCTCAGCAGATGTGCTGAGATCTGGGGAGATAAATTCAACCAGGAAGGATAATATCTCCTCTGAGTGTTCAAAGAAATGGGTTTTCCAGCTGCAATGACTCGGAGTTTAACAGGATATCACAGCATATATTTAAGATTCATCTACTGGTGCTTCTTTTTCACAGCAAGGAAGGATTTTGTGCCTCTCCTGGACCTTATGAGTGTAGTATGGGTATATGGCAATGTTGTGATTTTCAATATAGCATCCCTTATACAGTAGTTCATAATTCCTACAATGAGACCCTGGGAGAAGCCCCCAGTGGCAGTGAGGGGACCAATGCCTAATGAGTCTCTCCCACCGCAAAAATGTCTGAGAGGCCCCTAGTGCGCAGAATGTGCTGCACCCATTGCTCAAGAAAGGTCTCTGCTGACTGACCCTTCACCCTTTTAGGAAATCCCAAGAGTTTTACATTGTTTCAGCATGAGCAACCTTCAGCATCGGCAACTCAGTTTTTCAGTGAATTTGTGACAGCCAATATTTGTGAACTTCAGTTGCTTAAGCAGACTGACCTCCGATTGTGATGTATTGATTTTGGACTCTCCATTTTTCTACCTTGTCAGCTATTTTGGAAAGATCTTCATATATGAGATTGACTTTGATTAATACGTTTGCTATTTGCCCCTCAAATACATCCCTGAAGCGCTAAATGTCTGCCAGTAGAGCTACCCTGGATGGTTCAACCTCCTGCTCCTGAGAGAGTTTGCGCAAGGCTGCCTGCCCATGCAGAGTGATCCTATGTGGCGGTTGGAGCGTGGTGGTCTATGTGGTGATGGTGTTACCCTGGGTCTGACCCTGCAATCTGTCTTTCTCATACACCCCTAATTGACATTCCATCACAGAAGGATATCCTAAGCAGACGATGATATTTCTGTTCCATTTCATATTCAACTTTCCAAAGTAATTTAGGAAGTATCCACACTTAATTGGGAAAGCCTCAGTTTTTCCTGCAGGGAAATGCCTCTTTTTGCATGGTCACCCTCATTTGGTGGAGTTATGCTGCTGTTTGTTACATTGTGCACTGGGACTCTGCTAACTAGGCCCAAGTGCATGTGTCCTGACCCCTAAGGCATTTTGAAATCGGTTATCAACGGCCTAACTTAGGGGTGACTTTTGTATAATGAAAGTGGAGTTTAAGGCTTGGCAAGGGGGTGTTAAACGCCAAGTCGAAGTGGCAGTGAAACTGCACACACACAGACTCAGCAGTAGCAGGCCTGAGACATGCTTCGAGGGCTACTTAAGGAGGTGCCAAATCAGTGTTGCAGGCCTACTTTTAGCATTTATTTACAGGCCCTGGGTATTTAGTATACCACTTCACAAGGGATGTATAAGCAAATTAAATATGACCATTGGGTATGAGCCAATATTACAATGTTTAGGGGATACAGCACAAGTACTTTAGCACTGATCAGTTTGTAAAGCAGCAAAATGAGTTCAGAAAAATGGAGGGATGCAGCTATTATTTGGGAAAAACACACCCTAAGGCTGTCAGGTCTAACAATTGCCACAGTTCAATAAGTTCATGAAAAGAGCCTAAGTAACTGTCCCATGCCAGGCTATAGGGATCCATCTGAATTGCTTTCTCAACATGAGTAAGAGACCAAAACATCTCCAGCACACAAAGTTTACCTGGTCTTGCATGAAGAGGGAATCATCTAAAGGGACTTACAAATTATTGGCAATCCTCATTGGTAACAGGGCAGCACCAAGAGAGGTGGGCCACCAGGTGTTATTTCTTACTTTGTCCACCCCTCCAAATAGCAGAACTTCTGTTTTTTCTGCATTCAGCTTCAGTCAATGTGAACGAATCCAGCTAGCCACATCAGAGAGGCAGCCCAGTAGATTCTTATGTGTTCTAGCCTTACTCTCATCAATGGAAATGAGGATCTGGGTATCATCCACATAATAAAATGTCACTAAGTCCCAGGACTTAACAATACTCACCAGGGAGGTGACATAGATATTGAACAATGGCGGGCTTAGGGATGACTCCTGTGGTACTCCACAGTTGGTCTGAATGGGAGTTGATTTGAACAGATCCAGATACACAGAATGAGATGTTAGACAGAAATGTTCCAAATCACTGCAGGGTGGTAGAGTGCAGGTCTGCTTAATAAAACCTATGGACTAACGGAAAATCTGAAACAGTACCAAAGGCAGCAGACTGATCTAATAAGATCAAGGCTACTGCCTTTCCTTGATTGCCCTCTGATCTAATTCTGTCAACTGCCACCTGCAAGGTAGACTCTGTACAATTGTTGGCTCTAAAACCTTTTTGAGGCATGTCCAGGATGTTATTGATGTGCAAAAATTGCAAGAGCTGGGTGTTGACTGGCATTTCCAGCACTTTCGCAATATAAGGCAAAAGAGAAATAGAGTGATAGTTGGAAGGATCAGCAGCTTCTGCTCCAGCCTACTTTAATAGAGGCAGCACAAGAGCAAATTTCCAGCTTGTTGGGAAAGCTGCATTTTCCAGAGAGGGTTTGAACAACAAGGCCACATAAGGGCTTAAAATTGGGGCTAGCCTAGAGAAAATAAAATGAGGACAAGGTCCAGTGGAGAAACCAATTTTATCTCCTCATGTTGTTGTTCACCATTTCTTGTATAATTTCCTGAAATTCACCCCAGTGATGGATGTTCTGGGATGTGGATTAATTATTTTTAGGGAGAACTGTGCCAAAGACCCCTCCACCATGAAGGCCAACTTCCACCTATGAATGACCAGCATCGCCAACTGGATGCAAGACAACTGCCTCAGACTCACACAGACAAGACCAAAGTTCTGAAGTTCAGGAACACTGCCTCACCATGGGCCAACTCCTGAAGGCCCACCAACCCTGGATCCCCCTTCCCCATAGACCAGGCCCAGAACCTCAGCATCATCCTGGATAGCAAACTCACCATGAAGAACTAAATCAATGCTGTCTACTTGCCTGTTTCCACACCCTTTTCATGCTTCATAGGATTTTGAAATGACTCCCTGTATCCACCAGATGAACCATCCCTCAAGCCCTCTCACTAGTCGCCTGGACTATCGCAACAATTTTTATTCCAGAATCACATCACATCTCCTTAAGAGTAATCAGACCATCCAGAACTCAGCGGCCAATCATCCTTGACCTCCCCAGGTGAGTCCATATCACACCGCACCTGAAGAAACTTCACAGGTTCCCTGTACACAAGAGATGCCAATTCAAGATTCTGATGCATGCCTACAAATCCCTTCACAACCAAGGATCAGCTTACATCAACCACCACCTGAACTTTCACAGACCCTCCAGACTCCTGCACTCTGCCTCTCTCTCCCTCGCTCACACCCCCCACTTCTGCCGTAGCAAAAGTGCAGGTTGTTTCTTCTCCCATCTTGCAGTGAAATCCTGGAACAGCCTTCCCATCCACCTGAAAACATCTCCCTCACTCCAGGAATCCAAAAGGGGACTCAAGACCTGGCTCTTAGACTGAAGCCCTCGAGCATCCTGGACCTAGCTCCTGGATACCCTCACGGGTGATTAGCATGCTCTGTAAATCCTGACTTTTGTCACCTCTTGGCTGGCCAATAGGTTACTTTTAGCCTTTTTCCACAAGCGGTGCATCTGGTTGTGCAAAAACAGTATCAGAAAAGTGGAGGGAGGCAGTCAAAAAGTTGGGGATGACCACCCTAAGGCTGTCAGGTCTAACATGTGTCTCCCACAGCTAAAAGTGGGGAGAGCTACCCAACCCCCAGGAGCTGTCATTACTAAGGCTGAAGAGAATGGAGAGACCATCAACATTGGCGTGGTCAGTCCCCTGGCAATGCTCCCCCTTAAAGTCCATCCCCTGTAGAAAAATGGACCACCTCAAGTGTGTAGGATTTTCACCCGTCATCTGCATAAGCCAATTGAGGGCCTATGGTCTGTCTGAACCTGGAAATGAGTCCCAAACATGTAGGGTCTCGGCTTCTTCAGTGCCCATACCAAAGCAAATGCTTTTCTTTCAACGACAGGCCACCTCTGTTCCAGTGGTAATAGCCTTCTGCTAATAAAGGCTACTGGCTGGTCTAGTCCCTCTGCATTCAGCTGTGCTAGAACTGACCCTATGTCATGCTCTGAAGGGTCTGTCTGCATGATAAACTCCTTGGAATAGTCAGGGGCCCTGAACACAGGTGTCGTGCACCTGGCTTCCTTTAGGGAATCAAAGGCTTTCTGACAATCCTCTCTCCAATTCACTAAGCTAGGTTGCTTTTTGGAACTAAGTTCTGTTAAGGGGGCCACCATGGTGCCATAACCCTTAACAAACCTATGGTAGTACCCTGTGAGTCCTAGAAAGGCTCTCACTTCTGTTTGGGTTTTAGGTGGTTGGCAGGCCGTGATTGTCTCAAATTTTGGCCTGAACGGGCTGCTCCTTGACACCACCTACTAGGGGTCCCAAGTACACCACAGAACCCTGCCCAATCCTGCACTTACTGGCCTTGATTGTCAGGCCTGCCTGCCTATTTCAGGGCTTGGAGCACCTCTTGGTGGTGGAGCAGGTGTTCCGTCCAGCTGGAACTGTAGATGGCAATGCTGTCTAGATAGGTGGCACAGAAAGCATCCTTACCAGCCAGGACCCCGTCAACCAACCACTGTAAAGTAGCGGGGCATTTTTCAAACCGAAGGGCATTACTCTGAACTGGTAATGTCCCTCAGGAGTTGAAAAAGCGGATCTCTCTTTGGACCTCTCAGTGAAGGCGATCTGCCAGTATCCTGATTTGAGATCAAAAGTACTGAGGAATTAGGCAGCGCCTAGCCTGTCTACGAGCTCATCAGATAGGGGGATGGGGTGAGCATCAGTTTTAGTAACAGAATTGAGACCCAGTATTCCATGCAGAACCTAGGTTTTGGCTCGGCAGCCTTTGGTACCAGCACCACAGGGCTGGACCAGGGACTGTGGGATTTCTCAATTACCCCTAGAGCCTGCATCTTGGCAACTCGTTGTTGCTGGCCTTCACCCTGTGTGACAATCTGTACATTTTATTCTTTACATGGCGAACTGTCTCCTGTGTCAATATCATGGACACAAAAGGGTGTGAGTCCAGGGGTGAGGGAAGACAGGGAGGAGTACTGCTCCAGTAGCTGGTAGCAGTCTCTTTGCTGGTCCAGGGTCAGAGAGCAATAGAGATTGACACCCTCCACAGACCCATCACCTTCTTGGGCAGAGAGGAGGTCAGGGAGAGGTTCACTCTCCTCCTCCAGACCCTCATTTGTCACCAGAAGCAAGTTGACTTCAGTCTTCTCAAAATGAGGCTTCAGTCTATTCACATGGAGCACCCTCAGGAAGTTCCAAGGGGACTGGAGGTCCACTAAGTACGTGGTCTCCCCTTTGTGCTCCTTTATCTCAAATGGGCCAGTCCAGCAGTCCTGAAGAGCTCTGGGCTCTACTGGCTCCATCACACAAACATTATCTTTAGGCTGAAACTCCACGGGATGGTCTTCTAGTCGTACCAGTGTTTCATAACCTCTTGACTGGGCTCGAGTTTGCTCTTGGCCTTCTTTCAGAAGTGGTGCATCTGGTTGAGGACGGCCAACATGTAGCTGACCACATCCCTGTGGGGTTTCCTTGGGAGTTTTCTCCCACCCATCTTTGACAATGCTTAGTGGTCCCCTGACAGGGTACCCTTGGAGAAGCTCAAAAGGACCGAACCCTACCCCCTTCTCGGGATCCTCTCTATAAGCAAAAAGAATGCATGGCAAGAGAACGTTCCACTTATGTCTCATGGCCTCAGGGAGGCATGTGATTATGCCCTTCAAGGTCTTGTTGAATCTCTCCACAAGACCATTGGATTGAGGACGATAGGGTGTGGTGAACTTGTAGGTCATCCCACACTCATCCCACATGGACTTCATGTATGTAGAGATGAAGTTTGTGTCTCTGTCAGACACAATCTCCTTTGGGAATCCCACATGGGTAAAAATCCCAATCAGAGTTCTGGTTACCACCGATGCAGTCACCTTCCTCAGAGGGATTGCCTCTGGGTACCGGGAGGCATGGTCCACCAAAACCAAGATATATCTGAGCCCTACTCCTTTCTAGGGCACCTCCCTGTAGGAAAACAGAAGGCATGGTAAGGTGATGTCCCACTTATGCCTCATGGGCTCAGGTAGGCCTGTCATAATGCCCTTCAAGATCTTGTTGAATCTTTCAACTACACCATTTGTTTGGGGTTGAGAGGATGTGGTAAACGTGTTCACCACATTCAACCCACATGGACTTCATTTGCACTGATATTAAGTTAGTGCCTCTATCTGACAGTACCTCCTTGGGGAACCCAACATGGATAAAACATCCCCATAAGAGCACTCGCCAGCATGGGTGCCTTCACTGACCTCAGAGTGACTACCTCTGGGTAGCAGGTTACATGGTCCACCAAAACCACAACTAAACTGTTGCACAGGGTTGTCTTTAGGTCCAAAGGTCCAATGATGTTGATGGCCACCCTTTCAAATGGGGGTGCCAACAGTGGGTAGTGGGATCAGGGGCATTTTGTGCTTTTTTCCTGATTTCCCACTGTCCTAAAAAATGGGATAAAACCTGCAAACTGCCTCTAAGGCTTCATTTGGGACCAATAGAAGTGGGAGACAAGCCTGGCAAAGGTCTTGTCTTGCCTTACATATCCTGCCAGGAGTATGTCATGAGCCAGACCCAGTAGGAAGGTTCAGTATCATTGAGGTACCACCAGCACACAGGATGCCCCAGCACCAGCAACCTTGGGCTCACTGTAGAGGAAATCTTTCTCCCAAAATGATAGGTGATGCCCAGAAACATCACCTGCTGCCTAAAGGGCATGGACTGAGGCCTTGCTCCTCAAGACCTCAAGTGTGGGACACTCCTTCTGCACTTGGCAGAATTCCTCCCTGATGGGCCCACTCTCAACTTGCCAGCTGGCAAGCTCAGGTTGGTCACCTTGGGCAGCAATGTCCTCCCTGGTTGGCTCAGGGGCCTCCTCCCCAGGGACCCCATCAACCACCGGGGAAAATACTGGGACCGGTTTCCCACACCTCTTGTCCATCTCATTGGCAGCTGTCTGGGACATTCTTCCAGGCTCCAGACGCCCTTGACTCCCCTCCTGGGCAGCCATGGACCTGGTGGTCATGCAGACCCACTCAGGCAATCCCAACATCTCCAAGTAAGACCTTAGCTCTACCTCCTTGTAGGTAGTGTGCTCAAGGTCATTGCCTAACAGAAAATCTATAGGCATGGTGCGACTCACAGCAACTTACAGAGTACAAGACACCCCACCCCAAGTTAAAGGGAACCACAGCTACTGGTAAGTGGCTCTCACGATTGTCAGCGACTAAGACTTGGTGGAATGTGTTCGGTAGGACCTGCTCTGCTGACACCAGCTGACCCCTGACAGTAGTCTTTCTGGCTCCTGTGTCACGCAGAGCCTCCACCAGTTGCCCATTAATGGTGATCCACAGCCTATACTTGGAAGTATTAGCAAGCATGTGGGCTTTTAGCACCATTTTTGTATCCCACAGGGATACTAGGGTTACCTATGTCTGCCCCCCAAAACTAACTGGGACTACCTCCTCCCTGAGTGCTACGCTAGCCAACCCAGGTGTCTGCCCTCCAGTGAGGTCATTTGGAGTCGGCCTTAGAGTGACCATACTTAGTGCACTCCATGCATTTGGGTACAAACCTACCTGTCTGACTATCAAAGAACCGTTTCTTTTTAGACTCAGATAGGACTGGTTACCACTATTCCCTTGAGAATTATTTTGCGGGCCTTTTGAGAACTACTTGTTCTTATGTTTTTCTCCCCCGTCTTTCTCCTGTTGAGGACCCTGACCACCTTAATGCATGTGTCCCCCCCAGATACCTTTTTGGATACTCTGGTGCTAGCCCAGAGGTCCTCCTCCTCAGCAAGCTTCCTGGGATCAGTCAGCTTACTGTCAACTAGGTGCTGGCACAACTCTGTAAAACAAATGCTGAGCATATGCTCTCTCAGGATCAAAGGGATATTTTGACACCCAGGGATGATGCAGGGAAAATCCTTGACCTACTGAAAGAAGGCATGGGTGCTGCGTCAATCCGGTAGGCGATGCATCAGATTTTCCCTATGTTCAAGAATGGCTGAGTACAAGGAGAAAGCCAGCAAAAATCTTCAGGCCAGCCAGGAGCTACAAAAGCTCTGGTATGAGCAGAAAGCTGCAATGGTGGAGTTTTAACCAGGGCAGAACATTTGGGTGTTAGAGCCTGTTGCTCCAAGGGCCCTTCAGGACAAATGGTGTGGGCCCCATCCCATACTTGAAAGAAAAGGGGAGATCACTTATTTAGTTGACTGGGCAGTTGCAAAAACCCAAAAAGAATAATCCATGCCAACCACCTAAAACCCTTGTGTGATACAGCTGATGTGACCATGCTTATGGTTACAGATGAGGGACAGGAAGGTGAGAGTGAGCCTCTCCCTGATCTTCTCTCCACCAAACCCACAAAATGGTTCTGTGGATGGAGTGGTCTTATCAGGCAACCTCACAGAACAACAGCAAGCTGATTGCAGGCAAGCCCTCAACCAGTATGCTGAGTTGTTCTGTCTGACCCCTGGAAAGACAAAATGGTGTACACTGTGACAGCTTGCCTGTCAAGAACAAGATTTACAGACAGTCAGACTAAGTTGGAGAGAGTATCCAAGCAGAAGTTTAAAAAATGCTGGATTTGGGTGTCATTGGACACTGGTGACAGCTCTCCTGTCACGAACAAGATGTACAGACAGTTAGACCACATCAGAGAGAGCATCCAAGCAGAAGTTAAAAAGATGCTGGATTTGGGTGTCATTGAACCCTCTGAGAGCTCCTGGGCTAGCTCAGTAGTTTTATTCCCCAAACCTTACTCCAATGGAGAGAAATAGAAAATGAGGTTCTGTGTGGACTACAGGGGCCTCAACTCTGTGACAAAAACTGATGCACACCCAATTCCAAAGGCTGATTAGCTCATAGACAGACTAGGGGTAGCCAACTATCTGAGTACTTTTAATTTAACATCGGGGTACTGGCAGATTGGCCTGACCTCAGGGGCAAAAGAGAGGTCAGCTTTTTCTACTCCTAGTGGGCATTTTCAGTTCACTGTTATGCCCTTTGGATTAAAGAATGCACCTGCCACCTTCCGGAGGTTGGTGGACCAAGTCCTTGCTGGACTGGAAACTGTTAATGCAGCTTATCTGGATGACA
Organism: Pleurodeles waltl; assembly: GCF_031143425.1. Lineage (NCBI taxonomy): Eukaryota > Metazoa > Chordata > Amphibia > Caudata > Salamandridae > Pleurodeles > Pleurodeles waltl. Next base: position 1,064,878,285 of record NC_090448.1, read on the forward strand.
TACTTGTCTATAGTTCCACCTGGCAGGATCACCTGATCCACCTAGGAAAGGTCCTTGAGGCTCTGCAGAAGGCAGGCCTCACTATCAAGGTCAATTAAGTGCCAGATACAGCAGGGAAAAGTTGTTTACTCAGGTCACCTGGTTGGAGGAGGCCAAGTACAATCTCGCCAACCCAAGATTCATACTATTTTGGCTTGGGAAGCTCCCACAACTCAGACACATGTCAGGGCATTCCTTGGCTTGACTGGGTACTACAGGAGAATTGTGAAGGATTATGACAGTATAGTTGCTCCCCTCACATAACTAACCTCCAAGAAAATGCCCAAAAAGGTTAACTGGACACTGAGATGTAAAACCGTCTTTGACACTGAAGAAAGCTATGTGCTCTGTTCCAGTCCTATAACCACCAGCATATTCCAGGCAATTAATAGTCCAAACAGATGCTTCTGAAATGGAGATAGACGTGGTCCTTTCCCAGAAAAATGATGATGGACATGACCAGCCAGTTGCTTTTATAGTCAATAAACTACTCCCTAGGGAACAAAATTGGAGTGCCATAGAGAGGGAAGCCTTTGCTGTGATTTGGGCCCTGAAGAATCTGAGGCATAGTTCACTCACAGACATAGTGAGTGAACAGGGCAGCAACTTTAATACATGTTCTGGACACTGGTCAACACAAGTTTCACAGCTGCATGATGGCTACTCTGAACCCTTGTTTGTTAATTATCAAGCAACTCAGAATGATGAATTCAAACTGATACCAGTACTGGATTTATCTCGAAATGTACCCAGGGCTCACTTTAGAGGTGCACCCTGCAAAAGCTAACTAACCCTGCCATGGTTGCTGACTGGCTCTATCCAGCCTGCCGCCTCCAGACACCCAATCTACACATCTTGTGGTTTGTAGGACAATGCCCTTCCGAGGTGGAGGTTCTAACACCCCCTCCCTCAGGAATGTGCACCACCCTGGCGGTGAGCTTCAAAGGGCTTAGCACCTTTGAAACTCAACCCCAAGTCCTTCTGTAAGGAGCAGATGGTCATCCCCTTTTCAAACCCCCACTTTTGGTGGGAGCAACAGTGGGAAACCACACAAAAAGTAAGGGGAGTGGCCCCACATGGCTTAAATTACCCCTAAGGTGTTGCCTGTGAGGTGGACACTCCATTTCATTTCCCCCCATCTTGGATGGAAGGAAAAATAGCCAATCAGGGATAGAGAAGTGACTTTTAGTACAGGAAGTGGTCCCTATAGTAGGTATAGCCACCCAAAGGTAAGTGTTCCACTGGCGACTACCGGGTTCCCCCAAAAATGCCCTGTAAAATCAATATTTAGTGGGCATCCCTAGACCAGATAATCAGATTAAAAGGACCCAAAGAAGATCAGCACAAATATCCAAGGCACAAGAACTGTGGATCTGTGTACAAAGAAAAGGTGCCAAACCCTGTCTGCTGCACCCAGGACCTGACAATCACCACTGAGGAGCTGCTGGACAACTGGACTGACCTCAAGAACCCCAGAAGACCTCCAGGCTTCACCAATTGCCCAAGAACTCCCTCCAGAGTGGACATACAACTCTGCAACAAAGAAGAAACCAGCAACCCAGTGAAGGTCACTTCACTGACCGGCCACTAACTACCAAACTGAAAGCTGCAGCCAGACCTGATGACACACCAACAACCACAAGGACAAACCCAGCAAGGGTGCCAAGGTTGATGGCACTGCATCTTCCAGTGGCCGAAGCATACCAAAACCCTGGGTACTGGTCAGCTGACTGTGGACACCAAGAAAACCAGTCTGCCTGGTACTGAAAAAGGACCAGGAGAAAGCACCAGTTGGGGGACTTCAGGAACACCCAAGACCTCCCACCAGAATGCCCCCATTGTCCTGCAAGTGACCCTTAAAGTGACTTACCTTCAGACCAAAGGGAATCTTTGTGCGCAGCTCCTGGCTCACCGATTCGCTCTGCACCCGGCCGTCCTGTGCTCTGAAACAAAGAACCTGCTGTGCCCTAAGGGTCCCTCACCCCTTGTGACCTCAACACTCCCAGGAGTCCCCAAGGAACCCCCTCTAAGCGTACCTACACAGACCTTTTCCTAGTGGTCCTCCGCAGTGGCCCTGCACCAGCTCTAGAGACTTTTCACCACTGCTCCCGCCAGAACCGAGAGCCACTCAAACTTCTTCAGCTAGCACAGTGTGCCCACCAACAACCTCAAACAACCTGCAAAAGAAGTATTCAGTAAAGAAACTGTTAAATTTTATATGTATTGCTATAGGTGACCTTCCATTGATTCGTATGGTGGGTAATTACGCACACAAATACTATTTTCCTTAAACTTCAAAACTCTGTATCTCCAAATGTACTTAACCAATCTTAGTCTTAAAAATGTCATGCAAATCTGAAGTATTTTTATAAATTGGTCTTGAGTTATTCCTTTTAATGTGTGAGTTGCACGATTGATACTGTAAGGTCAACAAATTCCTTGCACTTCTCCAAGATTGGCCTAACAGCTCGACCAAGATACCATACAAAATTAGAGCATTAGATGATCTAGTTTTTACCTGTGTAAACCATCTTGTGGTTGCTGGACCCCCTGCACAGTGTGCCTATCTTTGCACACTACATAGAGGGCCAGCCTCCTAAACAGGGAAAGACAGGAGCAAGCCCAGAGAGACCTCACTAAGGCCCTGATTTATACTTTTTGATGCAAAACTGCGCTAACGCAGTTTTGCGTCAAAAAGGTTAGCGCTGACTAGTGCCATTTTTTAATTTATACTTTGACGCTGGGTGGCCCTATAACATTTTTAGAGTCATTGTTTCCTATGTTAACCAATGTGCCTTGTCGTAAGGCAAAATGATGTTAATGGAGGAAAAATTACTAAGTTTACGACATGGAAACACATCACAAAACAGAAATGTACCATTTTTGGCCGCAATATCGTCAAAAACAGACGCTAATGGAGCAAACAGTGCAAAGGAGCCACAAAATGGATCCCAGAAGCCGGGAGAGGCCCCAGGGAGACCCCAGTCAACCAGGAACCAGCCAGCAGGACCCAGAAAAGACCCAGGGGAGACAAAAGAAAAAGATTAAGGCCCTCATTCCGACCCTGGCGGTTTGAAACCGCCAGGGCGGAGGGCAGAGGAAGCACCGCCAACAGGCTGGGGGTGCTTCCCGGGCCATTCTGACGCAGCGGTAAAGCCGCGGTCAGAAAAGGGGAACCGGCGGTTTCCCGCCGGTTTACCCCTGGCCCAGGGAATCCTCCATGGCGGCGCTGCTTGCAGCGCCGCCATGGGGATTCCGACCCCCTTCCCGCCAGCCTGTTCCTGGCAGTTTACAGCGCCAGAACCATGCTGGCGGGAACGGGTGTCGTGGGGCCCCTGGGGGCCCCTGCACTGCCCATGCCACTGGCATGGGCAGTGCAGGGGCCCCCTAACAGGGCCCCACAAAGATTTTCAGTGTCTGCTTTGCAGACACTGAAAATCGCGACGGGTGCCACTGCACCTGTCGCACCCCTGCAAATCCGCCGGCTCCATTCGGAGCCGGCTTCCTCTTTGCAGGGGCTTTCCCGCTGGGCCGGCGGGCGATCTTTTGGAGATCGCCCGCCGGCCCAGCGGGAAAGTTAGAATGACCGCCGCGGTCATTTGACCGCGGTGTGGTCTTTTGGCGGTTTCCGCCTCGCAGGCGGCGCCCGCCGCCCGCGGGGGTCGGAATGACCCCCTAAGTGTTGTTTTAGCACAGAGGAGCATAAAATACTGGTGAGAGAGGTGACGGACCATCAAAATAAACTCTTTGTCACCTCTAAATTGCCAATTGGAAGGAGAGAGGCAATATGGCAGGAGATTGTGGATAAGATCAACAGTGTGGCAGAGGTTAGGAGAACTGTGACTGAGTGCAAGGAACACTGGCATGACTGCTACAGAAGGACCAAGTTAAAAATGGCACAGTACTGGAAGGCAGCACTGCAAACAGGATGTGGGAGTCCAGCACCTCAAGAGGACATGGATGAGATGGAGGAGATGGTTCCATCAGTCATCCCAGAAGAAATCGTCACAGGGCTACACAGACAGGACAGCGCAGAATACCAAGAAACACCACAAATGCAGGGTAAGTTGCATGGGGGAAATATATGCATAAATGTTATGTGCAATCAGGGGGAGGCACATAGGACTCACACAATGTATGTCAAAGGAGCGCAGAGGGATACAATGCACTTTAAGCAAGTTGCACCATGCCAACTTAAGCTTACTCATGAACCTACGCCTCAGGAGTGCCATGCACCATTGAAACATACACAACCTGGACATATTAAGAACACCAGGCCTAAATACCCACATGTGCAAATGCAGCACATGGGATGGATAGCATGTATAATCACTATGCCACTGAATGTAACATCACAATATCCCTTGCATGTAATCACATCAACACCACTAACACGACCAAGACCTCAGAGACCAGGTGGTCATTCAACACAATTCCTGGGGTAACTACATAACAGCGTCATTTGCTTTAACATTTTGCAACAGCCTTGCCTCATTCCCCAAACACATGTGTACTGCATCTCACAGCACACTAGTCATTGTAACTGTCCCAGCAGTACCCAGGTATGTGCCGGTAGCATCACCACACTTAGACAACACATCCACATGAGGCAGCAATCCCTACATCATGCAGTCAGGGTGTCCCCTGGGTGCATGGAACAATTACCTCAACAGGTGCTGGGGGAAAAGCAGGATGGACTGGTATCATTGGTAACATGCCACTACCCGAATCAACTAAACTGAAGTTGTGTTCAACCACGCATCTTGATGCTGAACTGAAATGTGCCACTACAGAAAATATGTACCACAGATTACAAACAGCAGGTCACAACAGTCACAGAATGAGCCAACAACTATTTGGACACAACCATGTCAGACACATGGGAGTGGGGAAATAAACACACACATACAACACATGGGGTATGGCTTTCACATAATGGTGATTAATTTCACAACGGGCAGGGGATGGTGCATGGGCAAGACTGCCAGTGCAGTGTACCCATTGAAGTTGGCAGTATGAGTCTCACATTGTGATGGTGGCTGGTAATATGTCTGCACATGGTAGCTCTCTGGGGCACTTACTAGGCATTATGGATGGATCAAATAGAGTCAGTGCCAGTTGTGGCCTGCATTGGGTGTAACAGGACAAGCTGAACTCAGCCCTGCAAATCAGGCAGTGGAAAGGGCAAAGGGCCAAGGTATGAGACACCATGCACTGCCCATGCCAAGTGCATGTACTATGCAGGGGCACCCAGGGCCACACCGCACCACTTCACCAGCAACCATTTCATGGGTTTACACCGCCATGAAAAGGCTGGAGGATATTTGGAAATATACCTGGAGGGTAGTGTTAAACATACCACTGGTCTGGTGTCACAGGACAGATGCCATAGCCAGGCTGTCAGCTGCTGGTAAGCTGCCATGTCCAGGCCATTGCCCATATGGCATTACAAATTGACAATATTTGCCACTACCACCTGTGCTGTAAGGGGTGAACAATTACACAGTGGCAGTCAGCTGCCTCTTGGACATGAAATATGAACCTACCTCAGTCCCTGAAGTACAACACCTCTGAATTGGCAATGTCCATTGACACATTTACCATCAGGCACTGTCACATACAGAATGATGTTCACAGCATAAATTTCATATCCATATTGCCCATCCCTGGGTTCAATCTTGTGCTTTTGTCACATGAGTTGTACTGTCACCATGCTGCGCTCATGTATCATAGTGCAAGGAGGGCTGCATTGAGGGGAAGGACATAGGTGTTTAGTAAGGTAAACAACCTACACTGACAGGAGTTGAAACAGTACTCTGCCAGGTCCATGAGTGCTATGCAAAGTAGCACACAAACAAAAATGACAATGGCAACAAGAGCACAGTGCTGTGAATATGCCATCCCTGGGGTGGTGGAAAGTCTCAGCACAGCATGGCTGTATGTGAAACATGTAAGACTGGGACAGGTGAAAATTGCCATGTGTGGTGCTGTGGCATGAGCACAGCAACACACATTGCAAGGCCTCACCATGTAAATGGATGCAAAGAGAGGGTAGAACAAGAAGAGAGGCAGTCAAGACACAATAAGGATATACAACACACTTAGAAGATATGATGCAGCCAACAGTGGCAACTGGGCTTCCATTCATGTGGCATGCAGGTTGAGCATAGGGCTGTAGACTGCAGTTATGATGTACTGTAACAATCCATTGGAACTAATGGGCGCATCATAGGCCCCTAGCACCACTGGAGCGTCACTTTCAGCTCCTCCTTGCTGCAGTGATGCCATATGTAGTGCCGCAGATGGCAGCTGCCAGGAATTGGGAGTCCACATCTGCAACCGCTGAGGTGTGTGTGGCCCCCTCTACCTCCCCTACTCAAGAGTAGAGGAGGCACCACTCACATCGGAGGATAAAGATGTGTAACGGATCATCTTCACCCGTAGGAGTTCCCGGCAGCACAAGCCCATGCCACATGGGCCATGTGTATCTTTGTCCTGTCCATGACATCATGCCAGTGTTGGCACTGTGACAGATATGCACTCCTCCTCAACACACTGTTGACCTTTCTGCTATGGACTGCCATTGTCCCTAACTTTCCATTTGGAAATTTATGTTCTCAGCACTGAAAGAAACTTTACCCAAGCATGTCCCAGACAGTGAAATGCACGACGAGTGCAGCTGTACCCGTCGCACAACCGCAACACCACCAGCTCCATTAGGAGCCGGCTGCAATGTTACGGCTGACATCCCCGCTGGGTAGGTGGGCGGAAACTGTTTCCGCCTGCTGGCCCAACGGGGATGTTGTAATGTGGCCCGTTGGTTTACGGCCGCATAGATGCCTGCTTGGCGGGACAAATTTGGTGGGTGGCGGACATTGCCGGGCGGCGGAGGACGTCCACCAAGGCTGTTTTGAGGACCTAGGTAACAAACTAATTTAGACATGCTTAGACTTTGCACCATCTGTAACAATGCTAAGACAGCATCAAAATCACATTGATCAGGGCCACTATTCCTCTTCATATGTGTCAAATTTTCTAGTATACCTGAAACTTGATTCTGTTATTGGAAGTATGGGATTCTGTTGTTTACCATAAGGGTTCAGCGTTGATAGATACACATGCAAGCCTGATCAAAATGACTGTCACCTACACGTTTGTTGATCACACCCCCTGTGCCTCAGGGGGTATGGCCATGCTGCTCAATATCTCAAATGTCCAGGTCATCCACCAATGCATGCCCACTCTTACATGGAGTCAGGGAGTGGACAATCATTTAGCTGATGACACCAGAAACTTAACACTAAAAAATTCACTAACCCAACTAATCCACCTATAGAACGAACCCAAAGAGACAGCCCACAGCACAAGTACAAGGTAAAATACATTAGACACATAAATTCACAAGCACTGGGACAAATGGCAATCAAATACAACAGTAAACACAACAGGAGGGACAGCACAAGATCCACTAAATAGCAAGAAGACACACACAACTCTAAAACACAACCACACAGTCAAAAGAGGCACAGACTGTAAAGAGAAAGTGAAAGTATACCCACTGTACCATGCCTGTAAACAGGATATATCCTATTACATCACTTCCTGTGCCCTTGCAACACATTTTCTGTTATGGGTGTATTTTTTTGACGCATCTGATATTTGCCTGAGTATTTCAGACGTCTTTCTTACGTGCATCTATTTACATTTACGCATTACCCTTATGCGTCAATTTAACAGTAAAACAGCATTGTGATGGATGCGAAGGTGGAAAACACGCTAAGGGCCCATGGGTGATGTAGGGTATTTTCGACGCATTCGCGTCTTTCTTTTTTACTCTAATCCTGATTGCGTGATTTTGTCATTTTTTAATGTGTACACCCTGTATCAACATACATGTGCTGGGCTGCAGTATGGCATTTTGTGTATGGCCACATGTAGTAGTCCATTGTACAATGTGATCTGTGTCTAATTGGTCTGTTACACCAATGTGTGTGTGTTACATAATCAACAGCATGCAAATGTATACATGTCATGCATTTGTCTGTATGTGTGACAACAGTGTACTCACATATGTACGGCATTCAGTACTATGCAAGCGTCATGGTATGTGATTGTGATTTGTGTTCACTTATATGCTGTGTGTAGTTGTCTTACAGAGCAATACATTTCATACAATATTCACAGCTCAGGGATTGTTGATGATGGCTGATGAGTGCTATTTGCAAATGTTACCTGACAAATGTCTCCATATGTTAATCTTGAGTTTATGGATGATTTATGTGTGGACTACACATATTTGTCTGACACGTGTACATCATTGCTACATACTGTGATTGACACACTCTGTCTACATTCCAACCACATTATGGCCCTCATTACAACCCTGGAGGTTGGAGTTAAAGCAGCGGTAATTCCAACAGCCCAGTGGGAAAAAAAATGTAATCACGACCATGGCGGAAACCGCCAACATAGACAGTCACTTTAACACTCCGACCGCCACGGAGGTGGAAACAAACACGGAGGCGGTAACCGCCAACAGACAGGCGGAAGACAGTGTACCGCCCACACTATTACAAGAGGCCTATCTGCCACCTTTTCCGGGGTGGTACCAATGTGATCAAAAGCATGGTGGAAACAGTACACAGAAGGGAAACCACTCACCTCTCAACACCCAATGAGGAACCAGGACACCAAGAAACCCGAACTACATGTCCTGCCCATGCTGGTCTTCCTCCTGATGTTTCAGGAGCAGGAAAGACGTCGTCGACGACCACGGTGAGTACTGCACCTACAACACAGGGGAGGGGGAGGGAAAAGAGAGTGACACACACAGGCAACATGCAGCACCCCCACCCCCCACCCTCACACTCACCCACAACACCATACACACAAATACATGCAGCAACATCACACCCTCTCACCCCCTGGAAGAACGCAAGAATTGTAATCAATAAAAATCAGGTAGTGCAAGTTCAAAAATCAGTATCTACAAATATGTACACCAACTACACAAGTCCGGATATTAATCAAACATCGCCCGTGGATCAGTGTCCCACAATGCATGGGCAAAGCCCACACAAGATACCTGACTCGAAATGGAGAGAACACTGCAGGGGCATCAGATCGAAATGAAACAGGCACCTCAGGGGGAGGGGGGCACCGCAGCTGGATGAACGGACAACGCTACTGTTCCACAAGGGGGCTCTATGCCCACAGTTTGGTCCTGGGGAGTGCAAAGCCACAGTCCCACAAGTCTGTCCAGTGGGTGGTTTGCCCACTGCTCTATCCTGGGGAGTGCAAAGCCACAGTCGCACAAGTCTTTCCAGTGGTTGGTTTGCCCACTGCTATATCCTGGGGAGTGCAAAGCCACAGTCTCTCAAGTCTTTCCGTGGGTGGTTTGCCCACTGCTCTATCCTGGGGAGTGCAAAGCCAAAGTCTCACAAGTCTATCCAGTGGGTGGTTTGCCCACTGCTCTATCCTGGGGAGTGCAAAGCCACAGTCTCACAAGTTTTTCCAGTGGTTGGTTTGCCCACTGATCTATCCTGGGGAGTGCAAAGCCACAGTCTCTCAAGTGGGTGACATGTTCCACTGGTTCGGGAGGGGGCTTAGTGCCCAGAGTGCTTCATCCTGCCAAGGACTGGGGTAGTGGATGCAGTTCTCCACTGGTTCTGGAGGGGGCTTAGTGCCCAGAGTGCTGCACATGCTGTATGGCAGGTCCCATTCCCTCCCCTGGGTGTGTATGACACAAGATTGCCTGGGAACAAGTAGCATGATACTCCATGGATTCAGAGACACACTCCACCCTGCTGCGACTTTGCCTGCCAACTGCTGGATGTGGTGCCTCACATACACTGTGCAGGGTCCAGGACGTCTCCAGCAGCCTCGGACGCCTGTCCACTGGGAATGTTGTCCATGTCGGCTGTGGTGGCACTGTCTGTGCACGTCGCAGGGCTGGTGGCGGTGGCAGCGTGTTGTCTGTGGCAGAGATGCTGCCAGTGGTGCATGTGTCAGCACCTGTCGAGGGAGACAGCAGGACGTCTCCTGCAGCCTCAGATGGCTCCCACTGGGGATGATGCTGGGGACTGTTGCTGAGGCAGCATACGTGCAGGTGGCTGTGCAGGTGGCGGTGCAGGTGGTGGTGCAGGTGGCGGGGCAGGTGGCGGTGTCCACCGCCGTACAGGTTGCTGCTCTGTTTGTCAGAAGGGGTGACACCAGTCCCTCAGCCGGAGGCTCCGTGCCCTGTGCTGACTTCCCTTTAGCCTTGTGTCCCTTCCCCACCTTGGAAGTTGCTACTGGGACCTTGGCACTGTCCCCTTTTGGCTTGGAGGAGGCCTTGCTGGGTGGCTGGTATGGCTTTTCCCCACAGCATGTGGGCACCTTCTTCAACTGGCAGGTGGAGGAATGGGCTCATCTTTGGACTCGCTAGGTGGCACACTGGCAGCCCTGATGGGTGCCACCTTCGATGTTCCCGGACTTGCAGGGACCACAGTGCTGCAAGATTTGGTGGCTGAGGTGCTGGGCTGGGATCTGGTCATCCTGGCCCTAGGGGAAGGACGGGGAGGTGCTGGGAAGAGGTCAATGTTAGCCAGGAAAAGTTTTTTAGACACAGTGGGATGGGAGATGGAGGGGTTTGGGAGTGGAGGAATAGGTAGTGGTTGTAGGAGGTGTACGTCTGCTGCATTTGGGTGAAGGTGCATGGGCTGGAAGCTGTTGTGAGGTGGATGGCTCTTGAGTGGGTGTGTGCATGCATTTGTGTAGTTTGGGAGGAGGGCTCACAGACACACTGGGAGAGGACACAGGGGACATGTGCATGGTAGTGGCGGTGGTGATTGCACGTGAGCGGTATATGGTGATGGGCGCGCTCGTGATGGAGGTAGTGGCTGAGGATGTAGTGCATGCAGGTGTGAGTGGAGGCAAGACTGGGAGGGAGGAGGAGGAGGACATGGAGGAGGGGGACACATTGGAGGCAGTGGATGTTGGTGTGTCTGCATGGGAATGGTGCTTGCGTGAGTGCCTGTGGGATGTGTGGTGCTTATGTGTGCCATTTCCACTCTTGTGTGTTGATCTGTGTGCATGCTGGTCTGATGGTGTGCTTGGGATAGGCTTAGGTACAGGGGATTGGGTCTGGGTAGTGGAAGTTGGAAGGGGAGGCTGGACACAGGGACAATGGCTGCCATCAGTGTTGAGGCAGGAGCCTTAAATGCTCTCTGTTGGGCCACCACGCCAGAATGAATGCCCTCCAGATATGCATTTGTTTGTTGCAAATGCCTCTCGACACCCTGGATGGCATTCAAAATGGTTGATTGCCAACAGTGAGGGATCTCAGGAGGTCAATAGCCTCCTCACTGAGGGTAGCAGGGCTTACTGGGGCAGGGCCTGAGTTGCTTGGGGCGATGGAGATGCCCACCATCCTGGGTGAGCGGGCACGGGAAACATGCTGAGGGGCTGCTGGGAGGGCAGTGCTGGTAGGGGGGGTGGCGGCTGTACCTGTTGATGCGGGGGGCACAGAGGTGCCCACCACCGCAAGGGAGAGCTCATCAGAGGAGGAGTTGCTGTTGCTGGTGTCTCCTCCTGTCCCCGTCGGGGAGCTCCTCTTGCCCTCCGTCCCACTGGTGCCTTCAGACTCCGTAAATTCACCCTCCAGGGCCATGTGGGTTGCAGCTCCCTCCTGCTCCAGTGCCAATGCTCCTCCGCCAGATGATGCTAATGCACACAAGGACAGGGTGAGAAAACAAAAAGGGGGGAAAGACAGAAGAGACACATGGTCAATGCCTGCAACACCACTGCCATTGGCGGACACAACACACAGGGAGCAGCCCTATGCACTAGCCCATGAACTAAGAGTTCAGGGGAAAAGCACATGTCCATGAGGGACTCTGCCTAGACCCATTTGATGCACAGCTGGAACCCACCGGAGCCTGACTAGGTGTAGAGGGCCACTACCACTTTTGGGGTTGGATTGGCACTGAACCTGCAAAACAATGGATCTACCTTGGCGCTTCTGCCCTGGCCTAGGGGAACCCAAAGCCCACTTTCCCCACCCAGAAACCTCATTAAGCGTGCAGAGACAGCTGAATGAGACTGTACTCACCCCCTTGTGGCTGTTGTGATACCCTCAAGCGCCCATCCAACTCAGGATATGTCACCGCCAGGATCCGGTACATCAGGGGGTCATGGTGCGACGGGCACCACTTCTACGTTGGGGGGCCATTCCCAGCTGGGCCTCTGCCGTCTTCTTGCTCTAGCGGTGTAGGCCCTCCCATCTTTTGCGGCAGTGGGTGCTCCGTCTATGGTAGACCCACAGGGTCCGCACTTTCTTGGCGATGGCACGCCAAATCCCCTTCTTCTGGTGGGTGCTGACCTAGAGGAATAGTGAAGTTAGAATGGATGTTACTCCGCCGTCTGGTTCTTCTTAATCATTGGCCACAAACCTCCCACCCTGGCCCCGAAAAACATACACTGACCATCCTCACATGCTGGCCTCTGTCCCCCCGTATCTTCCATCCGAGCCACTCCATACATTCATGTGCCATGCATCATGCTGACAGTGTACTCACCTGTTTGTCTGGAGGACTGTAGAGTCATGTGTACTGGGGGAGGACCCCATCCACCAGTTTCTCCAACTCCTCCGCAGTGAAGGCAGGGGCCTTTTCCCCAGACACTGTAGCCATTGTAGCTTCCAGACTCAGGTCACAGCCGCACTTGCAGTGTAGGTCCTCTCCTGTTGAAGGTCAGGTATCAAGTGAGTGAACAGATAGAAAATGGCTGTCACGTCCACGGCAGTGTGTACCGTCACTGCCGGCGTACATCGTCAATGGCTCCTGGAACCCATAGGGCCCAATGATAACCAATGCTGAATTGCGCTGTGGTCTTCGAACGCCTAGCGCGACGCTGCACAATGCCAGCGCAGTTACCTCATTTCCCCTTGTCTCTCCTTACAGGTCAGGCAGCCGCCATTTCAGGGGGGCACATGGCAAGGCAACTAACTGCGTCACTGCACTTTTGGCCAGGAATACAGACAGACTGCACCACACACCGATTACATCAAGATTGTTCTAAACTGCCTTGTGAAACCTATGTGGTGTATGACCCTCTGCTCACCCTTCTCCTCCATAGAGCACTTCCGCTGGGGCAGGTGATGAGATGGCATCATCCTCCGGTATACAGACCCCTGGTGGACCTGGCGACAATGGAAGATAGACACATCATTATCACCTACAGACTTGATCGGGCCACAATCCATGAACTGTGTGCCTAGTTGGAGCCAGACCTGATGTCAGCTATCTGCCATTCAACATTAATCCCCCCTCTAGTGCAGGTTCTGTCAGTGCTCCATTTCCTGGCCATTCGGACTTTTCAAACAACAGTGGCCATGGAATCAGGGATTTCACAGCCAATGTTCTCTAACGTGTTGTCCAGAATGTTGTCTGCCCTGCTGAAACACATGCGCAGCTACATCATTTTTCCTCAGGTGGAGGATTTGCCCACAGTGAAAGGTGACTTCTATGCCCTGGGACATATCCCCAACATCATTGGTGCCATTGACGGTACACATGTGGCATTTGCCCCTCCCGCAGGAAAGAACAGGTGTATTGAAACCGCAAAAGCTACCATTCTATGATTGTGCAGATGGTGTGTTTGGCAGACCAGTACATCTCCCATGTCAATGGCAAGTATCCTGGCTCAGTGCATGACGCTTACATTTTGAGGAATAGCAGCATCCCTCATGTGATGTGGCAACACCAGAGGCACCGGGTGTGGCTAATAGCTGAGCCCAAGGTCCCAACACAGTTGACATAGGTGTCTGGGTATGGGAGAGTCCCTAAGGGTTGGAGGAGGTCTAACAGTTATCCCTCCATATTTGCACGTGACTCTGGTTACCCCAACCTGTCATGGATACTGACTCCAGTGAGGAATCCCTGGACAAGGGCAGAGGAATGTTACAATGAGGCACATGGGCAAACTAGGAGGATAATAGAGCGCACCTTCGGCCTCCTGAAGGCCAGATTCCGGTGCCTCCATCTGACAGGTGGCTCCCTATACTACTCACCGAAGAAGGTTTGCCAGATCATCATGGCCTGCTGTATGTTGCACAACCTGGCTTTGTGACACCAGGTGCCTTTTCTGCATGAGGATGGGCCTGATAATGGTCTTGTGGCAGCTGTGGAGCCTGTGGACAGTGAAGGAGAGGAGGCAGAAGAAGAAGATATAGACAACCAAAACAACATCATCATGCAAGAGGATGGCACTGCTTCTCTCATATCATACTACTGTAGGACATTGCATAAATCTGCCTTTTTGCTTCTGTGTATGGACCCTGACATGTCACTTTGGCTTTCCATTTCACAGATCTGGGTCCCACTTTCTGCCTTCTGCTATGAACATTGACATTGCTATATTTCTGAGAGGTTGCAATTACACATTTGTGAAAGTACAGACTGACTCCAGATTGATTTGTGATTCAAGGTTGTTTATTTCTGTGCATATAAGTGGAGGGGGCTGTGCAATGGGCTAGGGTGATGGTGGGGAGTGTCCATGGTAGAGTCCAGTCTCTTGGCATCACAGGTGCATTGTCCAAGGGGGCTTAAGAAGTGGAGTAATGGCAGTTCAAAGTTGTCAGGGTGACAAAGTGGGACAAAAGGGTGACAATCAGGAGAGTGTTATTTCCTGGTGGGGGTCTTGGAAATGTTCTCTGTCTTGTTTCTGGATCTCATGGACCGTTTGTGGGATGGTTCTCCTTCTTCAGGGGGTGGGGTGCTGGTGGCCTGTTGGTCCTGTGGCGGGACCTCCTGTCCACTAGCGCCGGCGGAGGTGGAGGGCTGTTCATCGTTCAGGCTAGTGTCAGGGGCCCGTTTGTGTGCCACTGTGTCCCTCATGGTGTTGGCCAGGTCTGCCAGCACCCCTGCAATGGTGACTAGGGTGGTGTTAATGGACTTCAAGTCCTCCCTGATCCCAAGGTAGTGTTCCTCCTGCAGCCGCTGGGTCTCCTGAAACTTGGCCATTACTGTGCCCTTGGTATCCTGGGAATGATTATATATGCTCCCATGATGTTAGAGAGTGCCTCATGGAGAGTGGGTTCCCGGGGCCTGTCCTACCCCTGTTGCACAGCAGTCCTCCCAGTCTCTTGTTATCCTGTGCCTCTGTCCTGTGAGCTGTGTGCCCACTGCCACTGACCCCAGGTCCCTGATTGTCTTGGGTTGGTGGGTTTGCCTGGGGTCCCTGTGGTGGTGGACACACTGATGATTGATGTGTTCTAGGGACAGAGGGATGGGTCCACTGGGTGGGTGCTGTGCTGGTGTTTCTTGATGGGGGAGGGTCTGTGGTGGTTTGTGACAGTGGCAGGGGAACCGACTGTCCAGAGGACCCTGATGGGCCGGGCTGGTCATCTTGATCCAGGCGTGCAGAGCTGCTGTCATCACTGTGGGTCTCTTCTGTGGAGGGACTGGATATGTCTGGCACCTCCTGTCCGGTGATGTTGGGTAGGGGTCCTATTGGGGTGTAAATGCATAGTTATTGTTTCTGTGTGTGCCATCTTGTGCAATGGGTGAGTTACCCTCTACTCCTGTGCTTGCATTATTGTGTTTGCCCTTCTGTGATTAGTGATTATGGGGCCTGGGTGAGTATCTGTACTGGACATGCTTTGGTGATGGGTGTCTATGCAGAGGTGTTGCATGCAGGGCTTATGATTGGGATGGGTGAGTTGTGATGGTGGGGAATATGTGAGGTGTTGGAGAGATGGGGTGAGGGTGGGGGTATGTGATGGCATGCAGGTGAGGTGGGGGGATATAGTAGTAAAGATATGACTTACCAGAGTCCAGTCCTCCAGGTACTTCTGTGAGGCCCTCAGGATGCAGTATTGCCAAGACTTGCTCCTTCCATGTTGTTAGTTGTGGGGGAGGAGGTGCGGGTCCACTGCCAGTCCTCTGTACTGCTATATGGTGTCTGGATACCACGGAACACACCTTCCCCCGCAGGTCGTTCCACCTCTTCCTGATGTCATCCAGGGTTCTTGGATGCTGTCCCACTGCGTTGACCCTGTCGACGATTCTCCACCATAGCTCCATCTTCCTTGCAATGGAGGAGTGCTGCACCTGTGATCAGAAAGCTGTGGCTCTACCTGGATGATTTCCTCCACCATGACCCTGAGCTCCTCCTCAGAAAACCTGGGGTGTGTTTGAGGTGCCATGATGTGGTGTGGGTAATGTGTGAGGTGCTGTTTGTTGTGCTGTGTGATGTGTTGTGTTGGGGTGTGTTGTTTGAGGTGCGTGGATGTTGTTGTGTGCCTGTGGATGCTGGTGTTGTGTTTGCTATTCTCTCTTTCTGCTTCTTCAAAAAAAAAACTCAATGTAATGGGTTGTGGGTAATGTGGGTGTGTGTTTTATAGTATTGTGAGTTTGTGGGTGTTGTGTGTATATGTGTATCAGGTGTGTGTATTTTGAATTGTCAAATGTGGTTGTGTTTTGAAAGTGTGTGTGTATTTTGAGCGCGGCAGAGTGTATTACCAATAGATTACCGTGGTTGAAAGACCACCGCGTTGATTCGTGGGTGGTGATAGTGTGGGCGTATTCCTGTTGACAGGACAGTGTGGGTTTTGGTATTGCCAGTTTATTACTGACCTTTGGTGTGGCGGACTTGTGTGGGGTTCTGTATTGTGTTGAATTCCGAGATGTGGGTCGTACTGTATGTTGGCGGCCTTCAGCACAGCGGTAAGTGGGATTTACTGCCAGGGTTGTAATGAGGGCCCTATTCCACTGGGAACAAATAAAAACTGTTGCACAATCCTGCATGTTCTGGACATGCAATGGGGCACCTCTGCACTGATGGATCCTTACTAGCAGTGCAGCACATTTGCCTACACTCAGCTCATCCCTGGATAGCATGGACTCTGCTCTCTCATCACATAAACTGTTGATTATTTTGGCTGGGCTTAGTGCAAAGATATTCCAGAAGAATTGGGACTGTTTTCTGATGCACAGATATCAGCAGGAGGTTCCAAACCCTTCTTCGAAGTGCAGATGAATGTATACACCCGCTGGTTACAAATACCAGGTGGGAAATGCTCAAAATGATTAACAGCATTGAGCTCTGCCTTAATTTGATCAAGAAAGAACTAAGAGCCATCCACCTCATGGTGATGCAACATTGATAAATGTTAGACTTAATGACCGCAAAGGAGGGAGGGGTGTGTACCAAGAACAGTGCATTCTGCTGCACGTTTACCCCAGGCAATGTCATGGACAAGGGGACTCTGATTCTTGCCATCCAAGCATTGCATCATTTACAAAGAGACATGAATGAGAAAGGAGGTGCCCCTGAGCAGGAGTGGTTCACAAACTGGTTCTCCTGGCTTCCCAGGTGGCTGACCGGTCTGCATGTTATTGTTGCCTATCTTCCTACTAATATTGCTTTTGCACGGTCTTCCAATTGGCTAGAGTGTAAGTAATTAGGGAAGTAGTAATAGCTGAAGAACAACACGGCCCCAATAGTGTGACTGTCATGAAGTATGAGTTAGATTGTGTAGTTTAAAATCAACTAGAGGGGGAAATGTTTATACAGAAAAATTTGATGGAGATTTGGACCATGATACATTCACATATAAAAATTCAATTGCATTACTATTATCGAATTCACCCGCCAAGAACTCCCCATCAACCTTGACTCAAAAAGTTGCGGTCAGGTAGGCTCTGAGACCTAGGCCTGAGGTAACTGATTGACAGGTCATAGGTAGGGCAGCATGAGCTGGCAGACAAACGCATAAACAGGAAACTCAGATCAGTCCCATAGACAGGCACAGCCACACCACAATGGGCCCAGGAGATTGACCTCAATAAAGCATGTATGGCCACAGGGGTGCACACATTCCCAAAACACCATAAAGTCAGATGTTGCATGTACTTAGGAACACTCAGCCAATCAGAACACAGCAGGCAGAGTAACACGCCACAATTATGTGCCTCTCATGTCAGACATTTGGGCATGTTACCCACTGGTCCTCGTTGTGTCCACGCAAGGTCCAGGGCCACTTGCAGTTGTTTTCAGGGCCTTATTACGACTCCAAGACAACTGTTCACATTCTAGAAAAGAATGTCAAAATTGTTCAATCATGCCCAGAGAAATGTAGGAAGCACCAATCAGATCAATTGTACCTTGAGACAGTCCTCGGGCACCATTTCGGCTGTAGCGTTCAAGTAAATGAACTGTTCCTGTTTTGCCAAATGGCTCTTGTCTTTTGTTTTTTCAAGGTAAGTTCACATTCCAGCAATACAGGCATGTGAGCTTTTGCCACCATTTCTCTATACCTCAGAAACTTTAAGGTTACCTCTATCTGTTCCCCAAAACTAACTGGGATACCTCATCCCCGAGAGCTACACTCGCGAACCCGAGGTGTCTGCCCACAGGTGAGGGGCTGTGCCCTTTTGGCACATTTTGGAGTCACGCTTAGAGTGACCATACTCTGTACATTGGAGTACATACATCCCTCTCTTATGGTGAAAGAACCCTTTCATTTTAGAAGCAGACTGGGACTGGTAAGCAATACTTCCTGTATTTTTGGGGGGCCTTTTGAGAAACCCTTGGGGCATATTTATACTTTTTGGTGCAAAACTGCATTAACACAGTTTTTCATCAAAATGTTTAGCACCAGCTTGCACCATTCCTGAGCACCAGCTGGGCGTCCAGTTAATGGAATGGTGCAAGCCGGTGCAAAGTGAGGGCTAACGTAAGAAAAATGACGTTAGCCGGGTGGGGGTGGTGGTATGGGAGAAGGGGGTTTGCACCAAATAATTATGTTAGGCTGGTTAGAGGCCTCAAAAATGCCTCTAAACAGCCTAGTGTCATTTATTTTCTGATGCGAAACTATCCATGCCACATGACCCCTATCTTAGAAAAGACAGGAGTAATGCCCGCCACCACAATGGCCAGCACAGGGGGCCAGTGTCCCCTGGGCATGGTCATTGCACCCTGTGCCATGCAGGGGTCCCCAAGTTGGGCCCCTGATAGCACTTTAATAAATAAAAACTTACCTCTACTTACCCCACTTACCTGGGATGGGGTCCCCCATCTGCCGTTGTCCCTCTGGTATGGGTGGGGGTGTTCCTGGGGCTTGAGAAGGGCACCTGTGGACCCATTCAATGGTGTTTACCCATGGGAATGGGTCCACATGTCCCATAACGCCTGGTCTGACACAGGCGTTAAATAATTGTGCAAAGCAAGCTTTGCACCATTATTTAGCCCCTCCTCCCACCTGTGCATCATTTTAGCACGGGGTATAAATATGGAGCTATGGGGTTAGCACAATTTTCTTGGATGGGAATGCCTACCTTGCATCTCATTGACGCATGGTAGGGTCACACATCTAAAAAATGGTGCAAACTCCAATATTTTGACGTTAGTTGTGTCTAATGTCAAAATATAAATATGGAGTTAGGTTTGCACCTAATTTGCATTAAAAAATGATGCAAATTTGGAGCAAATGGAGTATAAATATGCCCCCTTGTTTTTAGGTTTTTCTCCCCCTCTTTCTTATTTTCGAAACCCTGACCACTTCTCTGAATGTCACCCCAGATACGTTTTTGGACACAAAGGATCTGTCCCAGGGGACCACCTCCTAAGTAAGCTTCCTGCGGTCAGTTAGCTTACTGTCAACTAGGTGCTAGCACAACTCTGTAAAACAGATACTGAGCATGTGCTTTCTCATGATTAAATTGTACAACCTAACATAATCATTATCTTTGCTGCCCCCTCACCAGCCATTCAATACCTTATTGCAATAACCTACCCAGGATTGGTTGGGGAGCTACTGCCTGTCCCTGAATCTTTGGTGATACTTCTCAGGGCCCAGTCTAAATTTGGCAATCAGAATGTCATGGGATTGTACTTAGTCTGGTCCCCAATCTCTAATGTAAGAAGGTGGTCCCTCCCAAATGTAGGCATTTGTTTCCACAGACCACTCCCCAGTGCTTCTCAGGAACCTTGTGAACCTTTAGTGCAACCTCGTAAGCAGAAAACCACTTATCAGTGTCACCTCCTATCACATAGTTGGGCACCAAATCCTTTGGTATACAAACTCTTTTGGCTCATCAGGTACTGCATGCATCCTGCCACTATCACTGCTGGAATCCACCTGCCTGACCTTGAGTCCGGATCTTTTAGACTCAATTCATGAGTCAACAAAAGTTTAATCTCAGCCAGGGCTCTTTCAGCCTCAGCTTTCCTCTCCTGAGCCTCCATTTTCAATTATGCCAACTTCAATTGGAATTCTCTCTCCTCTCTCCTCTCCTCTGGGGACAGGCCCTAATTAGAGATACTGCTTCCTACTGTTTGTGCTCTCACAGAGAGCACAAATCCAAGGGTGCCCCCCTTAAGTGATGCAAGTAGCACCTTGGAAGAGCCATTCACAGGATCCTCCAACTCATCATTCTCTTGGGAGCGGGTTTCTGACCAGGCCCTCAGCATCTTTTAAAAGTCTGCCTTCTTGGTGGCTGCTTGGGCAGGTAGACCCATCTCCTTGCAGAAGCCTTTCAGCGGGTTAACTGTATAAACCTCTAGCTTGACCATCTCACACTCCATTGCTCGACTTTCAGAACCAGCCAGAGATCTGATGTATAGGATGTACCAACAACAAGGCAAAGAAGGGAAAATGGCAGAAGGACATTTTGAAATGGTCCTAAATGTGGATTGGTAGTGTACACCTAGCTATGGTATGGTTCTGCACAAACACAAGTCCTATCCCACCACTGCCACTAATGTTAGAAATTGGGTCTCTAGTTGGCAGAAGTATGCACCCTGTTCAAGTAGGGGCCAACATCCTTGCCAGGATAAGTCAGATACACACTTTAAATTAACCTGTGCTCACCCTCTGGTAGCATGGCACAGAAGAGGCAGGCTTGAGAGGCAATGTGTAAAATATTTGTGCAACACACACACAGTAATAAAGTGAAAATACCATTAAAAGACTCCAAACAGAGCCATAAAAAACTAGTATTTCCTTTACTCTCTAAAACAACACCAAAATGACAAGAATCCCATTAAGGAATCTCAAGATATGCACTTTGCAAAAGTATAACAATGACCACAGTGTTCAAATCAAAAGTAATTAGTATGTTTCACTGGCACAAATCCCAGGAGGGAATCAATGGATATGTCTCCTCAAAGTTTCCAGCACGTCACGGGATCCAACAGGTGCCAGTACTGAGGAACTCAGCATACCTCTCGGGACCGGTGTGATTAAGGGCCTTCAGTCACCCACAATCGATAGTGGGCAGGTCGGCTATAGGAACCTCAAAGGTCCCGAGTGCACATAGTGCCTTTCAATGGTGGGCTTGTCGGCCTGGGGATCAGGACCAGTATTGGTTTCCGGTCAGGGTCATTGTTACCCTGGTAACATGTGGGGAAAGGAAGGTGGGGCTCGGGTGCAAATCACTGCTCCTGATCTGACTGGTGTAAGCGCTGCTCCGGCAATTCTGAGGGAAAGGAATGTGGTGATTGTGAATGAAATGCTGCTTCTTCATCTGGACTCCGCTGCCACTCAGAATGAAGAGCTGCTTCTGGGATCCACGGAGCCCTGAGCACAGAGCTTAACTGCAGATTGGGACAAATGCTGGTCCTGGTGCATGGAGAGACTTGCTCCGTTGGCCATCCGGGTGGGACACACCACCTTGGGAAGTGATAAGTGGCAATCTTTGCAGGAGGCCTGCAGCCTGGTGGTCCCAGCAGTTGTAATTCGCCAAGGCAGCGCTGCAAGCAACACTGCCCTGGGGATTACGAGTCCCCATCTGCCAGCCTTTCCCTGGCGGTAAACACCACCATGAAAAGGCTGGCAGAATGGGGCCATTGGGTAGCACTGGGGACCTTTGCACCTCACATGCAATTGGCACGGGTATTGCAGGGGCACCATGCACAGCCCCATAGTGCATTTCACTGCCTGAATTACAGGCAGTGAAATGTGCGACGGGTGCTGCTGTACCTGATGCACCTCAACATTGCTGCAGGATCGATTACGAGCTGGCTTCAATGTTGTGTTGAGTTTTCCGCTGGGCCGGGGGTGGAAACGCTGTTTTCGTCCGCTGGCCCAGCGGATAACTCCTAATAGGGTGGCAAGCATACTGCCAGCACTGGTGGTATGATGTCACCCGCGGCTTCGGGGGTCTTTGAGAAGATCACCAAATTCACAATGAGGGCCTCTGGCCCTCATTTGGACTTTGGCTGTCAATTTCCTTGACCACCAAAGCCGAACTCGCCAGACGACCGCCAGTGCTGGTGGTCAGCAGACCGCCATATTACGAATGCTGGATGCTTTTTGCCATCATTGAGGCAGAAAGCAGCCAGCAGTCTTGCTGGCGGTCGGTGCTGTAGAGGCGGCACCACCACACCAGCAGGACTCTGCCTGCCGTATTACAAGCCGTTATACGGCTTGGATGAGTCCTGCTGGCGTGGTGGGGTGGCGATGGAAGACCACCAGGACCCATCACTTCCCGGACATCCCTCTCGAATGAGGAGGTAGTGAGCGTCCCAAGGGAGGGTGTGTGTGTGTTTGGTCGTGTGTTTACATGTTTGCGGAGGTGGGGTGCTGAATGCATGCTGTGTATGTGTGCATTAAGGGGGGTGTCTGTGTTGATAAATGGGAGTGAGTGGGTGTGTCTGAGTATATGTAAGCATATGCTGAATGGGTGTGAATGTATATGCATGTATGCGTGAAGGGGTGTGGGGGGTGAGTGTGTGGATGGGTGGGGGGATATTTGCATGTGTGCGGACATATGTGTATGTGTGTGCTGGCAACAGGAATGAAGAGTCCTGTCGCCAGCTGCGTGACTGCCAGGGTTTTCATGACAGGGTGACCGTCACAGAATGTCTGGCGGTTTGCAGCCTTGTGCTGCCAGATTGGAGGTGCTCACTGATGGCCGCAGCAGTGCAACCGCACCAGCAGGCCTGGCTGGGTTGTAGAGACTTTGGCCCATATTTATATTTTTTTTAGCGCTGCATTTGCACCGCTTTTTGACGCAAAAAAGGCGCAAACTCACAAAATACAATTGTATTTTGCAAGTTTGCGCCGCTTTTGCGTCGAAAAATGTCACAAAAGCGGTGCTAAAAAAGTTTAAATATGGGCCATGGCGTCTGCCGAGCCACACAACTCTTAATGTGGTGGTCCTTACCACCAGCTCTGCGGCAGTAGGACAGCCACTCCGAGGATGGCAGTCTCATGATCGCCAGCCTCGTAATGAGGGCCTCAGTACTTATACTCAAGTGTGCCTTTGAAGTGGGAGAGACCTCAAAGAGTGGCTTTGACATGCACAAGTATCTCTTTCAAACCAGTCCTGCCTGCCAGGCTATCTGTACGGGGTAATCAGTCCTTTGTGTGGGGTCAGGCCACTACATATTGAGGTGTAAGTGTTAGCCCTTCCTCCTTTCCTGCTCACGAAGAGCCATCTGAAATGCAGGTGTATGTTGTTTGTTACTCAGCCACAGCTATCCTTCCTGCGTTTGTGGGTGTCTGAAGGGAATTCACCCCATCCAGATGTGTATTGGAGACAGTCTGTAAGGCACACAAAGCAGTAAGAGCATAGAAATGTCCACTTTATAAAAGTGGCATCTCTAAAATAGTAATGTTAAATCCGACTTTACCAGTAAAGAGGATTTATCATTAACATTCCAAAGATATGAAACTTGATGTACCTATTCTTTTCTGATCAGGAATTACAGCTTAAACGTGTCTTAAGAGAGTGCCTTTGCTGGCCTGTGAGAGGAGTAGGCATCACAGTAGTAAAAAACTACTTGGTCAGTATTTCACTACCAGGGCATGTAAAACTTAGAAGTACACGTCCTGCCTTTTACGCACTTAGCACCCTGCCCTTTGGGCTACCAAGGGCCTAACTTAGGGGTGATCTTTCTATTATAAAAAGGGAGTTTAAGACTCAGCAACAGGTGTTAAGTGGCAAGTCGATGTGGCAGTGAAACTGTACACACAGGTACTGCAGTAGCAGGCCTAAGACAAGTTTAAAGGGTTACTTGAGTGGGAGGCAAAATCAGTGTTGCAGGCCCACTATTAGCATATATTAATAGGCCCTGGGCACATAGTGTACCACTTCAGAAGGGACGTACATGTAAATTAAATATGCCTATTGGGTACGAGCCAATATTACCATGTTTAGGGTAGAGAGCACAAGCACTGGTCAGTTATTAAAGCATCAAAACAAGGTAAAAAAAATGGAGGGAAGGAGGCTACAAGTTGGGAAAAGACCACAGTAAGGCTGTCATGTTTAACAATTGCCACAGTCCAATCTGTTCATGAAAAGAGGCTATGCCAGGCTATAAGTAGCCATCTGAATTGCTTTCTCAACATGCGTAAGAGACCAAAACATCCCCAGCACACCAAGTTTACCTGGTCTTGCATTGAGAGGGAATCATATAATATGACTCACAAATTCTTGGCGATCCTCCTGAGTAAAAGGGCAGTGCCAAGAGCAGTGGGCCAACAGGTGTTATTTCATACTTTGTCCACCCATCCCAGTAGCAGAACTTAAGTTTTTTCTCCATCCGTCATGAGTGAATGTGAACGCATCCAGCTAGGCACATCAGGGAGGCAGCCCAGTGGATTGTCATGTGCTCTAGGCTGACTCTCATCAATGGAGATGATGATCTGAGTATCATCCCATAGGAAAATGCCTCTAAGCCCCAGGACATAATACTCACCAGGTGGGTGACATATACATTGAACAATGACCTGCTAAGGGATGACCGCTGCGGTGCTCCACAGTTGGCCTGAATGGGAGGTGATTTGAATGGATCCAGATGTACAGAATGAGACCTGTTAGGCAGAAACAATCCAAACCAATGTAGGGTGGTAGAGTGCAGGCCTGCTTCCTGAAGCCTATGGACTAACTGGAAATGTGAAACAGTTTTTAAGGCAGCAGCTAATAAGATCAGGGAGGCTGCCTTTCCTTGATTGCTCTTCGATCTAATTCTGTCAACTACCGCCAGCAAGGTAGACGCTGTACAAATGTTGACTTTAAAGCCTTTTTGAGACACACCTAGGATGTTATTGGTTTCCAAAAACTGTGAGAGCTAGGTGTTGACTAGTCTTTCCAGCACTTTCACTATATAAGGCAAAATAGAAATAGAGTGATAGTTGGAAGAATCAGCAGCTTCTGCACCAGCCTTCTTTAATAGAGGCGACACAAGAACAAATTTTCAGCTTGATGGGAAATCTGCCCCACAAATGCTTACATTTGGGGTTGGCTTGGAGAAAGTAAAATGATGGCAAGGTCCAAAGGAGAAACGGATTTCACCTCCTTCATGTGTTTGTCCACCATTTCTTGTGTGATTTTCTGAAATTCACCCCAAAAAATAGAAGTTCCAGGATGTGGATTAACAATTTTCAGGGAGAACTCTGCCAAGGAGGGTTGGGTCTCAGAAGTGCAGTATATCTTATCAATCTATCCATGAAAAATTCCACAAGATCTTTGCACTGCTGGACCGAGACTGGGATATTTTGGCTCAAGGCTGCAGGCTGAGATAGTTCTTTGGCTATCTTAAATAGTTCCAAATAGGAGAGATGCTGACTGCAGAACTGTTTGGGGGGATCAATTAGCAGGGGTTGATCATTTCCCTGTCCACAACTGTATGGTAAAAACAGGAGCTCTGCAGATGGGAAGAAACGTTATGTCATTTTTGATTAGATAGAGAGGGGCATTGTAGGATTGTTAGTGTTATGGCACAGAGGACCTGCTGCATAAATATGTAGGGTTACCCCTGGGAACAAGACAAAGAAGTGAGCTCCAAGAGTCAGTTTGCTGACCTTCCTTTAAGCTACCGGGACACAAAAGATGCCAGAAGCTCACTTTCCTGGAGGAGCCCAGCTGACCAGTGTCAGCTGCCCACTGACTGTGGCTTTCTTTAGTGAGTCCCAACCCCCGTTGATGGGACACATTTTACTACACTAGTACACTAGAATGCTGCATATAATGTTAATTCAAATATCTTCTTGAATTTGTGATTGTTTTTAATCTGTATTTTTTAGGGTATTGAGGGCCATATTTATACTTTTTGACGCAAAACTGCGCTAACGCAGTTATGCGTCAAAAAAATTAGCGCTGGCTAACGCCATTCTGAAGCACCATGCGGGCGCCGTATTTATTCAATGACGTTAGCCGGCGTTAGCCGCGGGCGCTGCCTGGTGTGCGTGAAAAAAAACGACGTACACCAGGCAGCGCCGGCTTAGGGGGAAAATGGAGTATGGGCGTCCAAAAATGGTGCAAGTCAGGCTGAGGCAAAAAAATCGCCTCAACCCGATTTGCGCCATTTTTTTACGATGCCCAACCCCCATTGAAATGACTCCTGTCTTAGCAAAGACAGGAGTCATGCCCCCTTGCCCAATGACCATGCCCAGGGGACTTCTGTCCCCTGGGCATGGTCATTGGGCATAGTGGCATGTAGGGGGGCACAAATCAGGCCCCCCTATGCCACAATTTTTTTTTTTTTTAAATACTTACCTGAACTTACCTTAATGTCCCTGGGGTGGGTCCCTCCATCCTTGGGTGTCCTCCTGGGGTGGGCAAGGGAGGCAGGGGGTGTCCCTGGGGGCAGGGGAGGGCACCTCTGGGCTCATTCTGAGCCCACAGGTCTCTTAACGCCTGCCCTGACCCAGGCGTTAAAATCCGGCGCTAATGCGGGTTTTTTAGACCCGCCCACTCCCGGGCGTAATTTTTGCCCGGGAGTATAAATACGACGCATATGCATCGGAGTCATTTTTTAAGACTGGAATGCCTACCTTGCATATCATTAACGCAAGGAAGGTGTTCACGCAAAAAAATGACGCTAACTCCATGAACTTTGGCGCTAGACGCATCTAACGCCAAAGTATAAATATGGAGTTAGTTTTGCGTTGAATTTGCGTGGAAAAAGTGACGCAAATTCGGCGCAAACGGAGTATAAATATGCCCCTGAGCACCTTGCACTTTATACTCAAATACAGTTCTGAGTGTTTTCTGGATTGCTCATTTTTGACATTTTTATATTTATTGTTTCAAAAGAATAATTCGATTTCTCAGGGCTTGCGTTCATTCCACTGCTGGGCTTTGAGGGAGACTACTGTCTGGGCCTTCTGTTCTGAGGCATTTCTTTGCCGCCATTTTTGCCATTATGTTAACAGTCTAGTTGTTCCTTGGAGGAAGGGTCGAGAATGTGGTTGATTTGTAAAGAATTGAAGGCTCATTTTCCTGTGCTGCAATTTCAACTGGCAAATGGGGTACTTATTGGGGACAACTTTGACCTCACTGCCCCGACATAGTTGATCTTATTAATGACCACCATCTTGGTTTTATGTTCATTACATAGTCTTGCCCTAAAACTTGCTCCAATCCTGTTATTGATGCTGCACACCCTGCAAGCTACTGCAAGGTAATCATAATGCTGTGCTTATTCTTTTAGATCATTTAGCAGCATTTGATACCTCTCATAGTCAATACTCTTTCAGTATCTTTTTGAAATTGGGAACACTGGCAAGTCTTGACCTAGTTTAAATCCTTCCTTGCACATGAAGGACAATCGGTGTCTTCTAGGAAGTTTTTATCTGATTATTATCTATTATCTATTATTTAGTGCCCCACAGGGCTCTTCTCTCAACCCTTATGTATTTAATATGTAGATGGCCCCTCTCTTCTCAGTGATAAACCTTTCTGGCATTTTGGCTACTTCCTTTGCTGATGATAGTCAAATGGTGTTATCTTTGATCAAAAACTCGTTTGGGTTGGAACTAAATTTTCAAAACTGTTTTACTGACATTATTCTCTGGAAGGAAAACAATCACTTAAAATACAGTACAGACAAAAGCTGAAATAATCCTGTTCGGGAAATGCAGTCTGTTCTCCTCTAACATCTGGTGGCATGACTCTGTGCCTCCTCCTCCTCCAACTGTAGAAGTGGCTAGAAACTTAGGAGTTACATTTGATAATGTACTGTCCTTTTGACCAAAAGTAATGGCAGTGGCCAGAATGTTTTTTTCTTTCATCAAATCTTCAAAAAAGATTCTTGACTTTATACCTTTGGCTGGCAGAAAAACAGTGCTTATAACACCAAGGCTGGACTATTGTGAAAACAAATCTACTTAGGTTTTTCTAAGCAGCATCTTCACAGGTTACAATTCAGCAGCTAAGTTTGTGCTTAGACTTCCCAGGAAAAGTTCCACTACTAATGTGCTTAGAGAATTGCATTAGTTGCCCATTCACAAGAGTTTTCTCTTTAAATCTTTGGCCCTGGTCTTTAGGTCCCTCCTTTTCACTAGCATAAATACTTATTCAATTGTTTCTCTCCTGATAGGTCTACAAGAACCCTTTGATCATCTAACTCTAATTTGTTAAACCCCTCACCTTCAGAATAAAGTCAATAGGAGAAAGATCCGTTGCTGCTTTAGGATAGAATGCCTGGAACCAGCTTTTGGGTACTCTTTGATTTATGACTATTAAAGTTGACTTTAACAAGGGCCTTAAAAAATGGTTGTTCTCTACTTCGAATGATGTGTGCCATCACCTACTCTAACCTGCTACTTTGTTTTACTTTCTTTGCAACGGTCTATGTAAATAGTATCTGTGTGTGAGCTAGCATCAGGATGCTCTGATTAAGTTATCCTGTGCTCTATAATTTCGACTTTAATTCATTTCCATTTATAATCTTTAGGTCCTGAAACCCCTTGGCTGGTGCCTGCGTATACTCCTCCTGCATAAACCTAAAAACTTGGGAATCTTTGCTGTAACTGTTTGCCTGAAGAACCATTGTGGAACGGGACCAACTTGCCAGCCAATCCAGCGGAGGTACATCGCTGGCTGGCCTGACTTTGCCACAGTTCCAGCAACAGTCTTTTCCACAGCACTAAATTTGATTCAGAAGGTCCAATGCCGACCGGTACCCAGTGACATCAGACGACCGTCAGCTACAGCCTAGACCCTGGCCCTGCTGAGGAAAACTGACTTCCAGACAGAGTGCCTGAATTAGATATTGATGGTGATACCGCCATCCCACCGCAGCATCAGTCCCAAATACTTTGTCAACCATATTTAGAAACAGTTTGTGCTGGCGGTGTACCGGCCGTGGTGCCATGGCAGCACGAGTCCGTTGCGGGACCTGTTCAGCATTGTACTATGGCTATTAGATGGATGTTAGCAGGACATGCCTAATGTATACTGGACAAATGTGAACTCCTGCCTAACACACTATAAAACACTTTCCAGTTCAGACCATGATCCTTTACCACATAGAAGTCAGGTTTTTTCATTTGTTTTTCCCCCTGTTGTTTTTTAATTTTCCTCACATTTATTTTATTTTTCATAAACTTTTGGGTCACTAGCTGATTTTTTTTAGACATTCACTATTTCAGGGAGGAGGAATGCACATTTTACCGAGGGAGAATTGTCAGTCATGGTGGATGACATTTTTAAAGTAGAGCCACACTACTTTGGAGCACAAGTACAAAATACAACCATGCCTCAGAAAAATGAAACGTGGACCAGAAAAGTGAACAGAGTGAATACTGTAGCTAACAATCTGAGCCTCCTGAAGGAGGTTGGGAAGAAGTGGAATGACCTGTGGGGAGAGTGGGCTCACTGGCCTCCAAGCGTCAGCTGGAGGCCCAGAGGACAGGTGATGGTTCTCCCAGACCCCCCTTGTAAACCTTTCCCTGGGAGAAGAAAGTCTTGCAGATCCTACATCCTGAATGCTTGAGAGGAATCCCCAGTGAAGTGGAGACTGATAAATTGAACTTTGCAATGTCTCAGTAATCACAAATATAGAAGTTATCTGTTCAGAATGTTGCAAGACCTTTATCGAAACATATGCATCTAAACTTGAGTCTCCAAAATAGCTTATTTCATCCAAATTACTAGCACCATAGTTGTATCCCTCTTTTTAATAATGAGCAATATGTTTTGTCAAATTGTGTGTTATTCTCCATGGACCATCCCTTGCATTTGCTTAGACCCTTGTTTTATCTCAATGTAAGTTGTTGTACTTCACAAAACAGGTTCCAAACTCTATCTATTTGCACATGAAGGTATAGTGCTTGTAAGTGGTATTTTAACCTGTTCACATTATACACATATGTGTGCACATATTGTGAAAGTGTGTTCATTTTCACTTAAGTAATTTAAATAGGTAAGGGTAACCCACTTTTTATCACGTATTGCCAATGGAGTTAACAAATGACTACAACCACCATGATGTCCTGTTTTTGTCTCTGGAAAACAATAATGCAATGTGATGTTGCCCAACCTCTCTGTTCCTCCATATATGCATAAATGTCAAAGTTTTCTGTATTTCTCATTCACCATCTCATGGTATGTATGAACATTCCATCTGCTGTGTTGATCCAGTGTGGTGTTTACTTCTTGTTACTCCATTGAATTGGTCTACTTGCTTGCATCATTCATACTTTGTTGATTTAAAGTTTTCCAATCATGTTCTGTGGCATGCTGAATATAAGTAGTATTGATACACAATTTACTTTGCAGTGTTCATATGATGGCCAGATGCCAACAATGTTAATATATGGTATCATATGTTGTTTTTGAGGCTACTAGCCCTTGAAATGGCTCAGCTCACAAATATCCTCTCTACTGTGTTGAGTTGCATGGCTGATACATGTAATGTATACTTTCTAAATATCATTTTACATTTCAGGACATCTCTCCCTCATTGTTACTGAAGTTTGCATCTGTGTGAATTAATCTGCATGAGTAAAAAGTTAAAGATCACATAAAAGGCCGAATCATTCCATTAATTATATTTGTTTAGGTTGCTTCACTTGTAGCTGAAGATACATTTGATGTACAATGCACACCTTTAATTTCATTTTAAGTTTGTAATCCATATTAGGTTCAACACCCAGGGCCAGTGGACCACTGTTTGCAACAGAAGACACTTCCACTCCAGGCTAGGATCAAGCCTTCAGTAAGAACATCATTCCTGCAAGTCTGGAACATGTGGACATGTCTGGTCTATCAGGTCTGTCTAGACAGACAGCTTCTGTGAGTCACACTCAGACCATGCCTATACCTCCCACCCCAGCTGCTACAGCGTCTCATCCTCAGGATACTTCCACCTTCTGTGTTCAAAGGAATACAACACCTATCTTGTGCTTCCCGGTCCTGGCTTCTGGTGAGCAACCACCTCATCCTGTTGTGCCAGGACCCAGTTTGATAGACCACACTGCCTCAACGGCACAGGGTAGTGGGAGGGAATCTGTGGTCCAGCAAAACTTAGGTCACTGGAATAACTGACATCCAGACCAACATCGACTGAGTCTTGGGAGCACTACAGCAGTCCCAAGACATTATGGGTGAGGCCATACCAGAGATCCGGAGATGTAGCAGGTACAGAGGGAGCACAACATAGAGATGTAGAATCTCAGCTCTAATTTGTGCTCCCTGACTCGGGTGATGTATGATATTTGTCATCACATTTGCCGCGATTTTTCCCATCTGCCTCTGTCTGTGGTCCTTCAACACCGAGACAAACTACACAAGCCACAGAAAGGAGGCAATGCCACAAAAGGACACTGATCCACCCACTCCAGTCCCTGCAACAGTGGATCCCATCCCTGCAGAGGGGACTTTCTTCCTGACCACCAGGAGAGGATGGCAAGACCTCTACCATCTCCTCCAAGAGACACCAACCCTGATTTCCTCCAGTGTGTGTCTACCATTCACTCTGTGGACTATTCCATGGACACATTTACCTTTTCTGTGGACAGTTATATTTTGCACATTGGACTCCAAACTATTTTTGCTCAACAAATATAGTTTCATCCACCACAAAGGACTTTAATTATTTTCTCTTGTTAATTCTAGTTTCAAAGATATTTAACTCATGTTTATTATCAGAATAGATGCACATAACACGGTCAAGGGCTGGTGTAGTATTTATTGTTGCATTTCCTTTTCTATGTCTCGTATACACAATCATTTTTTAAAATCTGTCAACCAATAGGATTAAAAAACATATAAGAGATAACAACGTAATCATGGATTTCCATTAAAAAATAGAAAATTAAACCTCAATGCTTTTGTGTCATACATTTGTAAGTGACGAGTCTTTGACAAAATCATAGATGATTTTCACAAATCATGCATAACACAAATAGTCTGTGCCATTTAGAACTTGCCACTCCACAACCTTTACACCATGGAAGAAAGGGACATTTTCATGAAACGTAATTAAATAGGTAAACTATTATTGTTTCATGACCTCAGCTGGAGCCTGTCATCCCGCCTCACAATAGGAATCCTACAAATAACACAAATGGTCTATATCATGGCAGTATTACACTTTTAGACCACATGATCATTTCAGTACACTATGGCAGTATCTGGTGGATTGTCACAACCACCTTTCATTGGTGTGCGACAAAAAGTAATTTCAAATATGACGAGACACATCAACAGCTTCATATACAAAACACAAATTAAAGATTTAGCCAATGTGAAGGGAGCTCAGTATGCTGTGGCTTGAAATATACATGGGGTTAGATCAAGTTAAGCAGCACATATTGCCTTAGTGGTGACATCCAACAGGAAAAAAGTCTTATACAATCTCAAGAACTTCAATTGAAACACTGTGCAATTTGTTTCTGTACAATATTTAGACCCAAAGAGTGGGTTTGTCCCAGGATTGACCCATGTTCCCTTTGTACTTTCTAACAACAACACATCACTGCAAGGTCACAACTTTGAAATGTCCAAATAATGATGACACAGTGAAGGTTCCTAAAACAGAATAAAAAGGGAAAAGTAATAATTTCACAATAAAACATTTGACTAAAATGATAAGGATACACATACTTAGCACAAGCAATGATTCACTACATCATTAAGCAAAGTAGTCAATGCAGGGAAACTTTGATGTACAAGCACCTTTGCCTTGGCTTTTCTGAACTGGCCATTCATTTCAAATTACCATCACAGACTGATATGTTCATTATGTCACAAACTGTTTTGACATAGGACTTTACAATATGTAAGGGTAAACTTACACTTAGGCGAAGAAGTAGTCAATGACATCTTGACATAGGTCAAATCCTTCCTCTTCACTACTATCATTTTCATTGGGCAGTTTGATATTCTCACCTGCTGACTCTTCATGGTCTCCATCTTCTGTGATGACTGGATGTTCCTTCACAGGGTGATCTTGTGCAGCATGCAGCAGGCAGCTGCGATTTGGCATACCTTATCGATGAGTAGAGGAGGGCTTTACCAGTATTGTCCAGACACTAAAATCTGGCTTTCAGCAGCCCAAAAGCCTGCTCCACTGGCTTCTGTGGTCTTCCGTTGGCCTTAGCGAAGCACGCTTCTCCTGCCGTTGTTGGATTCTTCAGTGGTGCTAACAACCATGGTCGATTAGGATACACTGAGTCTCCTACATGGAACCCATAAATTGATAGATTAAAATCATATCAAGCCATTGTACATTCCTAAACTAGGAGTAAAGCAAAAGATCCTCAAGTCATATTGTACTATCCAACCAGCCAAACCCTCTTAGGTCCAAGTTGAGACATTTGCAGGGGCATGGTAGAGTTCCATGGAACAGAGGAATCATGTATTGACCCTGGAAAGTGAGCACCCACACTAAAGATGTACAAATCAGGTAAACAGACAACTTGCACATTGAGGGAATGGAAGTTCTTTTGATAGTGGCAGAACTGTTTCCTGGCATGTGGAGGCACCAAGGCAATAAGAGTGTCATCAATTGCTCCAATCACATGTGATAGGCCACCTAAAGTATAACAAATCTCCCTTCACATTGGTCAAATCCTGATGTCTGGGAAACTGGTTGTGACATGCCCTCGGATACTGCCAAAGAGTTTTGGAAAGATCCTATGGCCACAAAATGAAGTACTTCCATGAGTTCCACTATTGGTGTTATTGCTGTTGTATTCCTATTTAGAGAAAGGAGAGCTGGCTCCAGCTGGTGACATAAATACAGTGGAGTTTGTCCATTTAATCTGAATTTCTCTATGATGTACCTTTCCTCCATGCTGGCAAGGTCTGGAAACAGTCTAAAAACTGGAGGTTGACAGCTTCTAACTATCCCTGGGCTCATATTTCTGCACTGAAGAAAAACAGACCATCACTTTAAATGGTCACACAATACATTGATATTCAACAGACATCTTACATCTTCAATCAGTAATCTTATTGTGTCATATATGTACACATAGTTTTTGCATAATGTTGCAACCTGAACTCTCAATTTTAACATGTCTGACATTAAAAAAAATTATGTGTGAATAATACATTTGAAATGTATCGTTTGCACATTATTGTTTATATTTTATTTATTTAAATTGCCATCAATGGAAGTATAACACACACCACGGCACTATCAATGTTCAACACAGTTAACTTTTCAATGTGTCATTTTTTTTGTAAAAAAAGTGTTGTACCTATCTGACTTTGGTAAACGAACTAGCCACCATTTTGAGTGGTGGTGATGCACAATTTAAAAATACATTGCTTCACATCCTAAAATGGTGGCTGCCTAACCTTGATGTCAGGACATTGGCTATCTGTTGGTTGTTGATGGAAGTTGACTGCGTAGTAGGTGTAACACTCCATGACGGACACAGCCATAGGCTAACATGTGTGACGGCAATGGCTGTGTCTGTCTCCTTTGCAGATCACATACACAGCTTATTTGCATGTGGTACCTGGGAAAATCTCACTTGCCTTCCAAAACTGCAGCCAAAAACAGTTCCTCAACATTTGCTGCTGCTACCGACCTCCTGGAGCCAGGAAGATGGACAAAGCAGGTGACAGAGCCCCTGCCTTCTCCCCTGAGGAGTTAGAACTCCTTACCCTGGAGGTCCTGTCCCTGTACAGCCAGCTGTATGAAAACCCAGTGGAACAGGTACATATTTGAGTGGGAAATGTTTTACTAAGTAACAAGTTCCTCCTTTATACACTAGCTAATGTTTCCCTTTTTGTTCATGAATGAAGTGTTGTGATTAGGGTGTAGTGAACCGAATAATTTAGCTATGTACAGACTGTTGTTTGACAATGTTCAAACAATAGTTTCTGACTCTCATAAGATTTGGCATTAAGCCGATGTAGCTGTGTGTGAGGGTATGTGCAAACAATGTACTGGTGGTTTAGCCTTTAGTAGCTCACAATTTTTTGGACTAATCAGTAGTAGGTCTCACTACAGGAAAGGTTTTATAGCCCTGGCATAGATGATGTTCGGGGCTTAGAATTATAACATGAGGAGATAGAAAGTGCTGAGAGTACTCAACAGATCACTGCAAATTAGTATTTCCTAGGAACTTTTAAATGTTAGAAAATAACCTGCGCTGAATGCTTTGGGAATGCACGTGAGCGATGCAGCAAAATTTTGTCACACCACTACAGACAAACTAAATCAGTCAAAACATCTTTTGTTTTTATTTTTTCTCATCTACGCAGGTCAACGCCCATCAAAAGTGTGAAGTCTGGTAGGCCATCACCAAGAAGGTGTAGACCCTGGGGGTCCATAAGCACTGCAGCCTGCATTGCAGGAAGAGGTGGGAGGACCCAAAACGCCAGACCACAAAGTCAGCCGAAGTCCAAATCAGCCAGTCCTCCCAACGAGGAAAACATGTGCCCTGCACCTTGACCCCACCTAATGTCCCGCATCCTTGCATGGGCCTACCCAGAGCTTGATGGAAAGTTCAGGGCCCAAAAGCAGCATCAAGGGGGTGAGCTATTGTTTGTAGTCATTCTTGCTATTTAAGCTTTTTTATTTACAGCAATGTTGTATGGCATCAACATGATGGTTGACACACAATCAAGACACACAGGGATTGCTGGAGGTGTAAGTTTTTCAGAAGTTGTCTTTTGCTGTGTTTGGTATCTTGATTGGTGTTAAAGGTTTCCACTAAATTCTTCATCAAACACCAAGTACTGTTTTGAGTACACAAATGGCTGCAGAAGAAAAAAGAGGTACCTACATTGTTTTCTATATTATGAGTGACAGTTGTACCAAACATGCTCCATTTGAGAATTGGGTTAGGTGTGATGCTCCATCACAAATGTGACTTGGTATTGAAGCCTCTATTACAGGTAACATAGCATAGTAAGCACCTATGTTATGGTTGATATTTCAGATTTTACCTTGGTAAGTTGGTACAATGACCAAATGATAATGCACATATGTCCAACAGAACTGGAGCCATGAGAACAATGGCATCATTCCTTATCAAAACATGCTAGAAATATGCTTCCACTGCAAGATTCAGGTCAGTTCCTGTTGACAGTTGCAGATTGGCATGAAGCCTTAGTCCTTCACCAATGTGAATGTAAGCCAGTCTGTTTCAACCAACATGAATGTTTTAGCCAAACCGTATTGATTGAACCAGAGAGGAAAATGTCCACATTGATGATAGAGTTACACATACCCCAAACAACATTTAAATATCCTTTGTTATGTCCATATGAGAAATCAATGATGGTGAGAAATGTGATACTCAAACGAACATTTGCAGAAGGAAGGTCACATCACACATATGTTGAAGTACCCCATCTTGAAAAGTCAAGATCAGGCCCAAAACATGACTCTTTTGGAATTGTGAAAATGGTTTTGTTCTGTACTGAAGTGGGTTATAAATGTAACAAACTCGATGTATTTACTCATGCTGTCGAAGCCATTTGTCAGTCCACCACAAAATTATTATTAAAAATATCTTCAACAGCATAGACATGTACATGGGGCATAATACGTTGCTAAGCTAATTTAGTACATACTCCACATGATATATTGTATAGTTGAAATACAGTTTAGCTTCTTGAAGTAAGTGTTACCATTGTGAAATGGTCAGACAAAGGAAACAGACTTTCAGTTTTTAGACATATTGATACAACATTGCAGAATTTGTGGACACACATTGAACCATGTTTTACTTTTGGTGAATGTAAATTATGCAGATTATTTGATCGTGTAAACACACTGCACACATGTATTTCTGGTTACTTAATTTTTGGGGGCACAAGTTCAGCATTCTAAACAACAAAGCCCTAGCAACCAGGTATAAAACAGTTCATGCAGAGAAATAACAGCAGATAAGATACAAGGGAATACAAGATATAAGAGCTAGCATGGGGAATTTCAAAACTACAAGCAAATGGTTTCAGAAAATGTTCCCTACATGCACGAGATACTTATGATAAAGAAGCCAAGTTTGAGAGCATTGAAGCTGGTTAAATATGTAGACTTGGCAAATGTTTTGGGAGCAAAGTTTATGTTAAATTATTTTTACAAAGATACACATAAACTGTTGTATCTGTCATTTCAGCATCATCAGAGTTAGGCAGAGGAGACAATGGCCATATAGATGGGGAAGCAGCTGACCACTATGGTTCCAATGCTGACACCGCCGTGACCGAGGGACCCATGCCACAGATGGTGAGGGGACTGGTACGGAGGTTACAAGTTCATCTATGTCCTATTCTGAGGCCACCACAAAAGACCAGTCCCTAGTGGTGGTGTACTCTCTAGTGGTTTTACCATCTGCATCCCTGTCCGCCACCCATGGTCCCATCTCTACCTTCCCTCTTTCTCCTCCCCCAGTTGGCCAAACCCACCTCCATACAAGGGGTGCCATCTCCTTCACTGTAGGAACCTCCCTCCCGCCTCTGTCCCCCTGCCTGCACTTAATGGGGAGTCTATTGACCTCGTGTGGACTATCTCTCTAGGCCAGACTGAACTCTTGAAAGCCATCTAGTGACTTAGGCCCTCATTATGACATTGGTAGTAAATCCCGCTTACAGCCATGCTAACGGCTGCCAACTTACCGAAGCGGCGGATATCCGTTCACCATATTATGGCACACACACACCAATCGGACAGAATTTAGCCACAGACATAAATCCACCAGGCCAAAGGTCAGTGATAAAGTGGCGGTATCAAAACCTACTCCGTTACACCAACACAACAACGCCCACCACATTATGACACACGAATCACCACAGCGGACATTCAATGGTGGTAAACCATTGGCAGTGCACACCGCAGTGCTCACAATGGACACCCACAGACAAAACAACACCACATTGGACAATTCAAACAACACACACCTGACACCCATACACACACCACACCCACACCACTATAAAACACACACCCACGTTACCCACAACTCTTTACGATTACAATTAATTATCACGAGACTGACAACAAGACCACTGACACAACTACATACACACACCACATACACCCATACATCCCTCAGGCACCCCACTTCACACACCCCAACACATTCCCCAACACACCCTCACCAACTCACATAACATAACATCCATGGCACCACAACGGCACCCCTGTTTCACAGAGGAGGAGTTAAGGGTCATGGTGGAGGAAATTGTCAGGGTAGAGCCACAGCTATTTGGAGCACAGGTGCAGCAAATATCAATAGCCAGGAAGATGTAGCTATGGCGGAGAATCGTGGACAGGGTCAAGGCCATGGGACAGCACTCCAGAACAAGGGATGACATCAGAAAGAGGTGGAATGACCTACAGGGGAAGGTACGTTCCATAGCAGCAAGACACCAGCTAGCTATCCAGAGGACTGGCGGTGGACCCCTATATCCTCGCCCACAACTCACAGCATGGGAGGAGCAAGTCTTGGCAATACTGCATCCTGAGGGCCTGGCCAGAGTCGGAGGAGGACTGGACTCTGACATGTCAACTTTCAACAATTATCACCCCCATACCAGCATGCCAACACATACCCTCACCCTCATCCTAACTCCCACCACTCCACTATATCCCATATACCCCACCATCACAACTCACAAAACCCAATGCCAAGCCTTGCATGCTGTACCAATGCATGGACACCCCTCACAGCCCTGCATGGACACTCATCACTAAAGCATGCATAGCATAGAGAACTAATAATCCCACCATACACCAACATACACAAGTAAAAGCTGGCAGGGCAAAACCAACCATAGAGAGGAAGCCATGGATGTACAATATGTCATACACAATAACCGTAACACAACATTTTCATCCCCACAGGTACCACAGCCAATGTCACCGGAGAGGAGGTGCCAGCACTATCCAGTCCCACAAAGACGATCTACCTGACCAATCAGGGACCACTGGACAGCCGGTTACCCAAGCCCAGTCACAGACCACCACATAGCCTCCCCTTCAGGAAACAACACCACAGCACCCACCCAGCTTCCCCAAACCTCTGTCCCCAGGACACGTCAATCAGCAGTGTGCCCACCTGTACAGGGACCCAGGCTACGCCTTGCCCCAAGACAATCAGGGACCAGGGGTCAGTGGCAGTGGGCACACGGTTCAGGGGACAGAGGCCCAGGCCAACAGGGACACTGGAAAGACTGCTGTGCACAAGGGGGAGGACAGGCCCAGGAAACTGACTCTCCAGGAGGCACTCTCCAAGATCCTGGGAGATTATCAACATTCCCAGGACACGATGGGCCAGATCCTGCACAATGTGCAGAAGAACAGGCAGCTGCAGGAGGTACAGTACCAGGGGATCAGGGAGGACTTGCAGGCCATCAACAACACCCTGATCTTGATAGCAGGGGTGCTGGCAGACGTGGTCAACATTATGAGGGAGGCAGTGCCACACCAGTGATCCCCTGCCACTAGCCAGTCATCTGAACAGCCTTCCACTTCCACTGCCTCTAGTGGCTAGGAGGCTCAGCCACAGGACACACAGGACACCAGCGTCCCTCCCCGTGCAGAAGGTGAACTAACCTGCAAATGTTCCCTGCGATGCAGACAGAAGCCAGAGACACTTGCCACGACCCCTGCCACGAAATGAGACTCTCCTGATTGTCCCCCTTGTGTCCCACACAGTCACCCTGTCCACCTTGAACTGCCATTGCTCCCCTTCCTATGTCCCCTTGGACAATGTACCTCTGCTACTAACAGACTGGAACAATACTCTGGACATTCCTCCATCATCACCCCATCCCATTGTACTTTCCCCCTATATGTTAGCACGTCAATAAACACTGTTTGATAAAAATCAATTTTGAGTACGTCATGTATTTTAAATATGTATTGATTGAAACAGGTACAACCATTGCAAAAGAACTGTAAATATAATAAGCATAGAGTTAATGACCTGTAGCTGGATGTTATGATCACACCAAGAGTACTTATCAAATCACCAACATCTGTAAAATGAATAGCTAGAGGCAACAGTAAGTGGGCATAGAAGTGGGGAATACAAGTATGCCAATGCCACACAGAATACAACCAACCAAAGTCATTGAAATGTAAAGTTACACTGTCTCGCCTGTGTGTCATTGGAAGTAGTGACGGATTACAGTTGTTCTTTTGTCCTCATCCTCTGCCTCCTCTTAATCACTGTCCACAGGGTCAACTGCTGCCACAGGGGCATCACCAGTCTCCTCCTCCCACAGAAAAGGGTCATGGCATCTGAGGGCCAGGTTGTGCATCATGCAGCATACCACTACTATCTGGCAGACCTTCTTGGGTGAGTAGCACATGGATCTACCTGTTAGAGGGAGGCACCGAAACCTGGCCTTCAGGAGACCAAATGTTCTCTCCGTTATCCTTCTGGTTCGCCCATGTGACTAATTATAACGTTCTTCTGCCTTTGTCCTGGTATTCCTCACAGGGGTCAGCAGCCATGATAGGTTTGGGTAACCAGAGTCACCAGCAAATATTGAGGGACAACATTTAGCCACACACTATCCTATATGGCCAACACCATATCCACACACCAACATATACTGGGTAGGAGCCAGGGCTCATCTATTAGCTGCATCCTGCACCTCTGTAGTTGGCTCATCACATTGAGATGCTGCTATTCCTCAGGACAAAGGCATCATGCACTGACCCATGGTACTTAGCAGTGATGTGGGAGATGTACTGGTCCGTCAAGCACACCATCTGCACATTCTGGCGCTGAGGATAGGACAAATGCAATATGTGTTCTGTCAATCACCCCAATTATATTGGGGATATGTGCCATTGCATAAAACTCTACCTTCACAGTGGCCAAATCCTCAACCTGGGGAAAAGTAATGTAGCTGCACATGTGTTTTTTCAGGGCAGACAATACTCTTGTCAGCACTATTGAGAACATTGACTGTGACATTCCTGCTGCCAAGCCCACTGTCACTTGGAAAGAACCAGTTGCCAGCAAATAGAGCACTGATAGAACTTGCACAAGAGTGGAGATCCCAGTGGGATGACGGATAGCAGATATCAGGTCAGTCTCCAATTGGGCACACAGCTCTGTGATTGTGGCCCTTTCCAGTCTATAGGTGAGTATTATGTGCCTGTCCTCCAGTGTAGCCAAGTCCACCAGGGGTCTGTACATGGAGGTATGTCTCCATCTCCTATTCATCCGCAGTGGTAGGAATCTAAGGGACAAAAGAGTGAGGAGGCCTTTACAAACTGAACTATGGAGCAACAACAGTAGTTTGCAATCTGTAAACATGTAATGGGTTGGTGTGATTCATCCAGTATGTGCCTATTTCTCCTGTGATGCAGCATTATTCCATAGACCTGCCCCCCTGAAATGGCATCCGCCTGTCCTGTGTGGAAGGACAGGTGGAAGGGAGGTAATTCCTCTGAGTTGTGCGGTGTGGTGGGAGGCGGTCGGGAACCACCGTGCAATTCCTCATTGGTTTATATTGGGCCCTATGGGGTACAGTGGCAAATAGTGATCTACGCCGGCAGTGACAGTATGCACCACCGTGGACGTGACCGCCATTTTCTATCTGATTCCTCACTTGTTTCCTGACCTTCCATAGGAGAGAACCTACACTGCATGTGCTGTTGTGACCTGTGTCTGGAACCTGCCATGACCCATGTGACAGGGAAAGGAGACCCAGCCTTCACTTATGAGGAGTTGGAGAGACTGGTGGATGGGGTCCTACCTCAGTATAGACTGTTGTGTGGGCCTCGAGACCAACAGGTGAGTACACTGTGGGCATGATGCATGTGGCGTGCGTGTATGGAGGTGTGTGTGAAGGCATCATGCAAGGGGGAGGGATGTCTTCCGGGCAACATCCACTAATTCCACTGTCTCCCCCTCCTCCTCCTCTTCCACCTCCCACCCAGTTACATCCACTCCCACACCTGCATGCACTACATCATCATCCACTACCTGCATCATCACCACACCAAGCAGAACACACACCCCACTGGCTGACACCTCCACAACATCCATGCTCATGTCTCCTGTGTCCTCTCCCACTGTGTCTGTCCTCCCCTCCTAAAGTATACAAACCCAAGCACTCAGACACCCAACAGCCATCCACCTCACAACAGCATACAACCCATCCACCTGCACCCAAATACAGCAGACAAACACCTCCAACAACCACTCCCTCATCCTCAATTCCCATTTCTTCTCCCTCTTCCGGTCCTAATGTCCCTAAAAAGGTTTTCTTTTCCACCATTGGCCTCTTCCCTACCCCTCCCCCTGTCCTGCACGTATGGCTAGGGTATCAAGAACACTGCCAAGCACCTCAGCCAAAAAGTCCACATGCCCAGTTCCATCAGCGCCCACGTGTGGTGGAAAGGATTCCAGGCCACAAATACTGAAGGGGAAGGAGCCTGCACCAGCCATCAAAAAGGGGAAGGAGCTGCACCAGCCAGAAGAAAGGGGAAGGAGCATGCATCAGCCAGCAGAAAGGGAAGGAGCCTGCACCAGCCAGCAAAAAGGGGAAGGAGCATGCACCAGCCAGCAGAAAGGGGAAGGAGTCTACACCAGGCAGCAGAAAGGGGAAGAAGCCTGCACCAGCCACGAACAAGGGCAAGGAGCCTGCACCAGCAGCTGTCACAGAGCCCCCACCCCCAGCTGTGGTTGTGCAGCCATCAGTGAGCGCAGGGGCTGAGCAGGAGCCTCCCACTACCACCACCACCACAGTGCAGCCATCGCAGGGTGCAGGAGCCTCCCACTACCACCACCACAGTGCAGCCATTGGAGGGTGCAGAGTCTGAGCAGGTTCCTCCCACTACCACCACCACCACAGTGAGGACTGGGCAGTGTCCCTTTTTTTGTACATATGTACATATCTGTTGCATTGCCAAATCAAATTATACATTTTGTTTTGATCTTATTACCATCACTTTAGTCAATTCCTGTTGTCCTTCTATTTTTCAGCCGATTTACGAGGATAAATTGTTTTTGTAGTGCAGCTGGTTGTGTGTATGGTGTGTGTGTGTGGGGTGTGTGTTGTGCATGTTTGTGTCACTCTCGTTTTCCTCCCCCCCTCCCTTGTGTGCTAGGTGGCTGTACTCACTGGTGTCGTCTTCGTCAGCGTTGGTGTTCGTGGTGGAGCATAACGTAGAAGATCATCGGGAAGACTTGCAGTTCTGGTTCCATGGTGGCATGGTTCTTCCCTGTGCCTACAATGGTAAGTCCTTTCACT
This sequence comes from Pleurodeles waltl, assembly GCF_031143425.1. NCBI lineage: Eukaryota > Metazoa > Chordata > Amphibia > Caudata > Salamandridae > Pleurodeles > Pleurodeles waltl. Next base: position 1,064,921,727 of record NC_090448.1, read on the forward strand.
TCTGTGATGTGTTCCTGCCAGGCTTTTAATGGCGTTGGTACCGCCCCAGAAAAGGTGGCGGATTGCATGTCATTATATGGTGAGCGGAACTTTGTCTCCTGTCTGGCTGTAGGCGGCTACCTCCGTGGTGTTTCCGCCATGGCGGTCTGTGTGATACATTGGCTGTCTTTCGGAGATCTAAACGCCATGGTCATAATTTGGAGGTACTTACTCCCAGCCTGTTGGCGGTATTACGCCACTTTATCACTGACTGCCAGAGGCATAATGAGGGCCTTAGTTGCCAGATGCGACAAATGTTGGCTTACCTGGAAGGCATTAATAGTGCAACATCTGATCTGCAGAGGTCATTCCAAGGTCTGGCCCCCTCACTGACGTCAGCCTCCCACTTTTTCCACCCTCATGCCCCAATCCCCACCCCTTCCCTATCTCAATGTCCTATTCCCAGCCCTGTCCAAAGCACATACATTCCTTTGCATGCTCCCACTCCAACAAACACCAGCAGCACATCTGCACGTAAACACATATACAGAAAAAACGTACAGACACCACACCACCCACCACCTCAACCAAGAGCACACCTGCAGATACCACACCCACACCACACCTGAATGCACCTTCAACACCAGCACACCTGCACACACCACTCCCACCACCGCACCCTCATGCACCACTATCACCAGCACACCTCAAGACATATGCCCACCACCACACCCACATGCACCACCACATCTGCAAGCACCACATCCACACCCACAGGACACAAATGCACACACTCACCCGAACATAAGACACCCAGAAAAAATAACACCCTTAAACCATACACTGCGTATGACAGACCCACAGGCAACTCCACCCTCAGCAGACACACACACATCACCCACTGCAACTCCCTCTATCCCCCAGCGCCAACCCCTGCCAACCATCCTACACATTTTCCTAAAGAATACCTTTTGTTTTCACTGGCCCTGACTCCTTCCACATCTAAAACCACCTCTCCAAAATGTAGTCCCTCCCCTCTCAAACCCCAACTCACACCTCCCACAGCTTAACTCACCCCTCCCAATCACAAAAACCACCTGCCACACCCAAAACCATGCCACATGTTGATTTTGGTGCAAGCATTTGTCATGTTACTGGACAATTACACCAAAAGTATATAAGTTTCATTTTTGTCACTTGAGAATGCACATGTGTTTATTTCAACGTGAAGTGTTAACGTATACACATATGCATTACACTGGGGATATGACACTTTAGAGTTAAATGACATCTACTGTGTGACAGAAATTGCACAAGCCAAGGGGACTTTTGACATTAATATATCTCTGACATGTTTAAAGTCTAAAGGGTAATTGGTTGTACATTTTGTGCAAACCCACTTGTTTCACTGTGTAGTGCAAATACTACATTACATATAGAATGTCCTGTACTATTTATGTATATGAAACGGTAGTGCACACACCTGTATGGAAACATTCCAATTTAGAGATTGCTGTGCTTTTTTGTTTACATTACCATTGACATAAAGGCAGTTGGCACAAGATTGGTGAGTGTTAATATGTTGAGGTATTTTATTTAGATGTTTTGCAACTATCACATTACACACACATGCAGTGCACATCATTGTCCTGTTGCTTGCATGTTTTTTTTTTAAACATGCACCAGTCCATTGCTAATGTACACAGGCAATTCTGAGGCTGACAGGTAAAACAGCGACTTATCTTAATTTCTGGTGACAATGGGATTGATTTTCATCTTGGTCCAGAAGCAGCAGAAAAGTTAGGATTTGTACGATCGGGACCATAGAGGCAGGAAATGTGAAAAGTTTCATGCTTTTATTCTTTCCAATCTGCCAACTTAGCTGTGGCAGGTTAGCCACCACAGTTGCGTCAGCAGGAAGAGACATCGTAATTGGCTCAGCGGTAAAAGTGGCTGGAGTCCTGCCATCAACCACTTTTGCCTATGGTGCTTTTGTCGCAGGTGAAGAATTCTGGAGGTGATAGCGATTTGTTGGCGTTCTGTCCTCTAGGGAACAATCAAAATCTAAATAGAGCGGGTGGACGGCCAAGGCGGCAGGTGGGAATTCTAACAGCAAATTTATGGCAGGACCAGTTCTGCCAAGATCTAAATCAGTACCAGAGTCTGAGTCCTAAGGAGGAAACTTCACTGGACACAAAACAGCATCTGATCTGTGTCACCTACTTCCTAAGTGTGAACAGCAGAATTTATAGCTTGGACCTTTTCCACCTTTGTTGACAGCTTCACCAGAACCTCATCCTTTGTCAACCCATAGTCATTAAGCCTGTCTTAATATTCAGCCTTCAGCCTTGCCCCCACAAAAAACTCTACCTTCTTGAACATTTTCAAAGTGTGAAGGTAACTTTCTTCCCAGGACCAATCAAATCTGTGTATACGACCCACACTCCATTGTGGTCGGCCTTAACCTTAACCCTTGTCAAGAGCTACCAGTAGCTTGTGTTGGCACTTTGAGCTTTTTGGTGTTATTTTTATTAAAAACCTTTTAAATTCAAATCCCTGCCACCTCTATTGGATTTGTTTATTTGGGTGTTATTTGGTTCATTACAATATTCTCTATTTTTGTAAATTGAAGTGAGATTTCTACTGTGTTTTTTGGCTTTTTAACTGTTTTGGTAGTTCTTTAAACATTTTCTAATGTTAAGCCTGTCTGTTCTGTGCCATAGACATAAGAGGATGAGCTCTGATTTAAATTAATGACACCATTACTAGACCTGATATGAATACTGACTTTATTACTTGAGGTGGGCTAGCATCCAGCCTAATTCACTTTCTCACACATTCCAGTTTGCTTTTTAATCCAATAATTTACCAAATCTGTCCATCAGCATTGACAAATATATCCCTGTCTTATCCCTGGTGGAGCGCATATTTCTACTGCTGAAGAATCGCTTCCGTTGCCTCCACAAAAGTGGAGGGGCACTACAGTACAGTCCAGAGACCACATGTAGAATAGTGGCTACTTGTGCAATCTTGCACAATATAGTTACAACCAGGGGCATACCTATAGAAATCAGTGACACTGAATCAGATGAGGATGAGGATCCCACACCACCTCTACAGCCAACAGACAGGACCAGTGCAGCAGAGGGAAGGCAAAGGCGTGCCGACATCACGCACAACCATTTCAGACATGAGTATGAATGACAAAAATCCACTGACAACTGTACCTGTAGTGATATAAATTTATTACCTTATGTCAGGTAATGAATGATTGAGAAATAAACGAAACAGGTGATGTCACAAATGCAAATAAACTAATGAACAGAGTCATGCACTATTCCCTCATAGTGGCAGCAGCAGTGTAATGGCGGCAAGAGTCACTTTCTTCTCCCACGCACACCACACGGGTGCCCAGTTAAGTCACTGGCACCTTGATTGTCACCTTCAGTGGCAGTGCTGTGCCTGGCACTGCACCGTCTGGTGTCTGCTGCTGGTACGGCAACACTACTGAGGCTTGAACTGTCCTCAGTGTCCCCCAAGGCTACCTCACTGGGAGTGGCAGATCTTTGTCCCATTATGTGTTCAATCACATTTGTGATGTGAACTAGTCCCTGGACAACGTCCCTGCTGCTATGTGCAGCCTCCACTTGTGCCGCCACTGTGCGACGGGCGATTAGTGCAGTGGAATTTGCCATCCTGTTGGAGGACCTGCAGTAGCTGCCAAACATTGTCTGGAACCTGTGTTCCTGTCTGTGCTGGCTAACCCTTTCATGGCGCAGCTCCTGGCAGAGGTCACGGACAGCACTTGTTAGGTCCCTGGTGTCCTCTGAAGCCTGCACCTGTCCCTCACGCAGCTGTAAAATATTGCCATTTAGTGCGTCCTGTTAGTGATGCAGGCTCATCATGTTTCGGTCGTGCACTCGCAGGTTCCGGTCTAAACTGAAGATCCGCTTATTTTGCAGACGCTGCTGCTGCATCATAGCAGCCCCAAGGCCCCTGAATAAGGAGGGACCCTCACCCGCCTCATGATGTTGCTGCTGGGACTCTATTGCAATCCTGCGTGGTGCTGGCTGACTCCTGCCCTACAGAATCTGGCTGTGCTGACGGTGTGCTTGGCCCTTCCAAGTGCTCTTCCGAGTCGCCACTCAACTCTGGCAGTGGTAGTGCCCTGGGCCTGCGGCGGACAGTGGACATGTGGCTTGACCCACTGGTTTTGGTATCCGAGGGCTGATGGGTGTCCGTCTCTCCTACACATGTACTTTGTGTGGCTGCTGGGCCTGGCCCACCTGCAACAACAATATGCAGCATGTAAGTTCTGAATGTTACATTACCTGTCAGAAAATGGCAATAAAGGTACAGGTACTGCTCTACACGGTGTTGTGTGTGTTGTGTTACCTTGGGTGTCACTATACTTCATTACATTGTTATGCTACTGTCTGTACTAGTTTGTGGACTGCCACTCCCATAATGCATTGTTGTGCTGCTTCTAAGATGTGGACTGGACTACTTCACACACTGCTTCACATTACATGCTAATTCCTAAGGGGCTTTTGTGCATACTTCAGGGGAAGGAGTGTGGATTCCACCAGGTCCTTCAATGGTGTGGATGGTGCTTCTGTTGATGGTCCGCCACCTGTACCCCTGGCCTCCGCAAGTCTCCTTGCCACCATCTCCTTTGCATGGGAGCGCAGGTCGTACCACCTTTTTTTTATTTCCTCGATGGAGCACTGTGCCACTCCAATGGCGCAGATTTTGGATTGGATGTCCAGCCATAATTTTCTCTTTTCACTCTCAGGAACCTGGAGTGAACTTTTTCCGAACAGGCCGTCATGGCTCCTCACCACCTCCTCAGTCAGGACCTCAAGCTACTGTTCACTAAATTTAAGCTTGCGATTCCTTTCTGCCTTCTCCTGTGCTGCGCCTGGGGTCTCCATCCTGGCTCAGGTGTTTCTGCTCCTGCTGAGTGCTGCTCTGTGTGGCTGGGCTGCTCTCTCTCAGGATGCTGGTTTGGGTGTGGCACCTGAAACTGCCTGGGATGACTCATTTCCTGCTGGTGATTTCATCAGACTCCTCCAGGTGTGCATTCTCGAACTTTCTCGCAATTTGCGATTTTTTACCGAATCGCAAAAAAATCGCAAATTGTGAGAATGCAAATTGCGATTCGGTAAATGGGCCTCGCAAACCACAAATAGCGTTAATTCCGAATCGCAATTTTGTTACATGGCCTATCGCGACTCGAAAATAGCGATTTCTTAAAAATCGCTATTTGCGATTCGCAAACTCATGTTTTCATACATATGGCCCAATATTTTTTATCTCTCTAGTAAAATCCCTGACTACTTGCATTTTACTGAATAGATATTTCCATTGGCTCCATATAGACTGTAAAAGAAGAGCAGATACTGAACATCCTTGCCTGGAATATTTCTCTATTTTAAAACTTTTCTAGATCATACAATTTGTATCTTCTGTTAGATGAGCAGCCATATTTAGGATGTGCGAAAGCTAAGGAAAGGTTTACTAAAGTTATTACCGTTATCCTAATTAAAGGCATATACTAGCCATGGGGAAATCACTATCTCTTTGTAAGGAAAAATATATTTAGCAAAAGTCATATATAGTCAATACTATTCTACCCTTTAAAAACAACTTCTTTGAACATAATACACCATATATTGAATTAAATATGTCAAATGGATGATATATATCATCAACCAATAAAATGTTTGAAAAAAACAGACTGATTAAAGTAATTTGTAAGCCCAATCAAATAAGGAAACATGGTACAAGTATGTTAACAATGGGAATAACGATTTCCACATTGTATTTTTTTCTGAATCGCAATTAGAACATCACTATTTCTAATTTATGAAACTTTTAATTTAAAAGTAGCGATTGAAAGTGGGTTGCAGACCTCATTGCTGCCCCAGGAATACTGATATGGAAGGTTACAGTTGGTGACCCACTCGGACTCAGCTCCATCACAAAGATAGTCGCCTGCTTGTGTCAACAGACCACCATGTCTGTGATTGGACATTAGTTAGTATGAATGTTTATTTTTGGAACTAGCCCATAAAACAAGTCATATTTCAAACCCAAATAAATAAGCACAAATAAAATGCATAAGCAAATCCTAAAACAATTGGCTAACAATACTTTCAACAAGCAAGGGACATTGTGGTCAATCCAGCAACTAAGATCACATGCGAGATAGCACATGAATCAGGAATTCATAGAATCATCGTCAAAAAGCAGTGCACATTTAATAATTTAGTATAATTCCATGGTAACAAGCACCAAACTGCAGGAGATCAAAAAATTGAAGCTAAAACAAAAGTTAAAAGAAAAGACAACAATGAAAAGAAAAAAGAGAGAGAACATTTGGATAAACAATAATTAATTCAGAGACTATAACAAAATAACCAATGATATTCTTAATAGCCAGGCTGCAAACAAATAGCTACTAAGACTAATAACTATGAAAGGGTTGCTATTCATTAAAAAAATGTACTAAGCCACTTTCAAGTTACTCACACTACAGGCAATGCAGGTTGTCTTAATCCACGTCCACCTTGGTCTTGCAAACACAGGGTAAAAACTAGATCCTCAGTTACATAGACATAAAGTGCACATTGTGAGGATTTCTTCAGGTTTAAAATCTTCTTACATGTACATTTATTGACCTGTAGTGTGCCAAGCCTAAATGTCTTATACCAGGTGTGGGTCTGAGGTGGTAAATATGGCCCTCATTTCAAGATCGGCGGGAAATGCCACCTACGACTGCAGCGACGGCTGCCAAAAGACTGTTGCCGTGGCTAACAGCCATCTGCCAAATTATGACCACAGTCGGATTCCGTCCACAAAAAGGGCGGAAATCCGGCTAAAGCCATACTGGCAGGTGGTGTTAAGGTGGCGCTGCTACCACCAGGAATGCCATGCCAGTAGACTGCCGCCAGCCATATTATGAAAAATAATACAGCCTGGCAGTGTTCTGCTGGTGGGTGCTGCTTGCAGTAGCAGCTCCCCGTCCCATCCCCTGCTGTAAGACCCCCTGGATGCAGGTAAGTTGGGGTTCCGACCAGGGAGGGGGGTGGAAGGTGTTGTGTGTGTGTGTGGGGGGTGCGTGCATGGATATGTGAGTGTGTGGGTGAAGGAGAATGTGTGTGTAGTGTTGTTTGCGTGGGTGTATGCATGTGTGAGAATGTGTGTATGAATGGAAATGTGAATGCGTGTCTGCGTGTCAGTGTGAATGTGTGTACGGATGTTTTTGAGAATGAATGGATGCACGTATGAATGAATGTATGTATGCCTGTGTCAGTGAGTGTGTGAATGCGTGGTGCATGTATGCAAGTGTGCGTGCATGGGGGGTGGGGGATCTGATGGGGGAGCGTGGATGGAAGGTGCGGTGGAGGGTGTCTGGGGAGTGTTTGGAGGGGTGCGTGGGCCTCCTACCTGTGACAGAGAAAGAATTCCCTGTCACTGGTAGGGCCTACCGCCATGGTTTTCGTGCATTGTGAGTACCACAAAAACCATGGCGGTAGCAGGGTCATGATGCCGCTGGTGGTACAATAGTGGCCTCCCGGTTGGAGATTGTTATCTCCGGCCCGGCGGGTGCTACCCCCACGGCAGTCAGTATGGTAAATAGGCGGTTGGCTGCAGCCAACCTGCCAAAGTCATAATGTGGTGGTATGTACTGCCAGCCTGTTGCCAGTACTACCGCCACATTATCACCGACCGCCGGGGTCATAATGACCCCCTATGTGTCCATGTATACTTCCAAAGCAGGTACCAAGCCTCCTGATTTAGTATTACGAAGATATCAATCAATTATGCTTTTCCCCAATGCCTCTTTAACAACTTTAGTGTTGTTATTTATCAGTGAGGGGTTACTCTAATACATGCTCAAAAATAGGCCACTAAGGTGTGATTTAATATGTGAAAACCATGGGATGAGAATACACTTCACTAAGTTCAATAGTACTTCCATAGTTAACCTATAACTGGATAATTCTGAGGTTGACCACAATCTTACCTATAAGAGGAGAGGTTTAAAAAAAGCTAAATCATCTATCCTTTTGAGCCCGTATTGAAAAATAAAGGAACAATTGGGGTACTCTTAGGCAGGCTAAATAAGGATGTTAAAGAACTGTTCATGTTAGACGTCAAACCATAAGTATTTCTTCCCCTCTTCCACAAATCTCCAACCAGCAGGGGCCAAAGCCTTCACCTTTGCACTATATATCTCAATAGTCAGAGAGACAGATTTAGGAGTAGCAGCTTTGTACCTCTTATTAACTGCAGGTGCACCATAAGGTAATGACATTTCACATTTTTGAATATGTAACATCCAATTGTATAATTTATATATCCTGACTCCTAGACAGTCAAAGTTGTTAACCATTCGCAGTATCGTCCCCTTCATTTGGGTTCCACCTTTATATGATCTATGGAGTTTGAACAACATGATCTTTGTCTTAGATGTGTTCACTTCCAGATCATGGAGGTCCCTGAAGTCGACAAATTTATTGAGCAGATTTTGTAGCCCAGCCAGTCTATGGGACAGAGGGGGTTATTCCAACTTTGGAGGAGGTGTTAATCTGCCCCAAAAGTGACGGTAAAGTGACAGATATACCACCAGCCGTATTACAAGTCCATTATATCCTATGGAACTCGTAATACGGCTGGTGGTATATCCGTCACTTTACCATCACTTTTGGGACGGATTAACACCTCCTTCAAAGTTGGAATAACCCCCAGAGTGTCATCTGCCAATCCTAAAGCAGTAAAGACCCCAGTCTAGGTGAGTCGTGGACACAGGAGCCTAAATGATTAACAACATGATTTATGTAAAGTGAAAATAGAATCGGGGATAAGCAAACAACCCTGGTGCACCCCATCTTCTATAGGTACATGGTCCATAAGCTTACCTCCTGCCGCCCATCTTACTTGGGCAAATTTCTTCTCATGCAGTCTAATTAGAACACCTAGCAATTCAGGATTAATGATTGGGCATGGGTGGATCACAGTTGTTGTCTAGGGACTAGGTCAAATGCTGCCCAGAGATCCATGAAAGCCATATAAAAATGGTCTTTAGAGAGCTTTAAGTATTTTCATGCAATAAGGCTGAGTCAAAAAACGTAATCTATTGTGCCCATCATGGTCCCAAAACCTGCTTAGTATATCTAGGACTTGGGAACCAATAACCTTCCATAAGTTGTTGATAAGACTGATGGGTTCGTAATTACTGGGGATAATTGAGCAGGCGAATTATCTCCCCTGTTATGATTCTATTTTACGATGTGTTTTTGTGTAGTTACTACACGGCGTGCTCAGAATAAACAGATCACCTGGAACCTTATCTAGGCCTGGCACCTTCCAGGGTAACAGGGTGTGGATGGCCCTGAGTTTGTCATTCAAAGAGAATTGTATAGGATCCTGATCTATGACGCTCTCTGTGCCCTGAATATCCAATGCAATTTCTGTGGTAGATATGGCCCCTAGCCTAGCTGGTGCATACCTTTCCGTAAAATGTTCCACCAACTGATGAGACTGCACAGAGAATTTAATGGTACTACAAGTGTTTACACTGCCATGTGCAAGGATATACCAAAAGGAATGGAAATCTTTACTCTTAGAAGCTCAACCAAAGCCATTCAGTTGGAATCAACTCACCCGTCCATACTTAGAAAAATAGGTATTTTGCTTATGTGCAAGCTTCTCTGTTTAGTTTGTGATCTCCCTACTTGATGATCTTATTTAGTTTTACTTTAGCATTGTGACACTCAGTTGAGTACCAGGGTGATGACTGGTGATCTATTATTTTACTACAGTGACTTTCTTTGGTACATGATAGGTGTAGGGCTTGAACAAATTGTTGTGCAGTTCAAATAATGTAATTGTACTGAGGGAGGAGTCTACAAATGTTTCTAAAGTATTATTAAATTTGGTATAAATTTGCACTACAATATCAGTTTTAGGACATAATTTTGACCATTTTACATTTTTACTATTATTTGCTAAAATACTACTGTCTCTGAACATATGCCCAGATTGATGCTATTCATGAGACAATTATCCTTTAATGTTAACTAGAGGGTATCCTCAGAGACGCGAGTAGACGGCAGCGAGTAGATGTCAGCAGAAGGCGGATGCGAGTAACCGGCTCAAACCGGATCCACACATCTCGCGTTTCGGAGTTGGGAGCCCAGAGCTTGGGTGGCCAGTGGTTGGCAGCGGAAGCAGCCGCAGAGATCCCCGGTGAGTGCTGGGCTGGGTTGGAGTCGAGGGACGCCTGGGGGACACGGGGTCAGCACCAAGGAGAGATCGGGGGTTGCGGCTGCGAGGCCCCTGAGCGCGGTTGGGTGAAGCTTGGTTGGGTTTTGGGCTTGGGTTTGGACTGGGCTTGAGCTGAGGGCTGAGGCTCGAAGACAGGGAGGCTGGGACAGAGGAGTTGTGGAGGAGCTACGGCAAGGTCATTGTGAGTGTAAGCGTGGCCCCTTGTGCTGCTTTCCTTCCCTGCCTCCTAGCCCTATCTCTGCACCAACTCCACCCTTCCCCCCACTCCTTTCCCCGCCCTCCCTCATCCAGTTGTACTCTCGCTGCTCCTTGATTGTCACCTGTTGGCTTCGGCTGCCCCCGGTTCACCCTATCCCTCCCCTCCCACTCCTCCCGCTCCTTTGGATCTTCAAGGGCTTCACCTAGCCCCCCTTACCCCCTGCAGGTCCTAGCCCCCCCCCTCTATCACGGTTCCACCTGCTTGCCTGGCTTTCCCCCCGGAAGTGGAACTGGAGGACAAGTGCCTACTCAACTATCTAACATCATTACAGATAATAATGCTGCAAGAGACATGGACAGAATCCCCACCTGCAATTACAGGATTTGTGAGCTACAATGTCCCAGCAACAAGGAGGGCTCACTTTGGGCCCTTGAGTGGGGGACCCATCACATATCTCAGTTCAACAATGAAGGAGTGCCATCATACATCCCCGGTAACGTGCAGCAATTTGTTGACAGTTCTTCTTACTGTGCCTCAAGGCCTCTCTACCCTTCATCTAGCCCTAATGCACATCTATACCCCACCGGGAAAAACATACAAACTAGAAGCTGTATGTCAGCTGGAAGAGAATATTGAAGAATTAGTCAATAATGTTCCATGCCCCCAACTGATCCTAAGCGGTGATTTCAACATGAACTTGCTGGGATCTGAATCTTCTGGTGAAACCTCTATGGCGCAGAACTTTCTTTGGCAGATACCGGCCCAAGCCCTACCTGGCAGACCCTGAGCAATCATCACAAGCAACCTGGGATGAGTTTGTAGTAGAGCTTTTGGCATCCTACCATAAGCAGCTTCAACGAACAAAACCCCACAGCTTACAAGGCCCCTCATCAAGAAGGTATACAAAGAAACTTAAACGGAACCTAAATTTTGCCCTCCGCCACCTTAAGGAAGAACCTAGGAATGAAGCTTTGAGAGCTCTGGTATCTACCTCTAGACAAGTCTACAAAGGCCACCTATGGACACACCGAACAGACAAGGCAGCTGTGCTGGCAGCAAAACTCTTGCATGCATCAAAGACAAATCAGCATGCGCAGTTCTGGAGGCTTATAAACAGCCTAAGCTCTGCAATACACTCCTCCACCACGATTAATATCTCTGAGCCCACCTGGTATCAGTATCTCTCACACCATTTTGGCCTTTTCACTAAGTGCCCTGTAAGCGAGGCAAAAGCAACAACCTGTACCTCCACCGGGTCTCCAAAACAACAATGCAGCTGCTTTTCGGTTCCCTCAGAAACAGTGAGGATGAGAATTATTAAGTGCTGGAATGAGTGAGCACCGGGACCCAATGGTATCCCTGCCGCCCTGTACAAAGAAGACCCAGATTTCTGGGCAAAAACATCTCTCGACACTCTACAACTGCATTCTTGCTACCAACATCATCCTGCAAGCATGAAGAGGCTCAGCTATCCCCCCCATCTATAAAAAGGGTGTGACTAACAACCCAGCAAATTACCGATTAATAGCACTCCTAGACGTCGAATCAAAAATCTTTTCAGGAATTCTCTTAGAAGAGCTCGAAACCTGGGCTAACGTCAACAACCTGATCCTGTGTAACCAAACTGGATTCTCAAAAGGGGTGGGCATGACTGCCAACCTCATGGCCTTCGCACTACTTTTTGACCAATGCCAATGTGCCAAGAAGTCCCTCTTTCTTTCAATTATAGACTATAAAGCTGCATTTGATCGATTAGAAAGAGGGAAACTCTCATTTAAACTTTCAAGTTGGGGCATTCCCTCCCAGTTGATGAAAGCAATAGTCCTTCTCCACACAGACACTTAGGTGAGGGTCAAACTGGGTAGTGGGACGCACCTTTCCAGGAACATTCCCACTCTTCAGGGTCTGCGTTAGGGATATGTACTTGCACCTCTTTTTTACAATTTTTCTTTGGCTGACCTACCGGCAGAACTGGACAAGGTGAACTCACATTCACCAAGGCTGGGGCAAACTTCCATGTCAAGCTTGATGTACACCAATAATTTTATCCTTTTCAGCCACACTTATATAGGCCTGTAGAGGATACTTAATGCAACAGCTGAATTCCCTGGAAAAAATGCTCTCCTTATTAACTTGAATTAATCAAAAATCATGCCTTTTAAGACGACTAGGCGGCTGCAACATCTAAGCTCTTCAAGAGGTTGTTCAGCTTACCAAATTATGTTACACCGGCCCAAGTTCACCTAGAACTTGGCTTGGTAAGACAGTCTCTAGCAAGGTAAGGAGCATTTATCAACCTAATCCATAAACTCAAGGCAGCAAAAGAAGGCTCACTAATCTCTCTTATTTGGGTGGAAATGACTTCGCACCCAACCTCTGCCTTCCGCCTCTACCTTGAGTCCTCCTTGACAATACTGGGCCTTGAAGATCAACTAATTCAACTCAGATCACATCAGCTTGTCAAACGTGCAACAAAAGTAATTGTTGAGTCTCTCTCACATCTTCAGGACAAAGAGTCTTTATCGAAATGAAGCCATGCCTGGCTGGCTTTGTCGTCATACGGCTCTCTAATTCCACAACTATATCTGGGAGCAGCAGTTAATCCACCGATAAAAGCAGCCTTTATGAAATATTGAATGGGCTGCCTTCCAATATATGCCCACCTTCCCAGGTGGGCAAGAATTAACATGACTGACACCCATCGATTATGTGGTCTGGCTCCAGAAAAACTGATCCATAAGCTATGCCTCTGCAAAAGCATCACAACAGATCGTAACAGGATCCTACAACCAGTTTGGCTTCATAATGGGCTGCGCAGATTCAGACTGGCGATATTGGCAGGCTTTAAAGGGGACGTCGTACGGCACAGCTGCGACTGGCTAAATTCTTGGACAAATTAGGGCACCTTCTTCAAGAGACTGAACAAGCAAGACAAATGCGCACAATCAGCCTGCAAGCAACGTCGTAGCACTCAGTAACTTAGCTGAAACATTTATTACTGTATTTATGACTCCTTGGCTTTTTGTGGCTTTCCTTTTCTTTTTCTTCTTTTCCTCTCTTTTCTTTTTCTTGCTTTTTTTCGTGTAATGGTCTTTATTGACCTAACACGTGTTTAAATAAAATAAAAAAATACAATTAGAGGGCATTATGGCCGTGGGTCAGAGTAATGCACATTAACTGCAATGCGTAGGCTACCCAGGATTGAAAAGGTTTAGCCTCCAATTCCTGGATACCCCTAGCTTAATTTTCTGTTTTTCATTGCTATCCAGAGGTTCAAATGTAGTGTTAAAATCTCCGACGATTAGGAGAGGTGCAATGTCCAGTCTTCAATAGGATGATGTGCAAGCAGTTTTAACATGGATGATTCTTTATTTCTGCATACTATATGAATATATACGCTGTAAACAAATACCCTAAGACCATTACTTCCGCCAAGGGTGAAGTCCAGAATGCCTTTGCTATCAACCTCCAATTTTTTGATGGTTACACTGGATAGGTTTTTCACCCATATTATTAATTCACCAGAGGGGCGAACAGCCTTGGAGGGAGCTGCTTCAATACTGAAATGTGTGCATCCTTCTCTAAAAAATGTTTCTAGTGCCCATGTCTCCTGCAACAATACTGCATTAAATTGACTGATCTAAGTAACCCACTCCTGATCTGTGAGTTTCCCACGTAGTCCTGATACATTCCACGATAACAGTGAACAGGGAAAGGAGCATTCACTCATGGTTTGATGGGAACCTTGATAAAGAGTGCCTGCATGGGTCGAAATGGAACTTTGCAAGGCAGCATCAGGAGCTGGTACACAAACAGTCGAGCCGGTTGAGATACAGGGCTGCAGGGATAGATCAGGTGAGCCATGGAAAAGTTAAAAGTATTGGGATGAACAGTTTTGTGCTGATGGTACATTTTAGCAGTTGCAAAAGCCTGTTGGGTAATCATGCCCTCCGAAGTGTGAGATCTTTGGGATAGGTCATAACAAGCTGATGCAATGAGAGTTCCACATTCATTCAGTTGCTGAAGATGAGGGTAAAGTAAGAGGACAGGGAATCCTCTCATGTATATTGTCAGGCAAAGCACAATGCAGTCAGTCGACTTCCTTAAAGAGTGAAGATACTGATCCCATGACCTCAAATGGTACCAGTTGCACCTGAGCATCGACTCTGTCCACACCACTATGGAAACGTTGGTCTTGATTCTGTAGCAAATACAAACTAGAAGAGCTGGGTGCATTACAGGTAGAAAAGACTAAGGAACTCTAGAATTGCATGTTAGAGTCGGGGGTGTGGTGGAACTGTTCATCCATCTAGTGCTAGTATGCCATCAACTATAGAGTAATTTCGCCGAGTCATAGCCATCAACATGGTATCATGATAGTATCGTAGGCATCACCATGGTTGGACATATGCTGTGCAAAAACAATGTTAAAGTGCATTGAAGAAACAAAATTGGCGCTGATAATGGATCCAATAGCTACCCTTTTTACTAGGGACTCAGTTGACTCTCTTTTACCAGCTTCTAGGCTCTAGATATTGATAATATAAATAGAAGATACCTTTGTCAAGGGGGGTGAGAAAGTAGGATTTCTAATAGGTGCCAATAATGTATTAGCGCATTTGTTGAAATTGGGTTTAGATGGATAATGCGTTCATTCATTTACAGATTCAGAAGAGGATTTAGATGCTTACAAAGTTAAGTAATGAGCTCCGGTGCAGGTCAAAGAACGTGTGTGTGCTGCAGGCATCCCAGCATGGGTACTCTCCCTTCCACAATAACGCTGATCATTGTCAATACCATGACAGGCAGCTGCCATAACACGAGGAGTAATATATTTACCAGGCCTTGTTTTACCTCTACGATTTTCTCCCTCTGTTTTCCGAGGACCTGTATGGTGACTGGCTCGCTCCTCTTTACAACCCATCAAGTGAGCCATGAGTTTTTCTAAATAAGCTAGCATTTGTCTCAGTGAGCTCTAGTAATCTTTGTTTCAACAACTGCACTCTTTGCTTCACGTCATCGAGTTCACTCCTCAAATTGGCAATTTATATACCAATGTCCTCCAGACATGAAGATACCGATGCTGCATCAGGAATAATTGGCAGCGTATTCTCATTCATCGGACTGGCAAGCAGAGCATATCCATGGGTGTAAAATAGGCCCCCGCAGGCCCGCAGTGCGGGGAGCCTCCGAGCTCCAGGGGGACCCCTCCGCACCATACTCGGGCCTGAGAGCTCCTGAATAAATCCGGAGGGGGCCCCTCCGTGGAATTTCCGCGGAGGCCCTCAAGTTTCGTTACTCCACTGAGCACATCACTTAGAAAATAATATGCTAGTCATAGTAGGTGAACAGGCGCTCCTTACTTATGTCATGGAGTGTTGATTATTACCGTTGGTTTACTGGTCAATGGGAGTGTTAATTGAGCAATATACCTTTTTGCTGACAAGGACTATGGGTTCCAAAGCGGAGGCTGATTGGTGGACTTTCGAGCTGGGCTTGCATTTATTAATCTTGTTCACCTTTCCTTTAAAAAGCATGAGTGTTTTTTTGGCTTAACGCCTTGTGCCTCGGCCTGTTTTTTCAGTTTGCCTAATATGTCCTCTACTTCCTCAGTCAAGTTATCGATATCTTCTATGATGCAGTTTTAATCTGCATGTCATTGTGCATATTTTGTCTCGAGCCCAGCAACCAATATAGTATCTACTGCTTTCCTTTTCCCTATAATAACAAACAAATGCTGTGCAGCATCAAGTATTCACAGCCTTTGGGGTAGACCCTCCTTGTAACAACAATCTTTTCTCCTCCTGTTGCTGATGAATGCAAGACAGGCCTGCCCTTGCCCAGGAAAATCCCAGTCATGTCATGCGCAGCTGGAAGTGCAGCAGCGCTTTGTAGCGCGTTGAAGGTCCGGCTCCTCCCCTTCCTTTCAGGCACATTGGTGGTGACTAGTACAAAGGAATGTGCGCCTTGGGGTCTCCTGGTGGCCCCAATGTCGTCGCGTGCAGTGGGAAGTGAAGCAATGCACTCTAGCACATAGGAGGTCAGGGTCCTTGCCCTCCTTTCAGGCCCGTTGGCGCTCACTAGCACAGAGCGTGGGCCCTGGAGTCTCCTGGCGGACCAAAGGTCTGTGATTGTTTTTTAATAAACCACCGTTTTTACATACAGTGTGTTTCCCTTAGACAGGACTGTGTTTAAAAATAAAAGCTTCTTTATTTTAGTCTTGTTTGTTTAAGAAGAAGATGCAGTGGTCCTATAGACCACTGTCTCCTCTTACACAAACTATTTTTTTACATTTACAAAGGAGAAAGGGTCCCAAGTGGACACCTTCCCATTCGCAAACTGTTTACCACTACATGTTTGCACATACTATTGTGATTTGGTATTTGGAGGGACTCCCCTTCCAAATACTGAATCGACATTTGGTCTCAAACCCAAATTGTGCTTCGGTAACGTGTTTAATAGGTGCCAAAATCCTTTTTTGCTAATTAGCGCCTTTGCGAATTCAACAAAAACTGCCTCTAAACCTATGGAAGAATGTACATTTTCTTCATATAAAAACGACATTAACATCTTTGTTTAAGGTGAATACAATAATTCCAATAATCTAACTGCTTAAATATTGTAGTGAGATTGCAGCTTTCGCCCTTCTCCAACCAATCGGGCACATGCAGAAAAATAGCTTTTGCAGCTCTCGAATTGCTCTTTGATGTCAGATATTTCCTGTCTTTCACGAAAGTCTTGAAATGCTCTTTAAACTATTTAGAATGGTCCTGTTTCTCTCCTGGCTTTAAATGCAAAATATCTGTCACCCATTTTAAAGCAAATATTGAAGCAAACATGAGGTCTCCATGTATAGTGCTTTTAAGCACATCCACCATAGTATGAAGATTAGTAGAATTCACTCCGAAGTTCATAAACCCTATGATCGTTCATTGATTTGAATGAAACATTTTTAAGTTTAAGCAAAGTGAATTAAAAAATCATCTGCATAAATTACCTTCATATTTATGAAGTTGTAAGTGTCACACAATAATGATCACAGGTAGTAAATTCTCAAATATCTGCTAAGTAATCCAAATAGATTCTAGTAAAGGAGTTATGCACAGGGTATAGGATATTATAATCAATAGGTTTTGATTAGTCTCAATAGGTTTTGTACATTCACTTCTACACTTTTTCAATTGTCTAACAGGAATGAAACTACTCATGCTCATGAAAATGGAGCACCTCACAATTCTAGACTCACAGAATGGACAAAAGCAAATTGGAATTATTGATTTGCCGAGTTAGTGAAGCAGAATTAGACAGAAAGCTGTGTGAGCCAAATCTTCCTCTTCAGTATCCTATGGATACTGTATTCTGAGACATTACCTGTTTGTTACAGCACATATTACACATAAAATGTCTCTATCACCATTGCAGCACGTATGCTTTTGACCCACCTTTTTAAGATCAAAACATAATATTAATGCATCAATATATGCTCCTACAACATAACGTTACCTATAGTTCCAATGTTCAATATGGCGAAAGCACAGGATCTACATAATCTGAAAAAACATAGACTATATTCCCTTTTGTAGATAGATTAAGGACCAATCAATAGTTTGGTAGAATGGTTTGTACTCCATCTGGGTGACCACGTAAAGTGCTGCTCCGTCACCTTCACAGATGCTCCGCCGGATAATTTTTTAGCTGTCTGCCGGTCCAGAAAACATCACAAGCATCGGCATAAACTGCTTCCATGGTGGTTCCAGTCAATGCATTGCAAATTTGATGGACAGCTCCCTGGACATTACAGAAATGCTCAGCAAACTTACAGTTTTTTTTATTTCACAAAAAAAGAACCCAAAGTGGGATTTCGTTTTGGAAAATAAAAAAAAGGCAAAGTTCCACTATCCAGGAGAGTTTTCTCCCATGGTGAGGGGAGCATTTTGCAGTTTTAACTGCCCGTCTCTACTAGGTTTTATCTAGTGGTTACCTAGAGTGAATACTGGCCATGTGTTCGCTAAGTTAGAATCTGGTGAATAGACAAATGGACAAACCACTGATGACCCTTGTTATGTCAGGCCATCAGAGGGTTATGTTGGCAGCGAAGACAGAGTGGTCTCTGCCGTCAACATAATGAAGGTCTGTTCGACTCTAAATGAGGGACCAGACTTTCAGTTTGGCTGAAGAGTATCATCCCTGCCAAACTGTCAATCGGGCCTTAAGTCTTCTCTGGTACAGAATTAAGGGCCAGATGTAGGTACAAAAAAATTAGCGACTCGCAATTTGCGAGCATGTGCGACTTGCAATTTGCGTGTCGCTAACTGGAATGCAGGTAGAATTTGTGGGGACAAATTGCGACTCGCACCCGGAGTCGCACCACAGATAGCGAGTCCGCTGTTTGCGAGGTCGCTTTTTGCGACCGCGCAAAAAACGGACTCGCAATTTGCGAGCGGGTGTCGCAAATTGCGAAAGTTCTGAAAATTGAATGCAGGTGCTGCCGAACACTCCAGAAACCACTCCAGAACACTCTGGAAAACACTTCCGGGCACATGATGATGACATCACAGCCAGGAAGTTTACAAATACACCTGGAAGGAGGGAGGACCACACCCTTTTAACTGCTGCACAGCTAACAGAGCAACAGCAACCATGGCTGACACTCCCAGAAGAGAAAGCTGAAGTTTGCAGAGAAGGAGCTGGAGGTGCTCACAGAGGAGTGCTGTCAGCACCATGATGAGCTATTTGGGAAGGCAGCCCTCAATGTGCCAGACTCTGCCAAAAAATTAATTTGGCAGGAAATTCAGGAGAAGGTAAACTCCCTGGGGGTCAGCCACAGGAGTGTGGATGAAATAAAGAAGAGGTGGTACGACCTCCGCTCCCGGACCAAGGAGAGGGTGGCAGAAAGGCTCCGGGAGAAGAGAGAGGCACAGGAGGGGGACCATCTTCCATACCACCACCCACACCCCTGGAGGAAAGGGTGGAGGAGACCATGGAGCCGGAGTCTGTAACTGGATTTGGAGAACTGGACACCTCTGAGACCAGAACATCAACCGGTGAGAACCATGTGATATGCCTGTACCCCCATCAATGCCATACCCCCACCCACCATGTACACAGGGGCATGCACAACCAAGATAGCTCCATTTCAGAGTAGCAGATACCAGCATGATGCATTATGGGCAATGTAGTCAAGTAGGCAGTTAATAGGCAAATGTTTATTAGGAAGTGTGCAACAGATAGTAGACACTGACAGTGTTTTCCCCATGTCCCACAGGTCTCCCACAAGACACCACCACCAGCCACAGCAGCTAGGTGCCACTGGTCAGCCAGCCCCGTGAGGAGACAACAGGAGCAGCCACCACTCCCACCTGCACCACCAACACCATCCCCTCTATGGCACCACCCGCTGCAACAGTGGTTTCGGAGCCTGCACCAGCAACAACCAGGAGTGCCACATCACACATCACAGGGCCTCCACCGATGCACAGGCGAAGCAGGATGAGGAGAGCAGGGCTGCAGGCAGAGTCAGGGCTTCCATCCACCACACCGACAGAGGCACAACTGCTACGTGGTCAGTGCCTGCAGAATCAAATGTTAGGGCGGATTAGTGGGGTTCTGCAGCGCTTCGTAAGGAACAATGCAAACAGCATGCAGCAGGTTCATGCACAACTGGAGGTAATTGGCAACAACACTGGTGACTTAGCACTGTCAATGCGTGAACTGGTGGCTGGACTGCTTACACAGAGTGAGGGTGCGCAGCGCAGGGACCGCCAGCTGCTCCAAAGGCTGGACAGGATGGCCTCCTCTATTTGCAGACTGGCAGTGAACACTACTGGGCTGTCAAGGAGAACAGTCGGCCTCCAGGTTGAAATGGGCCACTTTGCGGGTGATGTGGCAAGGGGCCTGGGCCGGATCACCCATGTGATAGACATCATGGAGGCACGGCAGGTGTCCAGGGGTACAGGGGACACCCCACAAGACAGCTAGGAGGGCTCCACTGTCATCAGTGTCTCTGCTGGTGACACCAGGGTGCTCCGGAGTTGGAGTAAAAGGCAGAGCACTGCTGAGCAACCTGGTACCAGCCAGGCAGGCAGAGGCCGCCGTAGGCCGGGTAACTAACCACTGTCCCTGATGTTGGGGCACATGATGGCAATGTGTCCCATGCCAGGTGGGGTTTTTCCAGTCCCTGAATAGTTTTTCATTGTATATAGTTTGGTTTTTGCACATATTAAATATTTTTTTTGTTCCACTTAACAAATGGAGTGTTTGTTCAATTGGTGAGTGTGGTAGTAGTTGGCACGTACCTTCCAAAGTATTGGGTTGCAATGTGTTCCCGTCTCAGTCTGCCTTGATTTGTGATGCTCCTATCCCCTTGATGGCGATGTGGTTGCTCTTGCTCTTCATCCTCAGAATCTGGGTCTGCAGGGGTGAGAGGTAGCCCACGTCGGGTGGCATTGTTGTGCAGGATA
This sequence comes from Pleurodeles waltl, assembly GCF_031143425.1. NCBI lineage: Eukaryota > Metazoa > Chordata > Amphibia > Caudata > Salamandridae > Pleurodeles > Pleurodeles waltl. Next base: position 1,064,942,661 of record NC_090448.1, read on the forward strand.
GCGCATGCGACAACTATTTTGAATGCCATTATGGGGGTATACTGGAGGGCACCTCCACTTCGGTGAAGGCATCTGAACCGTGCTTTCAGTAATCCAAAGGTTCGTTCTATCAGGTTCCTGGTCCTCTTATGTGCACTGTTGTATCGCCTCTCACATTCATTGCTGGGTGTTAAGTACGGAGTCAGTATCCATGGCCGTAGTGCATATGCACTGTCACCTGTTGGGCACAAAAAGTACACTGTTAGAAAGTCCTGGTTGGTGTGCACATTGATCTGTGTGCATGTCTACAAGGTGTATGCAGCTCTACCTAGGAGGTATCCGTCTCCAAACTCCCCATGTTCCAGGCGTTGGTGTATCCCACTGTGCCTAAAAATGTAGGAGTCATGAGTACTGCCTGGAAATTTCGCTACAATGTCAGTGATGACATAATGGGCGTCACAAACAATCTGAATATTGAGTGGGTGGGTACACTTTCTATTGCGGATATTCCAGGTTTGCAGGAGGGCATATTTGAATATGTGTCCCATCTACACACCCTATGACATGGGGAAAGTTGGCAATCCGGTAAAAGTCCAACTTGGTGCTGTTAATTTCTGCCTCATTCCTGGGTAGGTATATGTATTGGGACATGTGTGTGAGTAAGGCATCTAGGAATGCCCTGAGGAACCTTGATGTGCACTTTGGGATACCCCACCTGCCACAGCAATAACCCCCTGATAGCTCCCCGAGGCCAAGATGGGCAGTGAGCATAGCCCTTGCACATGCGTAGGGATGGCGCAGCCGCGCACAGTCTGGCGTTCTAGCTGTGGTTTGAGTAATTCAATTAAATCTAGTATAGCTGCACTGCTAAGTCTATATTTATCGTATATTTCCTCCTCAGTTTGCTGGAAGAGTGTCTGCCTTGTTCTGTAAATCTTCTCCTGTCTCTGGCTCCTCCTCCTCCTCTGCTGGTCTGCGTGGGCTCTCCTCCTCACTCCTATCAGGTATATCTCCGCCATCTTGAGTAACCCAGATGCCTTCTGGGTCTCCTTTTATACTTTGGTAATGGTTACCACCTGCTCTGAGTTAGTGGTAAATTGGACATGCAAAATGAGCTTTTTGCGACTAGTCGCAATTTGCGAGTTGCTATTGCATATGGTTTGCGATTCGCAAATTGCGACTTCCTATTTGCGGGTCGCAGAATGGGGTCGCAAATTTTGCGAGTCGGTAACGGCTCGCATCGCTTCTTGCGAGTCGGAAATGGGATTTTTGCATCCCATTTCCGATTTTGCGGAGTCGCAAATAGCGATTCGGGCCATTTGCGGCTCGCAAAAGTTTGCAACATCTGGCCCTTAGTTCTTTCTTACTCTTGTTCCTTGCTTGAATGCATAAGAGTTGAAAAATGGATCTGTATTGCAACGGATCATGTACCCAATTCAGCATCAAGGGGAAGGTTAATTAAGTATTTGTGATGTACTTGCATGATTTAAGGCATGGCAGGGCAATGCAACTTCTAACATAGGATTTACAACGCAATGCAAAGAATTTTTTTTGCCTCTTTGCATGACTTTGTAAAGAAATGTATTACAACGCGATAGCTTTGACTGGGTTGCCTTACATTTTGTTGTGGTAGGCATTCCATGGATGGAGCATGGAGATTCCCTTTCATCCTCCCATGGAATCTGTTGCGTTCTCAGGTTTACTAAAGGCAATTAAACCTGAGATTGTGCCAAAATGGTGCACATGCCAAAGTAAGGAGTAAAAAGGGGAACTTTTTACTCAGTATTTCCTCTTTCTCTGTGTGCTGCATTCTGTATTCTGCAGCACACATGGAAAGAAGAATAAACCTTTAAGGGTGGTTTTTGTGCAGGAAGGTATCCTGCAAAAAAACAATCCTGCCTATAATTCAGGCACTTTGCCACATGGTTCAAGGCTGCCTGTGCAGGCACTAGGCAGCACACAGTGTGCCAGTGCAAGGAGAGAGCAGAAGTGTGTCATATTGTAGTAGAAATGGTGCATTTTTTATCTCTCCCGTTCACATAATGCAGTATAGTAATTTGTCTTCCTGCATTATGTTACGTGAAAAGTAAGTAAATATGGCCCCTACAGTCTAATTGGGCATTTGAGAAGCAGATTGCCAATACTCATATGTTCAGGACTAGGGCCACACAATCAAACGCAGAGTTCAAAATATATGTGATCTATTCCATAACCAATACATTCTGATCATAATCAGTATTCCAATTTTTTTCTCAACACTGAAATCGTTGTAATTTTGTCTTTGCCATTGCTTTTCATAAGTTTTTATCAATGCTGCCATGTGTGCAGTATGACTCAGTCCTTTACACATTCTCAATCACTCCAGGAAGTTTTGGGAACATCCAATTTAGGGGCAGATTTAGGAGCCCCTTGCGCCACTTTAGAGCCATCTTAGTGTAATTTTTTGATGCTAATGTGGCGCTAGGGTGGCCTTTTCCCCACACTATATTTAAAAAGTGTAACCCTTTGCACCACATTTTGCATGCGCCATGCATAAAGCCTGCAAATGGGACCTTCCATCAAAAGGAGGCCCACAAAAATGGCGTAATTAAATCTACAATATTTCATTGCACCATTTTTGGTGCCTTTTTTTAATGCCTGCTAAATGCGGGTGTTAAAAGGACACACACATTGGAATCAAGGGGCCTCCTTGCACTTTGCTCCACTAGCATCAAAATGTTGGATGCTAGTAGAGCAAAGCGCCACAATAGCATTACAAATTTTGACACTATTGTTTCTGTATCATAAATATGGTGCACACACGGTGGCATTAGGGAGGCGCAGGGGGGTGCAAGAAAAGTGGTGCTGCATTGGATGGAGCACCACATTTCCCAAATTCAACCCTTAGTTTTACAGCTATGTAATTAAATTTCTACATGGGTTCATGACGTAGCTGCATTTTCAGCATAACCAATGGTTTTCCCTCCACTCACAGGCATTTATGCCCAGGCCTCTTCTTCGACTGGGCAAATCATATTAACATCATATTTTCAAAAGAAGAAGCACTTCCTCTGTTGTTTGGGGTTAGTTAATTGTAATACATGAAATCTATATTTTACTTCTACTGTCTGACATAATTATTCACTGAAATACAGTGCCTAATTTGAGGCAGTGATTTCTGGTGCTCGGCACTGGCACTTAATTGTCAACACCTTTACTTATGACAGTCTGCGACATTTTGGTGCTGTCTGTCTAATTTAGAGATGAGCACAACAACAATTGTTTATTAATGAAAAAGACATTAAAATGAGTTATACCTTCTACACAAAGCCCTTTTTATAGCTTTGGGTGCAAGGAATAGTCTGGATTGTTACACGTGCAGATGTGTGTTTCTCAGTTGTTGTGTTAATATGACAATTGCAGCACTTGCTGGGGTAAAGGATAGTGCACGCTGCAGTGACATCCTGACAAGGGGCCCGGCACTTATTTTTTGTTTGTTCAAATTAAGCACTGCTGAAAGGCATTCAAAGAACATATTCCCTTTTTCTTTCCTTTTTATATTCCCAATGAAGCCCACCCAGTGTAATTTCTGCAAATGAAGCATTTCATGATGCTCTATTCCTTGCAGTGAACAAAAGTTGAAATACTTCCCTTGAAGAACAAAATTGGCAGAGTGATGGCCTTCATCAAGTCATTGATTGGCCCTTGTGGGAAATCAGGACTTTTTGCCATGACCCCCCACTTTCTGTCCCCATTGTGACTACTAGATACTGTTTTTTGTGCTCGGATTGTGCCCTGAGTTCTGCTAACCAGATCCAGGGCCTGTGCTCTGATAAAAGGTATATGGTAATTAGGTTTAATTACAATTGGCATGGCAACCTACCTGTAAGCCCCTAGCATTTGGTACGGCATGTAGGTTTTAGAGGGCCAGTAGATTTAATGCACTTAAGTGTACCCTGCTAAGTGGTCTGCGGTCACTTTAAAAGTCAGCCCTGCTTTGCAGGCTGCTTTTAAATTAAAGATATAAACACATTTGCGGAGCCAAGCTGTCCTAATGAGGTGTGAAGTGGCCTGCATTGAGACCAAGGACATCTGGTGAGAGGCGATCAGCAAATTCTAGAACAAAAAATCGGATGGGGTGGAGTAGCCAAGCTGGTCTTCAAAGAGAGAATGACTGTCAGGACATGAGACAGGCTCACCCCCACATCCTGCCACACCAACTGGATGGGAGCCCTATTTATTATATTAGCAGAGGGGCTGGAAGGGTAGTGTCAAGGAACTCTAGCTACACTGTAGGAAGACTTAGCCAGATCTTAAGCTCCAACAGAGAGATTCTCCATTTTGAATTTTAAAGGAATATCGCTTTTTGTGACAAGAACATACCACACTTTGGAGGAAGTTGTTATACTTCTGGGTGTCACCCTGCACTGCTTTAGTCAGGGGTGCCCTCCGCTTGTCACACAGGAACACTAGATAAATATGGGATAGCTGACCAGCAAATCCGATCCCTGCCTGAAACTATTAGGAGAAGAAGGACTGCCCTGCTCGAACCCTGAACTTCACCCCAAAGGACTGCACTCACAAGGACTGCACCTGCTGCACACATGGGCTTCACAAAAGAGGATTTTGCCTGGTTTCTAAAGGATTCAGGAGTAGACTTCCTGTAAGAGACAGGCATAAAGGAGCTACCAAGAGTCACCTGCATCAACTCCTACCAGAAGAGCTCAGCTGGACAGCATTCAGTGGACCTTTAAGGATTTGGCGAGGTGCATTGTGGCAAATATAGTCCCAATGTCCCAAGGAGCAACTCAGAGATTCTGAAACCTTGGATTGGTGTTGTGGACCCCCAAACACCCAAAAGCACCAACTGGAGAAGAAGGACTGTCCTGCTGAACCATTGTACTGCACAAGAGAGGACTGTACTCATAAGGACTGCACCTACTGCATTCACACGGCTTCACAACAAAAGGACGTTGCCTGTCTTAAAGTATAAAGAGTGGACTCCCTGGTCAGCAACTGGTAGAAATGTGCTGGAAGTGCCACCAGCAACATCAGCAACTAGGACAACTCCAGATGACATGCTTTAGCTGGATTTGACTTGGATTTACCAGGTGCATTGTGGGAGTTGTAGTCCCAGACCCCAAGAGGCAATCTAGAGCTTCTGAATCCTTGGCTGGTGTCGTGGACCATTTTCTTGAATCAATAAACACTTCTGGAAGTAGGTGTCAAAGTGTTAAACCATGAGCCACTGGAATTCTTGACAGTACTACCGTTTTCCATTTTTTCAGCTCTATTTACTTCTAAGCACAAGTTTTAATTTTAATCTTTAAAAATTCATATCTCTGGTTCCCTATTTTGGATTTTTGTTATTTAGGTGTCATTTTAATCATAACAATATTTCCTATTTTTATAAATTCATATCAGATTTTTGTTGGGTGTTCTGTCCTATTTATTAAATGTATTGTTGTTTTAAATGCTTTACACACCTGTCTCCCAAGTTAAGCCTGCCTAGTCGTTGCCCGCTACCAAGTGTTGAGCAAGGGATTAATTTATTGAGACCTTGACTGGACCTTGTATTGTGATTGTGGCCTTTTCACTAGTGTTGGGTACCTACCAACCCCCACTAATAAATCACCTTCCAACACCCTTCTTTTCTCAGTAGCTTGAAATCTTTGTGTAAGCTTATCAGTGTGAGTGTAATATGGTCATGCACCTCTTAAAGGCAGAGCATCTCTCATGTTCATGCTGATGAATTTTTCCCTTGATCAACTGTCCTTTCTAGTCAATGGTATAACCAACATTGCAATGCAAGCCACCATCTAAAAAAATGCATCTAGTATTTATCTGCCTCTCATTTACTCCATGTGGCTGTGGTTGTCTGTTGTTTCACTGACTACTATGTTGTAATCTCAGGAGTGGCAAATGCTCATCAGTCATTGATAAATTAGCAGAATCCCTCTTTCTTCTTATTGCCTACATCTGATCTAAAAGGGTGGTCTGTTTAAGAGAGTTGCATTGCTTGATAACACAGACTATTCACAGTAACATGATAAGTTAAATTACTGAAATTATGTAAACCCCATTAATTATGTATATAAACACATTTTTGCTGGTCAGCTACATTTCTAAGTCTTGCTTCAAGACTGTTGTATCTGTCTGTTTTGCGCTATTGAATATGGGCTAAGAAAGGGTTTAGCATCATTATTAGTTAGCTTACTTGTCTTTCCTTGTTCATTAATCTTGATGCAATTAATTTGCTCACCAATTATTATGGTTGCCCCACCCATGAAGCATTTACTAACCACCATGCTTTGATTGTACAACTTGTATTCTTCCACTTTCACAAAAATAGTGGTATTTATGCAGTGCTCAAACAAACAAAAGTGAAAACACAACACAAGAAAACTCCCAAAACAATTTAGCAAAAATACGGTACATTTTAATACATTAAATGCCACCAACATGACAAAAATCAAATCAGTAGAAGTGAGAGATCAATATTTAAAGGTTGAATTAAAAGTAACAACAAAAAGTGTGAACAGTGGTTCTCTGGTCATGCTACACCAAATCAAAGTAAAAAATAAAGGCTGACTGCAACAGAGCTCACGATGGATAGAATCAGGCTTGTCCCGTGGAAAGTTTACCTTTGGACCAGGACATTTTGTGGAGAGAAAGTGGTCATCGACAAGTTGTTGGAGGGAAGAGCTGCAAATGGGCTCCAATGCAGGGCTCAATGATGCTGGGTTGCTGAAGAGCAGAGTCCCAGCATGCTCATCAACAATGGCAGTAATTTTCTAATTGTATGAAGTCTGAGGTCTGTGACCAAGAACGCTTTAAGATTGATGGGTTGCTCTTCTGCATCATTCCCCCTGAAGCCTTCTACGTTATAACTTAGCAGGGTACTCCAGCAAAATTCAATGTTGACAGCTTTGTCTCAGTGGTGGTCCAGGTCTCCTGCTCATGCTTTGGAGGAAAAGCTAGCAAAAAGTTTCTAAGTTCCAGCATTTGCAATTTGGTAGAAAGAGTACACTCCAACACCAGCGGGGGGTCCAGGACTTAGTGAGGCACCTTTTGGGGTTTGGGATTCACTCCAACAGAAGAAAGCACTAGAGTCTAGGGCAGGTCCTGGTTCAACTGGCCAGCTTGGCAGTTGCAGGAAAGGGCCTCTGGAAGCTCATTGTGTCCTGGTAGCTCAAACAACAGGTCAGCCAGCTGACACTAGGAGTTACTTCAGGGATTCTGCATTCAAGGCAAACAGGTTCACTCTGCCCTCACGACTCACGATCTTCAGGCCGCAAGGCAGTCCTTGTTCTGATTCTTCACATGTCCAGGAGTGCTCAGAGGCCAGCACAGGGGTTGCCACATTTATGCCTCTGGGTGTGGGAAACTCCTAGCTACTCACTAACCAATGGAGTATAACTTCTTAAGGGTGGCCCTACACACTTTTAAGCACTTGCTCTGTGTTTTACTGGTAACTATTCCACAGTGCCCTTCTCTACTTATAATGAACATTACAGAACCCTCCTTCCCCTCACCAGAGCTCCCTGTGCCGACCCAGAGGTATGGCCAAGAAATGGGTGAATCCTTTCTTATGGTCACCCTAAACCAGTTTTTGGGCAGCTCATGCCTCCCAATGGGTTTGGAGCCAAGCTGTAGAGAAAGACAAAGGGAGGTTGCATAGGTGTAAACTACATCTTTGGTGACAGGGGAGGCATACTGTGAACCTCAGAAAGGGGTGAGGCACAAGAACCCAGGCCAGCCAGCTGAAGGAAGAAAAACACCTCTCAGTTCCCAAGGCCTTTGTCAACTGTCTGGAAACTATCTGCTTCTCCCCACAGTGAAGGCATCCACCAATAAGGTGGCAGTAGCAGTGGACACCGACAGAAGGATGCAATTGGTTTAGGTAAGCAAATGACAACTTTCTAAAAGTGTAATTTGCAAAACAGTAATATAGAATTGGACTTTACCATTAAGTTAAACTTTAATAATTTTTCTTTCTGCACCCAGCCTATAAGGGTGAAACTGGTCCTGGATTGCTTGTGATCCGGTTCAGGGAGGATCTGGCCTGGCAGTTTTGACTGGACTGTTCTCACTGAAGCAGGGTCGTTGCTGATTTGCACATGGTTTGGTCCAAACTGAGGTGGCATGGCAGGCAAAATATAGTGAATTGGGGTGCGGCCCGGAGTGATCGGCAGTGACTGAGATTCATTCAAGTATTCCATCCATCCATTTGTTTCTTTATGCCCTAAGTGTGACAGGTATGCTCAGACATGGGTCTCCTCCTCACTGTACTACTGGACTCAAGCTATTCCTGGCTGATGAGCCCATGACAAATGTGAAGCTGGTCCTGGGTTGCTTGTGTCCTGCGTCAGGAAGGATATGGCCCGGCAAATGACCGATTGGGATGCGGCCAGAACGATCACCAGTGGCTGAGATAAATTCAAGAATTCCATCCAGAACTTTCTTTTTTCATGCCCAAAATTAAGCACTATAAGTTGTTGTAATGTAACCCTATGTTTACCTATGGGAGAGCTGGCCTTGCTGCAGTGAAAAGTGATGTTGAAGGTTTTTCACTACCAGGACATGTATAGACTTAATTTTTCTTTTTTAACACCATGCCGCCTGCCCTCAGGGCATTTAGGGCCTACTTTATGGCATTTAGGGCCGACTTTAGAGGTGACTTATAAGTAGTAAAAGCAAGGTTTAGGCTTTGCAAAAGTTGATGAAATAGCAATTTAAAAAAATCACATGCAGGCTGCAAGGGCAGACCTGGAGACATGTTATACAATGCAACTTTAGTTGCTGGTGCCATGAGTGCTGCTGCCCACTTCTAGCATTCAGCGACTTACAAGTAAATTGAATGTGCCAATTAGGTGTACTAAAATTGTACATGCTTGAAGGAGAACACAAGCACTTTACCACTGGTTAGCAGGAGTAAAGAGTGCCGAATCCTATGGCTAACAAAAGCTGGTTCATTTAAAGAAGTCAAAATATCTGGGGAAACCCTGCATAAAGGGTGAATTTCTATCTTACAATGATACTGCTTGTTTTCCTATCTATTGTTTCGATGATCTTTGAAACCTTTCACATGTCTGTCTACACTGGATAAGGCTTAATTTGCAAAATTTTATTAACTGTGTAGGAGTAAATTGTATTGATTTACCTAATACTTTGGCACAAGAAAAAACACCAAGAATATAGGGCCAGATGTCTTAAAATGTGGCCATCATAGGGATGGTGGCCTGATAGAGTTCAACAGGCCACTATGTCTGTGATCGTTTTTAATTCAGGGCAGACTTTACATTTTTTTAATGCATCACAGTTTCCTTAAAGGAAATGGAGCTGTGCTTAAAAGAAGGTTTAAAAAAAAGTTTATTTGTGAATCAGCAGTGGCCCACTGAGCCAATGCCGAATATTCTTTTTTTACATTCACAAAGTGAAAGGGGTCTCAAATTTACTCCTACCTTTTTAAGAATAGATATCCACCCCAGCTTGGGATTCTGTAACTTTTCAATGTTTTGAGACCAGACTACATTCATAAAACAATGATGTAAAGGGGACTGAGTCAGAATTGCCTATTCCCCCAAATAGTTGAATTTTTTCTGATGAGTAGCTAACCAGAATGGATTTTTTCATCTCAAGATAGATAATTCACGAAGCCCAACTTTTCACAATCCCACCTCCTGTATTACTTTACCCATATGAGGAACCAGTTCCTCCGTCAAATATCTTCTGCTGGTCAAAGAAAATGATTATGCTAATTTGCAAATCTTTTATGAGATATCTGTTCTTTGAAAGCTCCTATATGTTTGCCTACACTGGTTTAACCCTCATGTTTTGAAGTTAATTAACTTCAGAAGAGTAGATTTTATTCTGTTTCCAATACTCTGGGTACAAGAGGAAACACAAGGGATAGAGGGTCATATGCGCTTAAAATGTGGTCACAAAAAGTGGTCATATTTGCATACCAACTTTTTTAGTCCTCTAAATTATTTAGCAAATCCATCTATGTATGAATAGGTTGATACACAAAAGAAGGAATCAGAGTGATTGATATTAAATATATATATATTTTTGAGGTAGGTCCCAATTTGTGACTCACTCTGAGTGATGGCCATAGCAGAGATGGTGGTCTCCTAGGGTCATAAAGCTACCACGTCTGTGATTCCTTTTAAAATTAGGGCATCATGGTGTCCTTAACCTCTTCACTGCTAAGCCTCCTCCCTCCATGCTTAGCCTTTTTTTGCCTATTTGGGATAGTTTGTTCTTAGGCCCCCATAATTTTTTGTCCACATAAGCTATGTATGCCAAATTTGCATCCTTTTTTCCAACATCCTGGCAATTCCAATGGTACCCAGGGTTTGTGGATTCCCATGGTGGTGACTGAGAAATTAGGCAAAATACAGCTAGAATTTGAGTTTTTGGGGAACAATGGGGGAAAAGTACTGCAGAAGAAAGAATCTGTTATTTTCCATGCAAATGCCATCAATGTAGGGTTTGTGGTGCTAAAATCACCATCTTCTTAGCTTTCAGGAACATGCAGACTAGAATCAGAAAACCAGAAGTTTCAACTCACATACCCCATGTTTCCTGTTTTTTGTGCTTTCAGCCTCCTTCCAGTTAGTGACAGAAATGGGTGTGAAACCAAAGGTGGATCCCGGAAAGCTATACATATCTGAAAAGTAGATAAAATTCTTAATTTAGCAAGAGGTCATTTGTATAGATCCTTCAAGGTTTTTCTATAGAAAGTAACAGTTAAAACAAAAGAATATTGAAATTGAGTTTAAAAAAACTGATATTTCTGTTTACGTTTTCATCTGTAACTTTTTCCATCTATGGCAGATTTTCAAAAGCAATATACCCTTATGTCCAGTGGTCAATTCTGGTTGTGGGGATTTTTATAGGGATTGTAGGTTCACCAAAAACCCAAATTATCCAGAGCCAAAAAAAGGCTGCACCTTGCAATGTGTTTACATTGCGTACTGGGTATACAGTAATTAATTTAGTAAAATTCAAAAAGTGAAAAATAGCTATCAAGGAAACCTGTGGATTTCCGAAATGGACACTAGATATGGAATTTATAAGCATGTGTTATTTGCACATGTCTGATTTTTTGCGGTACACATACTAGCATGTGAATTGCAGGGCATTTTTCAAAATAGCCTCTTTCTCACACACTATCTTATATTTGGCAGGTGCAAATGCAGAGAAAGACAATTAGTAATAACACTTGTTCTGCTATTCTCTATTTCCTCCAAGTCTCATGATAAAAATGGTACTTCACTCGTGCGGATATATCTAGTGCCCCCAACAGGAAATGACCCAAAAAAATCCAATGTGGACACATCACATTTTTCAACTGAAAAGTGACATGTTTTTTGCAACGTTTTCAGCACCTAGGGAAACCTACCAAACATGTGCATTGTTAAAACCTGGATGCATAGAGGAATACAGGATTGGGTGACTTGTGGGGTTCTCACCAGGTTCTGTCACCTAAAATCATTTGCAAACTTCAACATTTGTCTTAAAACACATTTTCCTCACATTTTGGTGATGCAAAGTTCTGGAATCTGAGGGGAGCCACAAGCTTCCTTACACCAAGCATTCCCCTAAGTCTCCGGATAAAATATGGAAACTCACTTGTGTGGGTATGCCTGGTGCCCTTGATAGGAAACGCCCCAAAACGCAACGTGGAGAAATCACATTTTTCCATTGAAAACTGAAACTTTTTTTCAAAGTGCCAGGCTGTGGATTTTGAGCTCTATCTCAGCCGGCACCTAGGGAAACCTAGCAAATCTGTGCATTTTTCAAAACTAGACACGGAGGGAAATCCAGGATCGGGTGACTTGTGGAGCTCTCCCCATGTTCTATCACCCAGAAACCTTAAGTTGTCTAAAAAAACACATTCTTCTCACATTTCGGTGATGCAAAGATCTGGAATCTGAGGAGAGCCACAAACTTCCTTCCGCCCAGCATTTCCCCATGTCTCCCAATAAAATCGATCCCTCACTTGTTTGTGTTGGCCTAGTGCTCATAACAGGAAACACCTCAAATTCAATGTAGATACATCAAAATTTTGCACTGAAAACTGACACCTTTTTTTGCAAAGTGCCTAGCTGTGAATTTTGGGCTCTAGCACAGCCGGCACTTGAGGAAACCTAGCAAACCTGTACATTTTTTTTAAACTAGATACCTGGGGGGAATCCATGAAGGGGTGACATGTGGGGCTCTCATCAGGTTCTGTCATCTAGAATTGTTTGCAGACCTCAGAATTTGAATAAAAAACAAATTTTCTTCACATTTCGGTGATGCAAAGTTCTAAATTCCAGGGGAGCCACAAACTACTTCCTTCCACCCTGCATTCCTCCAAGTCTCCTGATAAAAATGGTGTCTCACTTGTGTGGGTAGTCTTAGTGCCCGCAAAAGGAAACGCACCAAAACGGAAAGTGGACACACCACATTTGTCCATTAAAAGCTGATGAGTTTTTTTGCAAAGTGTCTAGCTGTAGATTGTAGGCTCTGGCTCAGCCGGCACCTAGGAAAACCTAGCAAACCTGTACATTTTTTAAAGCTAGACACCTAGGGGGATCCAGGATTGAGTGACGTGTGGGGCTCTCACCAGGGGCTGTCATCCAGAATCCTTTGCAAACCTTAAAGTTTGTCTAAAAAACACAATTGTCTCACATTTTGGTAATGCAAATTTCTGGAATCTGAGAGGAGCCACAAACTTCCTTCCACTCAGCATTCCCCCAAGTCTCTTGATGAAAATGGTGAGGACAATGTGATCTATTAGCCACATTTGAGATTCGTTGGGGGATCCACACAAACCACACCTCCCTGGACTGCCCTTGGTGTCTAGTGTTGAGAAATGTCTGGGTTTGGTAGGTTTCCCTACATGGCCACAAGCCAGGGAACAAAAACGCAGGTACTTCCCTTGCAAAAACAGGTTGTTTTGTTATAGATGGGGGCAACCTGCGTTTTTGGTCCTGGGATCTGAGGCAATCTAGGGAAACCTACAAAACCCAGACATTTCTGCAAAGTAGACACCTGGGGGAGTCCAAAGACATGTGGCTTGCTTCGATCCCCAATGTTTTCTTACCCAGAATCCCCTGCAAACCTCAAAATTAGCTAAAAACTCACACTTTCCTCACATTTCTGTGTGGAAACGTTGCAGCAAATATTAGACCATTTGTACCTGCTTTCGATAAACCAAAGATCACCTCATGCAATTTATGTACAGTGATGACAACATGCCTTTCTTGTGAGGACAGTAATGATCCAATGTCTTCTACTGTTGATGCCTGGGGCTGGGTAGGTTGAGCTATCTGTCATTCCTTACCCTCACCTTCCCATTGGGTCAGTCCATTACCCTTTATCCACAAATAGGAATGATTTTTCATTCAGGAAGTCGACCCCCCCCCCCAAGAGTCTTGGTGAAATCGGAGTGATGTAGCACTCAGTACCTTCCCTTGTTGAGCATTTTGCAGGTTTTTCCCATAAAGGGTCTTTCCAGAAGATAAATTATGTGCAGGCTGTTTCTCTGGAAAAAAACCTCATGTCCAACCCTTTTTTTTGTGTTACTTCTCGAACCATTAATGTTCCATGAGTCAATGCCTAGTGTTAAAGGTGGAAGAAAAGTCCTGTGTGTCCCCAACACGTGTTTATGTGTAATCAGTAGCAAATCGACAGCCATTGTATGTCCCTTGGTCCATTATGAATCTACTGTCCAGTGCCTACTGTGTATCTGAGCATAAAACCACAAAATCTCACCATGTAACAGCCCATTAACCCCCCTCCTAGCCAGTCGCATTTCCAGCTCTGAATATCCCACCACCCCAACTTGCAGGAAGCCTGTTGCCCTTACCAGTCTCTGTCTACTTAAATGGATGTGATGTCTGCAATTAAACAACACATATGTAAAATGTTCATATCATGCCCCTTTTTTTGTTGAAATTGTTACAGACAGTTCATTTTTTGACAAGTGGCGTGGCCACTTTGGAGCTATAGATACTGTCTGCTCAGAGCGGTGTTGTCACTTATTCCTCCAGCTTTGTTGCAACAGCTGCTCCATGCTCTCCCTTTCTCATTTACTGTTGGAGAACCCTAAGGTGGTGTTAGAAATTGGCTCTCTAGTTGGCAAAAGGATGCAGTCTGTCCAAGTAGGGACCACAAGCCTAGTTAGGGTAAGTCAAAACACAACCTAAACTATCCTGTGCTCACCCTCCAGTAGCTTAGCATAGAGCAGGCAGGCTTAACTCAGAGGGCATTGTGTAAAGTATTTGTGCAATAACTAATACAGCAACACAGTGAAAACACCACAAAAAGTACTCCACACCAGTTTTGGAAAATAGACAATATTTATCTGGATAAAATAAAAACAAAATGTCAAGAATCCAATGTACACAAGTAAAGTTATGAATTTTGCAGGAATAATTCTTATTGTAGCACTTATGAACAGAATATCTCCAACTGGGGCTATTACAACATTGTGACGAAGTTGTTCCTGACAGTCCGAAGCCACTCGTGGGGGAGTGTGTGCCAGTCACTGAATTGCACAGATGTCAAGCACAGTAGCTTTGTAAAATGAGGAAACAGTGACGTAGCATGGAGTCAAGGAGATGAGGCGTTGCTAAGGCTGGTGCTACGTTGGTTCCTGGGTGTGGACGGGGAGGTGGGGCATCGGTTCCTTACTGCTACACAGCTGAGGCATCAGTTCTGTTCGGTTGCAAGGGAGGTGATGTGGAATCAGTGGTGAGGCTTCGGTTTCTTGTGACCTGGCGGGGTCGATGATTCCAGCAGGTCAAGATGCATTGAGTCCACTTCACAGTGTTGCAATCACACCACAGGACTTCATCAGCGTCAGGGTGATGTCAGGCTTCTGTTGCAGGCAGCTGTCATTGCGTTCAGCGATGACCATGGAGCCAGAGCAGGCAGCGGCATGGTGTTGGACAGTGGCACAAGTCCTGGAGTTGCTGTAGTCAGTGGACTAGCTAAGAGCTCATAAATGCAGTCTTTGTTTGCCCTGAAACTTCGGCATAGGAAGCAAACACAATCGAAGCCCTTGGAGAGCACTTGTGAAGGAAGGTAGAGACCTTTCAGCAGATTCAGGGAGCAGCAGGCAGCAGAGCACCAAGCATGATAGCAGTCCTTCTAGAAACGCATTCCAGATAAAATCTTTGGGCAGCTCAGCAGTACTTCTGACAGAGTCCAGTTGTAGATCCAGAAGTGTCTGATTTGGTGGGTCGTCAGACCTAATACATATACCTAAAAATGCAGATGAATGCAGATGCAACTTAGTTTCCTGTGTTTATGGCTTCTGGGTAGAATGCACAAGGGGAGCTGTGAAATAGCACAGACCAGATGTGTATTGGAGACAGGTTGTAAGGCACAGATGGTAGTAAGTGCAGAGAAATGCCTACTTTCTAAAAGTGGCATTTCTGAAATAGTAATGTAAACCCAACTTCACTAGTAAGTAGGATTTCTTACTACCATTCCAACCACACCAAATATGACAAGTCTATTCCTCTCAAATCAGAATTTACAACTTAAAAGCATATACGGGGTGTCTCTAATGCTGGTCTATGAGAGGAACAGGCTTCACAGGAGTAAAAAAGATTTTGGGAGTTTTTCACTACCAGGACATGTAAATCTTATAAGTACATGTCCTGCCTCTCATGTACATAGCTTTATGCCCTATGGGTCACCTAGGGCCTACCTCAGGGGTGACATATATGGAAGAAAAGGGGACTTTTAGGCTTGGCAAGTAGTTTTAAATGCCAAGTTAAAGTGGCAGTGAAACTGCAAACACAGGCATAGCAATGGCAGACCTGAGACATGGATAATGGGCTACCTATGTGGGCAGCACAATTAGTGCTTCAGGCCCACTGGTAGCATTTAATTTACATGCCCGGGCACATCTAGTGCACTTTGCTAGGGACTTACAAGTAAATTAAATATGCCACTCAGATATGAGCCAATGGTACCATGGTTAGGGGAGAGGGCACAAGCACTTTAGCAGTGGTCAGAAGTGGTAAAGTGTGCAGAGTCCGGAAACCAGCAAAAATGAGATTACAAAATGGAGGGAGACAGTCAAAAAGTTGGGGGAAGACCACCCTAAGGCCGTCAGGTCTAACAGGTGGGGGTTGTCATTGTCAAAGAATAGACTGCACCCCTACCCAGTCTCAGCTGCATTCAGGGGTGTTCAAAATTGCATTTCATTCTTATATATCACTTTGAGATGGGTTGGAAACAAAATCATATATTGAAAGTGCATTGCAAGCAGTTTTTGGTTTACCATCCAGGAATAAACACCACTTTTGCTGCAATTTAAGAGTGTAGTCAGGAAAGATCATAACCTTAATGGAACTGTTTATTAATTTGCCTTGTTTGCGGCAGGTCACAGGATTGTTTCTCTATCTGAAAAGGTAAAGATAAAGGCTATCATCAGCCATGGTAGGCCTGAGGCGGCAGATTGGGGGCTCTCTCCACTATGAATGCACTGATACTCTAGCTATTGAGACTCATGACTTAAACCCGCTCTTAATCTTACCCTACAAAGATTGCCTCGATTCCTGGATGACCTGTGGAATCAAAGCTGTGAAGGCTGACGTTCCACCGTCCATCAGCATTAGTGTTGAGGGTAACTAGTGAGTGGTCAGGGTCGAGAATGGCTGCATGAACCTATTAATTTCATTCTGTTTGGGCTGAGACGCATGTTTGCCTTCCCATGTGTGCAAATGATTGAAAAGTGTGTAGTCACAAAGTCCATCGATAAGGTAATATGCGCCTCAGGCAAACATGATAATCGTCATAATCTCTCCTCTCCCTCAACCATATACAGGACCACCAAAACCTCCTCTGCCAATTCTCATGACAGCCTACTGTCCATGGGATGTCTACGTATCTGCCTCTGCCAATTGTGATGTGGCCCCAAGGATTCCACACCACCAAGTTGGGTCTGACAGGACAGTAAAAATGAAGAGTTGCTAGTACTTGTCTGTGCAGGGCCCTTTTCTGCACCCACAGAAGTCAAGTGTGGCAGAAATGTTTCCTGCAAGGCTCCAGGAATGCTAACAAGAGTGAGATTAGGCGTCCCTTACCACCATTTTCTAACACAGGTGGTCACAGGCGGTCACGGGTTCCTGTGGTCAGAGAGCGGCTTCTCGAGAAGATTTGCTGCTGCATGAGTAGATTTACTACTTCACTTTCAACAATCAACTTGAAGGGCTGCATGTCTAGCAGTTATTTCATTATGGAGACCTTGTAAGATGCCCCTTAATGTGATGCGTCAGTTAATCAATAAAGAATTGAAGAACAAAAAAAAAGGTAGATACCCTTGACTTATGTAGAACTTGCTTATTGAATGTACACCCCAGTTGACCTCTATTCAAGCACAGAGTACAGAATATTTGACCATAGCTGACCCAAAGTATCATGGCCTCTTTAAAGAGCAATACATTTAATATTACTTAGTAATGTGTTAGGAAAAGTGTGTAAACATGCTTTTTCAATACCTTCTTAGTGATGTGTTTCTCTAGAAGTGCATATAATGTATTCTACATTATGTAACAGCTTGATACTTACTGGTTTCTAAATGTCAACATCTATTTCTACCAACTACACTGTTGTGAGCTCTGTAAATGTTAACAGTCATATTGGGGAATGCACAGACTTTAAACGCAGCTGGCAAATTTTTTCAAAATTCAGAACATTTTCCCCCTAGCAAAGTCTGGCAACATTTCTCAGATTTGCCAGAATTTGGGTGAAATCCTGCTTCTTCGTTACTGACTCCTTGTAACCAGATATTTGCTTTAACAAAGCCAGACTTCATGTTGTAGGGAACTGGCGGTCCAGCAGGAGGATTTTACTTTCCCCATCACTCAGGGCAGAATGAAGCCCGGACTACTGGTGGAAAGTACTGCAACAGCTCTGCTCCATCCAAAACCAATCTCTAGAAGTCCTGCCCAGAATGTCTGCTGGTAGAGAATGGACAATGAAAGCTTCCAAGTGACTGTGGGTGCCTCACTGCCAAGATTAGTAGTGCAAACAGGGTCAGACTGGCCTGTAGGGAAATCAGGCAATGCCCAAATGGTGGTGTGACAGTTCAGTGCCTGCGCCATTTTTTGGGCAGTTAGCCTGTTTTACGGCCTGCTGAGTCAGTTTTTACTGCTGACTTTCCTGATATCAAAACAAACCTTCTCTGCACCAAGCTCTTGAAACACAAACATGTTCGCCCTGTTATACAGGGTTCCAAACTATCTTTTTATTCTTTAATGTTCACCAGCTGCGCATTTCATGAAGCTGGTGAAAAATATTCATTAGAAAATCATACAGCACAGCATGCCGCCTTGCTGTGGTGCGTGATAGGGAAAGGGCAGGAATGCGCTGCATGTAACATTATACGGTGCCTGCATTGTAGACAGGATTGTTTTTGTGCAAGAAAGGATACCTTCCTGTACAAAAACATTCCTCTAGAGCATTTTTGAGAAAAAGAACGAGGAGACTCTTCACCTGGGGAGGCATAGCATTTTGACGCACTCCGGTAATGGTAAATTGGGGAAAGCGCCAAAATCCATGGGTGGATGTGTGGGAACACCCATGCTCCACTCATGGAATTACTATCTGGGGCAGAGTAATGCAATGCAGCGATTTACGCTGCGTTCTAGTTTTATGAAGCCATGCAAGGTGGCCTTGTGTGGCTTGATACATCTTACTTAGTAGTTGTGTTGCACTTGCACTCCATTGCGTGACACAAGGGCGATGCAACTGTGTCATAAATATGCCCCCCAATGTTTTGTAGCTTTTGACTTCACACCTTTAAGCACCTATAGTTCATACACGTTTCCTTGTCCAAGGAATGGCAAATCACATGTCCTTAGAACCTATACATAGCATTTCAATTTAAACACATAAAATTACACAAAAACGAGCCTCAGCGATTGGATTGTGCTACATTTGATGAAGACTCCAGTTCTGTTATTCTATGACCAGAAGGCGTTTTGTTCGTTTTGTTCGCATTTTCTCCTAACAGAGTACTATTTTATGCAGAGTCAGGGGGCTCTCATTGAACTTGCCTTGCTCAGCCTCACCTGTTGTATCTCTCTACTCTATTTCATTTAAGCCACCAAGCTTTGCCCTTCAGATACTGTCTCTTCTTTAATGCCCAGATTTAATGCTTGAAAGCCAGGGAGATCAGCTGCGTTCTTATCACTGTTCTCAGCATGCCCCCATATGCAGTGGTTTAGCATCTGGCTGAAAATTTAATTCTAAGCAGGCTGTAATTCCTGTTTCTGTATTCTCCATTATTGCCTGGTATTTAAGCAGAGTGTTTTGTCTCCAGATGTAAGGATTTTGTTTGTGCTTTGAACATTGATTTTTCTAAACAATTGGTGAACGATCGGGCTGGAAAGTATTACAGAGTTGTTGTTTTGAAAACCTTACTCTAGGTTCAAAACATTAGAATTGAATTCGCCTGTCCGTGGATGGTTGGGGGCACACGCATTGCTTTTCATCTTCCTAGAGTGCTCCCAGGCCAAGCAGACCTCTGACTATAAATAGCCCGAGGCTAAATTGCAAACATGAGGATTCATCATAAAGAAATATGTTCAATTATTGTTAATGGAAAATCTTAATGATGCACATTGGGTAGCGTTTGCTAATCTGGACAACAATTCGAATAAGTGTGTTGTAATATTAAGTATACATTCATATTTGAAAAGGATCAGCCACATACATCAATAATATTGTTGCTCCGGTTAACTGGATGTATTCTCTTCTTCTCAACATTAAGGTGAACACCATTTTTAAAGTAAATAATACTAGGAGTATATTTATCAGTTTAAACCGTAAACCCAAATTACAAGTAATCAATTTTTGAGATGTGGCGACTCTGAATGAGTGAATTTATTAGGGACGAAATAGGGGCATTGTAATTCCGCTCTTTGTGTCTCTCGGATTTCAGTCTCTGCAAGGTCCTTACACCCTGATAAATTGGCCAGATGAGCGGTGAGTTTTGTTTTACCACACTCGTTAAGTACCATTACACCGAATAAAGTGTGCACCGATGCATTAAAATCCAAGTAACATGCAAAATGGGTGTTTAAACCACAAAATTCTTCACGCTTTGCCTGATAAAGTTGAGAAGGTTTGACTTACTGAAATCTTTCATAGGATAACAGGAGGGAAAAGTAATTATCACTGAGCTGAGAATTCCCATCCGTGTGCAACAATCATTGGAATTTAGCCCTTAATTTGTTATCAAGGCCTTAGTGTCTTTCTCCTATGAGTGCAATAATTCTTATTACATTATAATCGAATTATATTGTATTCTGTTATTTGCAGATATATGTTATTGTGAAAGTGTTGTTGGATTGAAAACTATCACTGTGGATAGGCTCAAAAGAATAGAAATAAACTACTTCATCATTTTACATATTTCTATTGAGCCAGGCAGATTGAAATAAAAATCATTAGTCTGACTCACGTAGATTTTTCTGTGATTTACTTATGGTCCACTCCTGAATTCCAAGAGTACGGAAGAAGTAAACAAAGAGTACTCCTGGGTTACTCCTGTAATTCACAAGTAGGCCGGCAGTATTACAAGAGTAGTTCTCAGTTCCTCATACTCAACAGTTTGTGAATAGGGCCTTTAATTGATATTGTTATTATATATGATACAGTTAGGAGTGACAAACTCTACAATAAGCTGGCATCTTTTCTCTTCGGTCCAAGCCAAAACGGCTAGCAGCTGCCAACCACATTTAACAGTGAACAATCTTTAAAGCTACATCCTACAAGCTCTCAAGACACTAATCCTAGTAAGACGATTGACTGAGTTAAACACTTGGGATAGATTTAAGTAAAGTGGTGCTGCACCAGTGCAGTGCCACTTTTCGTGCTCTCCTTAACCCCTACCGCCACCATGTGAGCGCCGTATTTAAAATACGGCACACAATGGCGCAGGGTAGGGGGCAATAGCAGCAACATTTTTGACGCTATTAATGTACTGTTCAGAGGTAGTGCCAAAAGTTTGGTGCTAACCCTGAAAAGTACATAGAGTCCCATTGTAACCAACGGTGTAACCTCTTTGAACACCTGCTCTGAGCTGGCGTTGATAATGCCTCAAAAAATGGTGCAAAGAAATCTTTTAGGAGCCACATTAGTGTAAAAAATAATTACGCTAATGTGGCGTAAGGGGGCACTAGGTCCTCCTAAATCTGGGCCTTGGTGCTAGAATGACAAATAAAGAAGAACATTTTCACTTGTGCAGGTACTTCAAGAAAGTGTGAAGTTTTAATACTTTTTGCAATTCACAAGCATTCCCAATACTGTGTCTGGGTAGCTGTGCAAGTCACAGCTTTCCAGATGTACAAATAGGAATGTTGTTAGATGTTGGTATTCCGATAATGAGCTTCACAGCCAAGTAATCATTTGTTTCAGTCGGTTAATTAGGTAGTCAGCCAAATCGGGGTACAAGATTTGCTATAACTCCACAAATCCCTTTGACCTCCTGTTACAAAATCACCTCATTCAGGCCACTCTTGACTGATATTTCTGCAATATTTTAGCCACTCAATAAGTATCAGGCACACCCAACACTTGTTTAATCATCACAAGACTTAAAACCATGGTCAATAGTCCTTGTTGCCACTCAGCAAGATATCTAGGTCCAGATTTATACTTTTTAATGCAAAACTGTGCTAATGCAGTTTTGCGTCAAAAAGTTTAGCGCTGACTAGCACCCTTTCTTAACGCCACCCGTGCGTCATATTTACACTATGATGCTGAGTGGTGCTAAGAAGAGATTGGAGTCATTTTTCCTGATGCTAACCATTGCACCTTGTCGTAAGGCAAAATGACGTTAATTCAGGAAAAATGACTCTAATCTGGTTTACGACATGTAAACACGTTGCAAAACGGAAATGCGCCATTTTTGCCCGCAATAGCGTCAAAAAGCGACACAAACGGAGCAAAATGTGCAAAGGAGAGGCAAGATTGATCCACAAAGCCAGACGAGACCCCAGGAAGACCCCAGACAACCAGAAACCATCCTGGAGGACACAGACAAGACCCAGGGGAGAGAAAAGAAGAGGAAGTATCGCTTCAGCGCAGAGGAGCATGAAATACTGGTGAGAGAGGTGACGGAGCACCAGCATCACCTCTTCATCACCTCTAAATTGCCAATTGGAAGGAGAGAGGCAATTTGGCAGCAGATTGTGGACAAAATTAACAGTGTGGCAGAGGTCAGGAGAACTGTCACTGAGTGCAAGAAACGGTGGCATGACTGCAAGCGGAGGACAAAGGAGAAAATGGCAAGGAACAGGAACGCAGCACTCCAGACCGGAGTCCAGCACCACAAGAGGACCTGGGCGAGATGGAGGAGATGGTTGTAGCCATCATCCCAGAGGCAATTGTCACTGCTATCACAGGACAGGACAGCGCAGACTACCAGGAAACAACACATGTTTAGGGTAAATTGCGTGGGGGACCGCCATGCCAAGGCTGCTGAAAATGCTGAAGCAGACCAGAAGGGTAGGGTAGAACGTGACACTGGTCTGGTGTCACAAGACAGCTGGTATTGTCAGAATGTAAACTAGAGGACAATGCCCAGTCTCAGACCACTGGCTCAAATGGAATTCCCCATTGACAACATTTGCCACAACCATCTGTGCTTTGTGCGCTGGTCAATTAGGAAATGGCAGTTAGGTGCCCATGGAACAAACACACTCGAAATGAGGGTTCAGTATGACTACGTGATTAATCCCCATCAATCCCTATCCAAGTGCAACTCCTGTCAACTGGTCATGTCCATAAACTCAATGACCATGAGGCACTTTCACATACATAATGGTGTACACAGCAGTAATCTCATACCCATGCTGGCTATCCCTGGGTTTACCCCTCTGTCTGTGTCACAATAGCTGCAATGCCACCATGCAACATCTCAGGTATCATAGTGCAAAGACAACTGCATTGAGGCGGAGGACATATGTGTGTAGGAAGGCGAACACACCAGCACAGTCACAAGAGGAAACAGAACTCTGTCAGGTCCATCAGTGCAATGCAATGTAGCACACATACGCCAAACATCAACATGAGAAACTACTAATGGTAACACGTGCATTGTCTCATGGAAATGCCATGCATGGTGGGGTGCAATGTCTCAGCACCGCATAGGTGTATGTAAAAAATGAAAGACTGGTACAGGGCCATATTGTCATGTGTGGTGCTATGGCATCAGCACACCAACATCCATTGCAAGGCCTCACCATGAAATGGAAGCAGAGAGAGGTTTGATGAGGGCAAGAAGGTGGCAATCCACAATTTGGACAGAGCCCACTCCTAGAAGATGTGACACAGACAATTGCCCAAACCTCCCTTAACTACATGTGACATGCAGGTGGGGCATATGGCTGAGAGACTGCAAACATTAATGGCAGGAACAATGCATGGGAACCAAGATGACAATGTACCACCAATAGGAAGTCAGTGACGTTACGTTACAACTGGCACAACACAGACACTCTAATTGTACAATATCTCATTGCAGAGGACAAGGGTTCTCCTGTGGATCTGCCTGTCCTGGACTACCCTGATGACCTGGATGACCAACTGACAACCATCAGCCAGGAAACCCTCCAAGATGTCCTGGAAACCCTCCAGACACCACCTCCAGTCAGAAGGAGGAGCATTCATGTAACAGCCATCCCAGAGGACCCATCCACCACCCCAATAGTACAACCTGCCAGCTCAACCACAGCTGAGGACTCTGATGACACAGGGACCACATTTGAGAGGACAGTAGTGGAGGTACAGTGGGAGCTGACCAAGGAGGTGAGGGTGGGGATGCAAACTATGGCAGCCAGCCTGGAGAGGATGCACATGTGCTGAGCAGACAGCAGCCAAACAAGGCACATAATCCCCAATGCATGGAATCCAACAATGTGTGAGGGATCTATCCACTGCTGTGAGGGAGTTGCCACAACACCTGCCCTCCCAATCTTGCTGCTGCATGCATGACAACAAGCAGGACTCCATGCACCAGGAGCTGACCTCCCTCAGGCAGACATGGCTGCCTACCACAGGGATGTTGCTGCCATACTCAATAATCAGCAGCTCCTCCTTGTTGCAGTGATGCCATATGTAGTTGCACAGATGGCAGCTGCCAGGAATTGGTGTCCACTTCTCCAACCACTGAAGTGTGTGTGGCCCCCTCAAATCCACCACCACCACCATCAAGGGCAGAGGAAACAACACACACATCAGAGGATGAAGATGTGGAACAGATCATCTTCACCTGCAGGAGTACCCAGTAGCACCAGCCCATGCCACATGGGCACAGATTTCCCATTGTCCTGTGCTTGACAACATGCCAGTGTTGCTACAGTTGGTGACATGCACTCTTCACCGACACACTGTAAACCTTTCCACTATGGACTGCAATTGTCTCTCACTACTCCATTGGCAATTCATGTTCCCCTGCACTGAACGACACTTCACCTCAGCATGTCCAATGACGTCTCTCAACCTTGCATTTGTGTTGTCTCACAATTGAATATTTGGGTCACAGACCTGGACTATGTAAATATTGCACTACAGCACTTTAAAATAAACAGCACCTACACAAGCACTTTTTCTCTGTGTAATGTGACACATCTACTTTGCTGGAGATTTGTGATGTGTGTAACATGTCTATGGTCACAGAGTGTCAATACAAGAGTGCAGAAATAATGTGGGCAGATATCTACGCATAAGGTACTACATGAAAAACATCAATGCTGGTCACATCCCCTACAAGCAAGTCACCTTGTATGTAACATTTGTTTCAAAACATAAATGCCTCACCCACTACATACAGCAGTAATGGCTGCGTGAGAGTGCTCGGCCAATAATGTCAGCTGAGAGCACAAGTAAAACACATTGGTGTGTAATGTTTATACTTGACCTCATCTGAAATTGGCACTACTCAGTTTAGCAGTGTTGACATGAACTTCAGGTTGCAGGCCCAACATCACAACACAGGATCCAGACAATTACAGCTTAAAAAGCACACCTACCTGTCCAATACATGGGAACCATAGTCATGTTGAGTGGTGGGTACAATGGATGGGAGATGCATTGAGATTTAGATTTGTTGTAGCTGCCAATGTGAAAGCTCAGTTGGAATGAGAAT
Source organism: Pleurodeles waltl (assembly GCF_031143425.1). Taxonomy (NCBI): domain Eukaryota; kingdom Metazoa; phylum Chordata; class Amphibia; order Caudata; family Salamandridae; genus Pleurodeles; species Pleurodeles waltl. The sequence goes on from NC_090448.1 coordinate 1,064,967,790, forward strand.
TAAGATGTCAAGAGAGGGATGTGGATGCAGGATGGAATCCACAGGCCAACAGACAATTGGCACTCTACACTCATGCAAAGACCTTGAGCCCCAAGCATATGACACATGCAGTAAGGGAGTACCTACATTTGTATTATCTATGTATGGAACTGAACTTAAAACTATGTAACACATCTATACTAACCTGATCTATCCTAAATAGACATTACCCACAACTGGCCCTAACTACCCTATGCTAAGCTTACTTACCACATTTAACAACACACTCAAAACATTTGCCCCCACCCCCCTTATATGATGAGACACATACAGGCCAACATATACTAACCTGAACATATACTACCTAATCACCTAATCCTAAACAAATATATATATATATATATATATATATATATATATATATATTTTATTTTCATTTTTTAATCATTTTTTTATATACACAAAAGTCCCAACATTAACCCCCACCCACCCACCCACAAACTAACATAATAATATGAAAAACCACCCCCAAAACCTACTTAACCATTCTAAACAACTGCCCTACTCTAACCCATCACTAACCCCCTTAAACCCACTACAAAACATGATGAGGAATGAGGAGAGAGGGGACTGAACTAGGGATAAGGGGAGGCAAGAGTTCAGAGGTTGGCCCACCTCAGTGTCTTCTGGATGGCCTTCAGGCTCCTTGTGTTCCTGTCAACATCCTTCTGTATGCTGTCCAGCCTTTTGAGGACCTTTTTCATGTCCCTCTGTAGCTCCCTTATTGCCGACATGTCCATTGCAGCAGGCGTGGGGGGCTGTGGTGCTGAGGTTGATGGTGCCACAGGTGGTGCAGATGTGACGGGCTGTGGTACCCTGTGTAGGTGTGGTGCTGGCTACACTCTTTGTGGCCGATGCGGGTCCCCCTTGGCTGAATGCCCGCCATTCACTTGTGGCTCGCTCTTTTTGATAGCGTTGTGCCATCTTGTGGTACCCAGACCCAACATCCAAGATGTGGCAATATCGCACTGCCCACTTTTGGAACACCCTGATTTCCGCACCATCCATGTTGGCAGCTGTAAAAATGAGACAGGCAACCATCAGTGTCATCATTGTGTGATGCATGTACAGATAATAATCTAACACTGTGCCTTGATTTGCACATGCAGCCCAAATCACAGTCCAGATAATACAATGTCCCTGATGAATGTAATGGCAACGCTGCCTACCCATCATGTCATTTACACTACAGCAAAGAACAACAATAGATGGAGCCAAAGAAAGTGATCCGTGCATTGATTTAGTGCAATGTGTCACAATCCAAAGGCAGCAACTACTTCACATGGGCCAGGTCCACTAATCTTTATCATCTGAGTCACCTTCAAAGCACACAAGACCAGTGACTGGTAGATGTAATTGGCAGGATGGTATGCAGTTGGTAATCATCAGGAGTCAGTGTTGTTTGGGACACATGCATGCTTGAATGAGATGACTGTCATCTACACTGTAGCCATCACATCTACCTACATATATGTTGTTTCCCTACCCCTGTGCCTCAGGGGTGATGGGCATGCAATAAATCATCACAGCTGTCGAGGACAACCACGAAGGCATGTCCACTTATACATGGATTTAGTGAGTGGAACAAATGTGAGGAGGGCTGCCACCTAGGAATAAGGTATCCATAGGTCATTCACATCTACATTCATGTGCCCAGTTGTGGTCGCCCATCAACACCTGATCTGCCAACACAATTCCCAAAAAAATAACATTTTTGCCAGCACACATTTGGCCTTGACCTGCATGCATGCCTATTACATACCACATAAGTGTCACATAAATGGAGTACAACTTATGGGGCTAGATGCTGGGGGACAGTTACCTATACAGTCCTACATGCACATTACAATACAGGGATGCACATATTTGTGTGGAAAACTGATGCATCACTGTATTGTGAGAATGAGGGCATGACCCAGTGCCAATGTGTTGACACTGGTGCACTTCCAAGTCACATGTGGGCCTACATTTGGCTACTAATCACAGTGTTCACACGCTGCTGCCTATTGCGCAGCACAAGACTCCCAAGATATGACTCTCTGCTTGTGAATAGGTAACCCTTTCACTGAACACTATGTCATCATCCAGCCTAGTAAGATATCAGATCACATGCCAGCTCATCATATCTTGCAATGAGTGCAACACACAAGAGTCACTCACACAACAGCTGCAATCACTACACGGGACAGACATTATCACACTGGAAAGGAAATATATGCTCAATGTCAGGTCCCTTTACATATGTGTGGACAACATATCACAGTGTGTAACATGTTACATGAGTGAGCTGGTGATCCTGCATGAACACAGTACAACAGACACCACTGCAAACTCACATTGATACTGACACTCCAGTGAGTGATAGCCACACATTCACTGGGCCTAACAATCATGTGGTGCTAAACCCTGCTACAACCTTATGTGGCTAATCCATTTCAGATGGTACTCCATGGCATGAGTTGGGTGAAAATTGCAATAGCACTTCCCTGGTGAACTGCAATATAAGTGACTCAGGTATTATGGCTTGTGCATCAAGGGACACTGAGTTACTGTGTGATGGACATGTGGCTAAATTGTCGGTCTGCAATTATCATGCGTTCAGTGGTCCGTGACAGATGTGGCACAGTTGTATGTAGGTAACAAATGCCCCATTGGCAGTGTCCCTTAAGCCGGGTATGCCCCCTTTGCCAACATAATGGCAGGGATCATGTGTGTGTAATGATGACAATGTAGCACTAAACATGGATTGTTCACTTTGCTGTCCGGATACAGTGAAATGTGGTATGCTGACAGTGTCTTACCTGATCATCATTGACAGAATGCATGGGCACAGGTGTTGCCATAGCATCTGAAATGTATGACTAAGGGCCACATGTACGAAGATCAGGTTTTGTGAGTCACAAATTGCAAGACTTAGCAACTCGCAATTTGCGAGTAGGATAATCTGATGTACAACACTGTCAATGACACTGTTTGCAATTCACAAATGGAGTAGCAAATGACCTACCTCATGAATACTCATAAATACTCATGAGGTAGTTCTCATTTTGCAAACCCCTTGGGAATGGCAGCACTCACAGGGATGGTGCCCTGCTGTGCTCAGGAGACCATCATGTCTGTGACTGCTTTTAAATAAAGCTGTATTTTCTTTTTTGAAATGCAGCCTTATTCATTAAAGGTAAATAGAAAGCATGTCAAAACCAAATATTATAACTTTTATTTTCATTTTTGTAAAGCAGACTGTGGTCCATGGGACCACGGCCTGCTCTGAAACATTGTTTTTGTATGCATTCACAAAGGGGAAGGGGTTCCATGGGAACCCCTTCCCTTTAGCGAATGAGTTAGCACCAGCTTGAAACTGATGGTAACTGCAATTGTTTTGTGACTGCATTCACGGTCACAAAACAGTCATACATCGGACTGCGACTCGCAAATAGGAAGGGAACGCCCCTTACTAAATGCCACTAGCAAACCCTGTTTTGTGATTCGGCAATGTCATTGCAGAATGGCAAAATTGGGTAAGTGCATTGGAAAAAACATTTTATCTTGACACAAATGCACCAATTCAGAAAACTAGGCCATTTGCGACAGTAAAAAATAGCTTTGTACATGTGGCCCTAAATGATAGTCATACATGACTCAACAAACCTCAGGCCTGCATTCTTAACATGTATAGACATGTGGACTCCATCTGAGTACTGGGACACTAACACTTTGTTCTGCTTGCATTCAACCTGGCAACAAACAGTGCATGCAGCACGTCAACACATCTGCTGCTGTCACTCAGGAGCATTCTACTGTACACATTTGTCAATGTGATACTCACCAACAGGGCCACCAATCCCCACACCCAGGTGGTCCAGCAGATCGTGCTCTTTAGCCAGCAGGTCAGCCTAGTGATGCTTTAGCTGGTGCTCATTCCTGCTGGGATGGTACACCCTCTTGAGGTGGTAGAGCACCTTGCCCCACCGCAGTCGGCTCGCTTCGCCTCTCTGTGATACCTCTGTTTCACCCGCCAACCCATCTCCAACATCAAGGGTAGAAAGTAGCACACCAGCCACACAAAGCCCCCAAGCTTTTCCTCCCCCATGCATGTCAGCCTTGCCCTTCCCGGCATGTCCCTGAACAACAAATCCAAACAGTAAATAAAGAAAAAAGGAGGAAAAGAAATGAAAATAAAGGAAACTTACAGCCCAAACCTAAGAACCCCAACTAACCCAACTAATCTAACCCCCTGACAGACACCCAACAGTACAAATACAATATGAAAGACACTAATCTACACAAAATCAGATACACTGTTACAAGAAACAAACAGATTTCCCAAAAGACACAACAAGAGAAACACCACAAGACACAATAAACACAATCAAGACACCAGCAACACCTAGACACAGCCACACAGTCAAGAAATTGCACAGACTGTAAAGTGAAAGTGAAAGTACACCCACTGTATCATGTGCTACAGTAGACCATGTTGACAACGTGGATGTGAGTCATATGTTGTGGTCCATTGATTTTGTCCTTCAAATGTGACATTCAAGAGATGAGTATTTTTTATATGTGTGTGATGTTTGCTGTACAATCATACGCATCACGTGTGTTGTTGCATCAGAAATAGTCAGATTTGTCTTTGTAACATGTTCCCTGAGGTAATGCTCACATCCAACATGTGATGGAGAATGAAGAAACCAGAGCAAGATTGTGTGATCATGTAAGGTGTTTATTTACATATCTTAACAAGGTGTGTAGAGTGACTATTAAGTGAAAACATTGTGTACAATTTGCTGTCTGCAGTGCATTCCTGCAGCTGTGTTCTGCTGTTCCCCCTGATTTTCCCTGTCACCGTCCTCATCCTCCTCCTCCTCCTCAGGCAGTTCTTGGTCCATCTCATTTAATGGAATGTTCCTCCTCCCACAAATGTTGTGCAGGCTAGCACAGGTCAGCATAATTTTTCACACAATATGTGGGGCATATAGGAGGCTGCTTCCTGTGATGTCCAGGCACATGAATATGGACTTCAGGATGCCAAAGGTCTTTTCCACAATGGTGTGTGTCCTCGGATGTGCATCATTATAGGCACACTCTGCTATTGTGCTTGGGTTGGGGAATGGGGTCATGATCCATGGCTGGATCCCCTAACTCTGATCCACTGCAAAAGATGATAGGAGTGAATATCACAGGAATGTCATGTAGCATGGCAGTTGATATCTTGTGTCGTCTGTGACTCATATGTGTTTGTGGTGTTGTGTGAGATCCTGGGATTCTGTGAGGTTTTATCTACACTGGGTTGTTTGACATGACAACTTGTGTTTGGCTCATTGACCTGGGATCTATGATTTTTTTTCTTTTTTTCGAACTGTTGGTCAATATGTATGTAGCATGCGTTGTTTAGTGCCCAACATGTTTTAGTGTGCTTTCACTGGAGGGGACATGATACATCCACACACACAATGGATTCAGATGTGGTGGTAACATGGTTGCACTACATGGCCTGGACGTCCCATCCATTTAGACATATGTCATTGCAGATGAAATGCAACACTGAGGTCCTTTGATTTGGGTAGGTGACAATGCACAACACATCTCCATAAGTTGACAACACTGAGCTGTTCAGTTTTGACAATGCACAATTGCCCCATGTGTGACTTGTTTCTAGGCAAGCCTTTGTTGTTCCCTCTGCCAGTAGCTCATGTGTAACCATGCACCTACACTACTGAACTTGCTCCAGGGAACCTGGTTAACTGCCTTGTGGAGGTGGATGTATCTGTGCAGGAAGGGCCATCTCCCTGTACATACGCTATTTTGATGGACAATTGGCTCTTTCAGTGTTTGCAGTAGTGTGCAGTTTGCATTAGTGCCACATCAATATGTGTTCATAGCACAGTCCACTTCCTTATTGCAACCTGGAAATGGCACCCCAGGAGTGATGTATGATGTTGGGACTACCTTGATATTTCCGTGTCACCTAATCTGAGTCAGCATCATCATGCTATGTGTCTCCTGGTGTTATACCTTCTGCAACACACATTGCACACCCCTTCCATGCTACATACTGATTGGGAGGGTTGCCGATTGACTATGTGGCCTAATGTAATTGTAAATGGTTCATCTTCCAAGTTGTACTTACAATGCAGGCCTCTTAAGTTGAGCATGAGCCAAGCTACCAGGAAGCTAATGTTTGTGGCAGCCATCATTTGTCCAGAGGTGTGTATCCCATTGTGTCAGGGTGTACAACATAACTACCAGTGACACACCTCAGTGTCACCCTGCCCACGTGTCAATGTAGTGGTGTATGTTTTGTGTGTCCTACAGGGTTGTTGTGCTGTGTGAATATTGCTAGGTTTAATGACTTACCAACAAGAAGGCCATTGCCATATTGTCCGTTCTGGAAGTGCTGATTGATCCTGCTGTGGCGGAATATGAATGAATCATGGACACTCCCAGGATACTTGGCCAAGATGTTTGTGACTAAGCCCTGGTGGTCAACTATGGCTTTCACATTGATAGAATGCATGTGCTTTCTGTTCCGGAATAGGTTCTCTGTTGCTGCAGGTGGGACGATCCGGACATGGGTGCGGTCAATTGCATGAAGCACATGCGGGAAGCCAAGGATTTGATAAAAGCCCTGTTTTATCTCCTGCTGCTTCTGCTGGGTGTTGGGAAAGTTGATGTGGTGGGGTGTGAGGGAGATTGTGGTATCTAATACCTTGGGCAGGAAGGCCAAGAATGAGGGCTGTGATACCCCAGCGACCAGGGCCCCCGTTGTCTGTAAGGAGCCACTTGCCAACATATGCAGGACAGTTAGCAGCTTGGTCACCGGTGGTATGTTGTGTGGTGTCTGCAGGTTAGCTGTTAGTTTTGGCTCAATATGGTGCAGCAGCTGCTGTATGGCTTGCCAGTTGAGTCGATACCTCCAAATGATGTCCTGTTTCCTGAAGCCATGACGGGTTGCCCAGTTTCTGAAAAGTCTCTCCTGCCTTCTGCGTTGCCTTTGTGGTCCACATTGGGGTGGTGGTGGCTGCTGCCGTTAGTCCTGTGCTCGGCGTTGTCTTGCAAGCTAAATCAGTAGAACCTCCATATTGTCATGTTGGTCTGTAATGTTGCTTGTGTGTGCTTTCCTTAAGTAGTGGTGTGTTTGCCTCATTCTAATGCCTGCCCTGACCCAGGCGTTAAATTTTGATGCAAATCAGGTTTAGCATCATTTTTCTGGTCCGCCTACCACCTGTGCGTCATTTTTGCTCAGGTGGATAAATATGGCGCTAGGGTGTTTGAGTCATGTTTTGGACTGGAACGCCTACCTTGCATCTCATTGACACAAGGCAGTGTTACGCATCATTAAAATGATGTTAACTCCATATTTTTTACGCTAGACGGGTCCAGTGTCAAAATAAAAATATGGAGTTAAGTTTGCGCTGGATTTGCATAAAAAATGACACAAATCCAGTGCAAACAGAGTATAAATATGGGCCCTAGACTCACCATAGCTGCGCAGACTTTGGTTATCATCATCGTAGATCTGAAAACAATGGGCCTGATTCACAAAGGCAAATGTACACTTTCATATAAGTTTAGATTGTTTGCAATTCACAAAGGCATTTACGAGTAGTATCTTTACAAGTGCGGAGTCTAAACACAGGAAAAAACATTGAGTAAAGATACTACTTGTAAATCCCTTTGTGAATTGCAAACAATTGTAAACGTACAACAAAGCGTACGTTTATCTTTGTAAATCAGGCCCAATATGTGCACAAAGGGATTCCAGAAGTTCAACTCAAAAACAATTTAAATGCCAGACACGAGTCAGCTTCCAAAGGCTCTTTCATTTAAAGCCTGGTGGAAGCAACATTTGTGCTGGTCAAACATTAGTTGGCCCACAGTAATCAGGTACAACTGCTAAGATGGGTGTTATGATTTGCTGAAACTGCTCCTGCTGAGATGCTCGAGCACTTTTGGAGAAATTAGTAATGGCAGCTGGTCCACTGTGCCGAGGCAGCACCTAGGACCATTTGTCATTTTTATGTTTTACACAGACAAAACAGCGAAGTTGTAAAAAAACCAAAAACAATAAACAATGATACATATGTACTGGGAGTTTTCCCATACCACATGGGAAACATGATTTGCTTTTTCGTATCCTTTATTGCTTTTCCTTGAATGACACCAGAGTCAAGAAAAAAAACTGAATGACATGATGTCGAAAGGCATACCCTTAATAGGAAGAATTTAGATATTTCTTGGCAGCAGAGCTAAATGCAGCATCAAAGTAACAAACTCAGCATCCCCAACCTCTAAATAAGGTGGGGATATCAGAGGTTGGCAGATGGGACATCTACTCACTTTATAAGGATGCCACATTACCAACCTACCTTTAAGTGACCCCGGGTGTCTTTCCTTAATTCCTCATATGTTTATTCAAACAAATTGGTAAATGTGAACCCCTTCCATATGGAGGTGCACTTTGTACCTTCAAAACAACACTGCACACTTGCTTGGATCTACCATTTATCCACTACAATGCAGACTGCCAACATACCCCAAAATACTCCAGTTGTTTATAAAAACAAGCAATATCCCCTACCTCTCTGCAACTGACTCAGTTTGTTTTTAAACGGAAAGCAATTTTTAATAGAGGATCTGTGGTTCTTGGGTTGCATCTGTAGTACATGTCACTGAAAACTGCAACAGTAACCTTTTGTGTAATTTTTGTGATGGAAAAAATATTTGTAATTCTGTTTAATTTAACTGTCTTCCTCATCTTCATTCAATATCCTTGCTGACATTTACGATTGTTTGATCCTTTTAGCTACATTAACTTGGGGGAAATGCGGTTTGGGAAGTTATAGGGCAATCAGAAATTACTGTGCACCAATTTTGTCAACCGGACTCTCACCTCTGTTACCCTAGTGGGCTCATACTGCAACCCTCTGCCAAAGGGCCAAATTCTTTCGGCACTCTCAGGGTAATGATGCATAGGTGCCATTGCTGACTTGGAGCTGTAGTGGGTTAGAACCTCAAAACTCAGGAACAGAAAAATAACACCCAGTAAATCACTGCCTGAAACTAAGTACGGCGAACACATTTCTAAACATTTACAAAATTTTGGGGGAATCTATTCTTTTAGTGCATTCAACCTAGAAGTGCTAAGGAAACCGCAACAACGGGTTTAAGGGAACGCCTTTTTCTCTGCATTTAATACTGGTCAGCCCCACAATCTTAATATTACACAACCTCTCTGTGGTGAAGCCTTTGACAAAGAGGGCCATACAATTCTGCTGCAGCACATGGAATAGTTATGTGTGACTATGATTGGGCAATGCACCTCTCAAATCAAAATAAGCAGATCAGAGATGGTTCGACATCTTTGTTGGTGAATCATGGGGAGCACTACTGTTTCCTATTTACTAATGTACCCTTGGCTCTGGTTTGTATTCAGCATCAACTACAAGTCTAAATGCATGCATTTGGCATTCAATGGCATATATGCTTGGGTAGTAGCATGACAAAGCACAAACAGTAATATCTATTTCTACAAAATAATGCTGGGCGGTTGTTAGTAATTGGGTTTCTGGTTGGCAGTGGTATGCATCCTGTTCAAGCTGGAACCACCCTTCTAGTCAGGGCAGATCACATGCCCCCTCTCCTAAACTAACCTGTAATTACCCTCTGGTTGCTTGGCTCATGCTCAAATTAGGAGGCAATGTGTTGAGCATTTGTAGAATATTTCAAACAGTAAAATAATGAAAACACCGCACAAAAATATACCACACCTGGTTAGAAAAATAGAGCTCAATTTAATAAACAACACAAGAGTAAAGCAATGAAAATCCAATAAGTAGGACTTGAGATATGATTTTTAAAAGAATAAACTGAAATGTAGTGCTTAAAAGTATAAAGCGCCAACCAGGCAATTTGGTCAGGCTGGGTCGGGCTAAATCTGAAAATTCAGGGCGATCGTGATTGAGCACGGGTTGGGATACAGGGACCAGTCTTGGCCCATTGACAAAGTACCTTGTTTGGTTCAACATCGAGGAATATGCAAGAGGTAGAGGATGCGTCATCATCGCTCTTTGAGATGGGGGTGATGCGTTAGTCCCGAGCCGTGCAAAGTCGGAGATGCTTCGGGAATAAAGGTGATGTACAGTGAAGTCGGCGATGCAATGTCCTTGATCCTCACAGCAGCAGTTAGTTTAGTTTAGTTTCAAGTATTTGTAGAGCGCATGGCTACCCGAAGGCCTCCCAGTGCTGAGGAAGATCACTATGTAAGAGGAACAGACCTAAACAGGGAGCAGTACAGTTTTAAATTTTCTACGAAAGTGATGCGCTGGGGTTGCTGGAGATGCACAGGTTTTTTAGTACCGCAATGGCATCAATGCATTGATTATGGACTGTGGCAGCACTTTACACTCACTTCCAAGGGTCCAGGACTGAACTGGCACCACTTGGCAGGACAAGACACACAGATGGCTGTGTCCAGGTGCTGTAGATGATGAGTTGGAAGTTGTTTGTGTAGCTGAGACATCAGAAAACAGGAGGCAAGCCAGCAAGCCCTTGGAGTCACACTGGTTCTGGGTTCAAGTGATGTGGGTCCAGTCCTTCTCATCCAGGTAAGGAGGGCAGCAGATAGCCAGTCAACACAGCAAGAAAGCAGTTTTTCCAGTGCAGCAGTCCAGCAGAGTAGAAGTCCTTGTAGCAGCACAGCAGACCTTCTTCTTAGCACTGGTCCGGGAGTGTACTGAGTTGGTAGGGTCAAAAGTCCAGTTCTTATGCCCAGTGGTGCCTTTGAAGTGGGGGTGACCTCAAAGAAGGCCTTTGAAGTGCACAGGGATCCTCCCTTTCTGCCCTGGCTCCAGAATACCTAGAGGGGGTTAAGGAGTCCTTTGTGTGGGGACAGGACACAGCCTGTTCAGGTGCAAGGGTGAGACTGTGCCCAGGTCCTCTCTCCCATCCTGCCCAGGATGGCCCTTCAGGATGTTGATGGCCTATCAGTCACAACTAAGCTCCCTTTGTCTGTTGCTTTCTAGAGGGAATGCACACGGCCCAGCTGTCAGCCCATCCCAGACATATATTGGAGACAGGCTTCAGACACACAAGGATAAGAGCAGGAAAATGCCAACTTTCTAAAAAATCTGCGATATTCAGAATTGGAACAATAAATCCAACATTACCATTAAAGTGGATTTATCATTACAGTTACATAGGTATTACACAGGACCGATCTACCCCTTCCCAATCAGGAATTACAGCTTATTAAATGTAATAACGAATCCTCAGTGTTATCCTATAAGAGGGGTAGGCCTCACAGTAGTGAAAAATGAATTTGATAATTTTTCTCTACCAAGACAAGTAAAACTTAAAAGTATATGTCCTGCCTTTTAATTACATAGCAACCCTTCCCTATGGGCAACCTAGGGCCTACCTTTGGGGTAACCTATATCTAATAAAAAGGGACTTTAAGCTTGGCAAGGGGGTTTATATGCCATGTCGAAATGCCAGTGTAACCCTGCCTTAAGGCTGCAACGTCAGGTCTAGGACATGTTTTAACGTGCTACTTAAGTGGGTGGCACAAGCAGTGCTGCAGGCCCACCAATAGCATTTAATTTACAGACTCTTGGAACGTGCAGTGTACTTTACTAGGGACTTATAAGTAAATATGCCAATTAGGTACATATCAATCAAACGTGTTTTAAGGAGGGAGACCAAACACTTTACCTCTTGTTATCAGTGGTAAAGTGCAAGGAGTCCTAAGTACAACAAAATTCATCAAAAGGTGGAGGGAAAAAGACAAAAAGTTTGGGAGTGACCCTGCAGAAAGGGCCATTTCAAAAAGTGATTAAACAATATATGTTAGAAGCACGCCAGTGGAAGATTACATACAACTTAACAAGTGGTTGTGAAATATAGGAAAACTATTCCAGAGGTTTCAGAACAGAAAAGCACACCCATTACATGTAGAGTGACTGTCAGGATGGGCAAAGCATGCCAAGATGGGGAGATGACCATTAAGAAGCTATTTGTTAAAAAAGAGCACACAGGGTTCTACGTAGTAGGAGCCAGGTGACAGTATAAAAAGAAACAAGGTTAAGATGCACATTTTTTTTAAACATAATAGAATATGATTTACAATGAGAAAAGTAGAACAGTGAACTACCATCAGGTAATCTGATAATATATATGAAACAGTGGCAGGTGAAGAAGAATATGAGATTTTCCTACAATCACAGGTTGTAGAGCCTACGCTGAGACTGAAATCTTGTTTCACAGTGCAAAGTGGGCAGCTCTGCCCTAACGGCAGATCCTCCACCTAGGAGTTTAAAGCATACTCATGTTTAATGCAGCTGAATAGACTAAGGCGGTCATTCTGACCGCGGCGGTCATTCTGACCGCGGCGGTCGGCGGTCGCCGCCCGCCAAGCGGTTCCCGCAGAAAGACCGCGGCGGCCATTCTGGCTTTCCCGCGGGGCCGGCGGGCGACCGCCAGAAGACCGCCGGCCGGCCCAGCGGGAAAGCCCCTTCAACAATGAAGCCGGCTCGGAATGGAGCCGGTGGAGTTGCAGGGGTGCGACGGGTACAGTGGCACCCGTCGCGATTTTCACTGTCTGCAAAGCAGACAGTGAAAATCTTTGTGGGGCCCTGTTAGGGGGCCCCTGCACTGCCCATGCCAGTGCCATGGGCAGTGCAGGGGACCCCAGGGGCCCCACGGCACCCGTTCCCGCCATCCTGGTTCTGGCGGTGGACACCGCCAGAAACAGGCTGGCGGGAAGGCGGTCGGAATCCCCATGGCGGTGCTGCAAGCAGCACCGCCATGGCGGATACCCTGGGCCAGCGGGAAACCGGCGGGAAACCGCCGGCTCCCCTTTTCTGACCGCGGCTTTACCGCCGCGGTCAGAATCACCCAGGAAGCACCGCCAGCCTGTTGGAGGTGCTTCCGCCGCCCTCCGCCATGGTCAGAATGACCCCCTAAGTGACAAATTGTGTACTTAATCATAATGAATGTGTAATTTAGTGAAAAACAGGCCATACTCTTACTAGTCCATTCAAGTAAGAGTGGGCAAAATATGGATGAATCCACATGGATGGTATATATATGCAAGAATCTCCATTCAGAACTACAATCTCATAGTAGGATCCGTAGACACTCCAAACACTAATAAACCCACCTACTTTTCCAAACTCAATCAACTTTTTAGAAAAATAGATCATACTCAACTACTGGTGGGCAGGGATTGGAGCAATTCATCCAGTCCTGGAAACGTCTTGGAAACCAGATCTGATTACTAACTGGAATAGGAATCAATCAATCAACCAGTATTTGCAAAGCGTGACTACTCACCTGTGAGGGTCTCAAGGCGCTGGGGGGAGGGGCCTCATCCGAAGAACCACATCTTGAGGTTCTTCCTGAAGATGGTGAGCGACGGGCTTTGTCTAAGGTGCAGGGGGAGGTTGTTCCAGCTCTTCGCTGCAGTGTGGGTAAAAGATCGTCCTCCGGCGGTAGTTTTGCAGATGTGAAGGGCGGTGGCCAGGGCCATCTGGGTAGAGCAGAGGGATCTCATGGGGGTATGGAAGGAGACGCAGTGGTTTCGGTAGGCTGGTCCTGCATTGTGTATGGTCTTGTACGTGTGGGTGAGAAGCTTGAAGGTGATTCGCTTTTCTACTGTTAGCCAATGGAGGGTCATCAGGTGTTGGGAGATATGTTCTCGGCAAGGGAGGTCTAGAATGAGTCTGGCGGTGGCTTTCTGGATGTGTTGAAGTTTTTTGATGTTCCTAGTTGAGGTGCTGGCGTAGAGGGCGTTGCCGTAGTTGAGCTTGCTTATAACTAAGGCGTGGTTGGCTGTCCTGCGACAGTCTGCTGGCATCCATCTGAAGATCATCCAGAGTTTGTGGAGTGTGTGCCACCAAGAGGATGTGTCAGAGTTTACCTGGCTGGTCATGAATAGGGAGGAGTCGAGGAAGATTTATAAGTTGCGGGCGTCCTCGGTAGGTGCAGGGGGGCGCTGAGGGATGTAGGCCACCATGAGTCATCCCAAGCTGAGGTTGTGTTTCTGAAGATGATGAGCTCTGTCTTGTCGGAGTTAAGCTTGAGGCAGCTTTCTCTCATCCAGGTGGCGGCAGCTTCCATTCCTGCGTGAAAGTTCCTTTTGGCTGTGTCCGGGTCTTCGGTGAGGGAAATGATGAGTTGTGTATCATCGGCATATGACACGATGTTCATACCGTGGCTTCTGATGATGGCAGCAAGAGGGGCCATGTATACGTTAAACAGTGTGGGACTCTGTGAGGATCCTTGGGGGACTCCGCAGTTGACTCCTGTGGGTCTGGAGGTGTAGGGCGGGAGTCTGACCCTCTGCATTCTCCCAGAGACGAAGGAGTGGATACATTCCAGGACTGTTCCGCGGATTCCTATGTCGTGGGAGACCGTGTCGAAAGCTGCTGAGAGGTCGAGGAGTATGACTGCTGCAGTGTGGCTGCGGTCTAGAAGTAATATACTGAAAGACCAAAAGAAAGATCATGGCATGAGAGATCCCTGGCGTCTGATTCCCCCTACCAGCAGAGAATATGCCTAGGTCTCTTGTCTTTACAAAACAGTAATTGGAATGGCCTTTTTCTTAGTAAATACACCAAATCCAAATTACATGCTTGCTGGAATCTACCAACTGATAATGCTATCATTGAACCTCCGGGTCACAGCTTCAAATGTGAAAACATGGTACATGATCAATACACTTCGGTATAAAAAACCTGAAGAGAGTGAAGCATTGAATGAACCGGCGAGGGATTGCCTAACCCTGAAAGAAACTTCAGTTGCTTCAGTCCAACCTTTTGGACCTTAAAAAAACCTATATAAGTGGTGTAATGATTAGCAAAGTAGTGCAACACAAGAAGAAACGTAGGACAAAAAGATACTCAGAAAATACTCCATGACTATTGATTAAAGTATACCAGCACTGCATAGCCCTAACACTCCTTTTATTAACAGACTCCTGCACATCATGAGGACGTTTGCCTCTTATTATAAACAATTGTATTCTTCAGATGCACCAACAGACAAAGCCGAGGGGAAAGTTTTTTCAAAAGATCCACCTCACAAAGATTACGCCTGACCTATGCTTGGATAAGTACCAGTCTGTTACAATACATTAGGATGAGGTAGCTGAAGTTATAAAGGATCAGTCTGTAAGGAAAGACCCAGGAGAAAATAGCTTCCGGCTCAACTTTTATAAGATTATGGCCTCCATGACAATACCCCTACTGGCTCATGTCTTCAAGTAGGTTACGTAGTAAGGTGACTTGCGACTGGAGTTCAACACAACATATATTTCACTAATTCTGACACCTGAAAGGCACCCGCTCAGATTTGAAAACTATAGGCGGATATCACTCTTGAACTGTGATTTAAAAATGTAGGCAGAAAGTGTGGCCAATAGGCATAAGAAAATAATACTTGGCATTGTACATAAAAACCAAATGGGTTTTGTACTGGGTAGATCATCCCAGAATCACCTCACAACACTACCATACTTGATTTGACAAACCAGAAATGTCAAGGAAGAAACAGTAGCCCTGTCCTTCGATTCAGAGTAAGCCTTTGTTTGAGTGGAGTGGGAATATCTATTTAGGGCCATGCCCAGGATAGAAATTGGTGACCCATTTATCAATATATTTCACACCCTGTACTGGGTACCACCGGCTTTGGTCAACAGTAGTGGCTTCCTGTCTGGCACCATTAAGCTGGAAAGTGGGACAAGACAGGGGTGCCATCTTTTACCACTCTTGTGTCTGATTTCCCTAGAGTTGCTAGCAATAGGCATCATATCAGCACATAAAATAAAGCAAATACGAACAATAGTTGAAGACATGAAACTTCTGTTGCATGCAGATAACATCCTGCTCACTCTGACCTCCCCAGACTCCTCAGTTCAAGAGCTCGTATCCATAATATGATTATCCTCTAGATTCTCAGGATGTAAAATTAACTGGACAAAATGCAAAGACATGCATTTGTCTAGAACTACGATGGCGGGCACAATTAGAGACTATACCTTCAAATGTATCTCCTATAAAATGAAATATCTTGCCACACTGCTTAGCAGCAACATAAAGCCCCTGGTACAATATAATGTGTTAATACTAACTGATCAGATGCAATTGGAATTTGCAAAATGGACGCAGCTGCAACTCTTGCTATGAGGCAGGGTTCAAATCATGAAAATAGTAGTTACCCATGGGTTTAATTATGTTTTTGGGATGTGATCCGTGGTCATCCTGCGCTCGTTTCTTAAATCAATAGATATCCAGATAAAAATCCTCCTTTAGGGTGGAGATCTTGACTCCAATACATCCTCAGGCGGACTGTGGCTCACTGAAATTGAAGACTACTATGTAGCACATCAATTATCACAACTCCAATACTACTTCTATCCTGGGCTGGAGATACTGAGTGAATAGGTATGGAGGTTCATCTTCAAACTAATGATGGCACAGGCACTAGCATCGTCTACAGGAGGCTTGTTGATACCAGAAACCAGAATAATACGATATAATATAATGTTGCAATGGAATGCTACAGTTGTTGCTACTACCATTTTCTGGACACTGCAGGTGACTTCAGGTCCCAGCCTGCACTTGCCCAAAGATGCAGATCCAAAAACCGCCACTCACCGGTGCCGTGGGTCACGTTTTATGGCACTTAGGCCCTCATTACAACCCTGGCGGTAAATCCTGCTTTCCACCGTGCAGAAGACCGCCAACATACTGCTGTGGCCATGGAATTTCACTACAGGTATTACGACCCACAGCTCGGAATCCGCCACAATACAGACACCCACACAAGTCCGCCACACCAAAGGTCAGTGATAAACTGGCGATACCAAAGCAAACACCGTCACGCCAACAGGAATATGCCCACACTATCACGACCCACGAATCAACGCAGCAGTCTTTCAACCGCGGTAATTCATTTGCGGTTACACACCGCCGAACTCAAAATACACACACACTTACAAAACACAACCACATTGGACAATTCGAAATAAACACACCTGATACACATACGCACCACACCCACCCACCCAATACAATATAAAGCACACATCTACATCACCCACAAACCCTTACAACCAAAAATTTGAAAGAAGGCCAGAGAGAGAGACTACCTAAAACAACACCAGCATCCACAGACACACAACACCATCACTTACACAACATCCACGCACCTCAAACAACACACACCAACACATCCCCTCACACATCACAACAGACACCACCTCACACATCACCCACACCACATCATGGCACCTCAAAGACACCCCAGGTTCTCTGAGGAGGAGCTCAGGGTCATGGTAGAGGAAATAGTCCGGGTAGAGCCAGAGCTATTTGGATCACAGGTGCATCAGACATCCATTGCAAGGAAGATGGAGCTATGGCGCAGAATCGTGGAAAGGGTCAACGCAGTGGGACAGCACCCAATAACACGGGATGACATCAGGAAGAGGTGGAACGACCTACGGGGGAAGGTGCGTTCTGTGGTCCCAAGACACCATATCGCGGGTCAGAGGACTGGCGGTGGACCCCTATCTCCTCCCCCACAACTAACAACATGGGAGGAGCAAGTCTTGGCAATTATGCATCCTGAGGGCCTCGCAGGAGTAGCAGGAGGACTAGACTCTGGTAAGTCATATCTTTACTACTTTATCCCACACACCCCATCTGCATGCCATCACATACCGCCACCCTTACCCTCACACCCATCACCCCAACAACCCACAGATACCCCACTAACACAACCCACACATCCCAAAACCAAGCACTGCATGTAACACCAATGCATGGACACCCATCACCAAAGCATGTCCAGTACAGAGACTCACTCATGCCCCAAAATCACCAATCACACAGGGACCAAACCAATAAAGCAAGCACAGGAGTAGAGGGTCACTCACCCATTGCACAAGATGGCACACACAGATACAATAACTATGCATTTACACCCCAACAGGACCCATACCCACTGTCACCGGACAGGAGGTGCCAGACATATCCCACAGAAGAGACCCACAGTGATGACAGCAGCTCTGCACACCTGGATCAAGATGACCAGCCCGGCCCATCAAGGACCTCAGTAGAGTCGGTTCCCCTGACACAGTCACAAACCACCACTGAACCTCCCCCCTCAGGAAATATCACCACAGCACCCACCCAGCGGGCCCATCCCTCTGTCCCCAGGACACGTCAATCAGCAGTGTGTCCACCACTACAGGGAACCCAGGCAACCCCACTAACACAGGAGGATCAGGGACCTGGGGGAAGTGGCAGTGGGCACACGGTAAAGGGGAAAGAGGCACAGGATAACAGGGAAGCTGGGAGGACTGCTGTGTGACAAGGGGAGGACAGGCTCAGGGAACCCACTTTCCACGAGGCACTCTCCAACATCATGGGAGCTTACCACCATTCCCAGGAGACCATAGGCACGTTACTGGCCAAGTTTCAGGAGACCCAGCGGCTGCAGGAGGAACACTACCTGGGGATCAGGGAGGACTTGTTGTCCATCAACACCACCCTGGTCACCATTGCTGGGGTGCTGGCAGACCTTTTCAACACCAGGAGGGACACAGTGGCACACCAACGGGCCCCTAACACTAGCCTGGATGATGAACAGCCCTCCACCTCCGCCGGCGCTAGTGGACAGGAGGCACAGCCACAGAAACAACAGGCCACCAGCACCCCACCCCCTGCAGATGGAGAACCACCCCACAAATGGTCACTGAGATCCAGGAACAAGACAGAGAACATTGCCAAGACCCCCGCCAGGAAATAAGCCCCCTCTGAATGTCACCCTTCTGTCCCACTATGTCACCCTGTCCATCCTTAAACTGCCATTGCTCCACTTTCTATGCCCCTTTGGACAATGCACCTGTGAAACAAATAGACTGGACTCTGCCATGGACATGCCTCCACCATCACCCCAGCCCATTTTACAACCCCCTCCACTTATTTGCACAGGAATAAACACACTTCAATCACAAAACAATCTGGAGTCAGTGTGTGCTTTCACAAATGTGTAATTGCCATATCTATGGAATATAGCAATGTCAATTTACTTGTATACATACCAATGTAACACAGATGTAGGCCAGGAGTAAACATAGCAGAGGGCACAAAGTGGGACCCAGATCTGTGAAATGGAAATTCAAAGTTTCAAGTCAGGGTCCATACACTGAGTGAAAATGACAGACTTATGCTAGCTCCAACAATAGTATGAGATGTGGGAAGCAGTGACATCTTCTTACCTGTGTCTCACTGGAAGTATTGCATGATGATGTTATTTCGGTTGTCAATATATCCTCTTCTTCTTCCTCCTCTTCTTCACTGTCCACAGGCTCCACAGCTGCCACAAGACCACCATCTGGCCCATCCTGCTGCAGAAAAGGCAGCTGGTGTCGCAAAGCCAGGTTGTGCAGCATACAGCAGGCCACGATTATCTGGCACACCTTCTTCGGTGAGTAGTATAGGGAACCACCTGTCAGATGGAGGCACTGGAATCGGGCCTTCAGGAGGCCGAAGGTGCGTTCTATTATTCTTCTATTTCGCCCATGTGCCTCATTGTAGTGTTCCTCTGCCCTTGTCCTGGTATTCCTCACTGGGGTCAGTAGCCATGACAGGTTGGGGTAACCAGAGTCACAGGCAAATGCAGAGGGACTACTGTTAGACACACACTAACCCTTAGGGACAACCCCATACCCAGACACCTATGTCAACTGCATTGGGACCTTGGCCTCACCTATTAGCCACACACGGTGCCTCAGAAGTTTCCCCATCACATAAGGGATGCTGCTATTTCTCAAAATGTAAGCGTCATGTACAGAGCCAGGATACTTGGCATTCACATGGGAGATGTACTGGTCTGCCAAACACACCATCCGCACATTCATTGAATCGGTTTCTGTACACCTGTTCATTCCTGCGGGGGGGGGGACAAATGCCACATGTGTCCCATCAATGGCACCAATGATGTTGGGGATATGTCCCAGGGCATAGAAGTCACCTTTCACTGTGGGCAAACACTCCACCTGAGGGGAAAACGATGTAGTTGTGCATGTGTTTCAGCAGGGCAGACAACACTCTGGACAACACGTTAGAGAACATTGGCTGGGACATCCCTGATGCCATGGCCACTGTTATTTGAAAAGTCCCACTGGCCAGGAAATGGAGTACAGACAGGACCTGCACTAGAGGGGGCATCCCTGTGGGATGGCAGATAGCTGACATCAGGTCCAGCTCCAGCTGGGCACACAGTTCCATGATTGTTGCACGATTAAGTCTGTATGTGATTATGATGTGTCTCTCTTCCATTGTCAACAGGTCCACCAGGGGTCTGTACACCGGAGGATGCTGCCATCTCATCACCTGGCCCAGCAGACGTGTCCTATGGAGGAGAACAGCGAGCAGAGAGTTATCCAACACTGAGGTATCACAATGTGTTATTTGCAGAAACGTTAGTAATCCGCAATGTGCTGGTATCTGTCTGTATTCCCGGCCTAGATAGATGTGACGCAGTTTTCATCCATCCCATGTGGCCCCCTGAAATAGCGGCTGCCTGACCTGTAAGGTGGGACAAGGGGATATGAGATAACTGCGCTGGCGTTGTACACCGTCGCGGTGGGCGGTCGAAGACTGCGGTGTAATTCTATATTGGTTAACATTGGGCCCTATGGGTCCTAGGAGCCAATGACGATGTACGCCGGTGGTGACAGTACGCACCGCCGAGGACGTGACCGCCATTTTCGGTCTGTTCACTCACTTGATACCTGACCTTCAACAGGAGAGGACCTACACTGCAAGTGCTGCTGTGACCTGTGTCTGGAAGCGACAATGGCTACAGTGTCTGGGTAAAGGGCCTCTGCCTTCACTTCGGAGGAGTTGGAGAAACTAGTGGATGGGGTACTCCCCTAGTACACGCAACTGTACGGTCCTCCAGACAAACAGGTGAGTACACTGTGAGCATGCTGCATGGGCAATGCCTGCTTTGAGTGGTGTTGATGGAAGATACATGGGGGGGCTGAGGCCTGCATGTACAAATGGTGAGTGTATGTGCATCAGGGCATGGGTGGGAACAATGAGTATGACGGTCCGGAAGGGTGAGTAATTTCCTTTCCCCCTGTACCATTCCTCTACGTCAGCGCCCACCAGAAGAAGGGTATTTGGTGTGCCATTGCAAAGGATGTCCTGACCCTCGGGGTCTACCACAGACGGAGCACCCACTGCCGTAAAAGATGGGAGGACCTGCACCGCTGGAGCAAGAAGACGGCGGAGGCCCAGCTGGGGATGGCCTCCCAACGTGGAAGGGGGGCCCGTCGCACCATGACCCCCCTAATGTCCCGGATCCTGGCGGTGGCCTATCCGGAGTTGGATGGGCGCTTGAGGGCATCAAAGCAGCCACAAGGGGGTGATTACACTCTCATTCAGCTGACTCTGCACGCATCACGAGGTGTCTGGGTCGGGGAGGTCAGCAGTGGGTTCCCCTAGGCCAGGGCGAACTTGGTAGACAAGGTCCCTTGTAAGGCAGCCTATGTGGCACCCCAAACCCACTAGTTGTAAGAGCCATCTACACTTAGTGAGGCTCCTGTGACTTCCAGGTGTGCAGCAATTGGGCTTAGGCCTCGTACCCAATGGTCAGGTGAATTTTCGAGGAACTGTTAGTGCATGGCGTAGTGCTGAGGGCTGCTCCCTGTGTGTTGTGTCCGCCAACGGTAGTGGTGTTGCATGCACTGAACATGTTTTTCTTCTGTCCCCCCCCCATTTTTGTGGTCTCCCTGTTCTTGTGTGCAATAGCATCATCAGGCGGAGGAGCAGTGGCACCGGAGCAGGAGGGAGCTGAAACCCACTTGGCCCTGGAGGGTGAAGCAAGGGAGTCTGAAGCCACCAGTGGGACGGAGGGCGAGGGGAGCTCCACGGCAGGGAAAGGAGCAGACACCAATGACAGCGACTCCTCCTCTGATGGGAGGTCCCTTGCCTTGGCGGGCACCTCTGTGCCCACCGCATCAACAGGTACAGCCGCCACCCCCTACCAGCACCACCCTCCCAGCAGCCCCTCAGCGTGTGTCCCGTGCCCGCTCACCCAGGAGGGTGGGCATCTCCTTTGCCCAGGCACCTCAGCCCCCGCCCCAGTCAGCCCTGCTGCCTCAGTGAGGAGGCTATTGACCTCCTGAGATCCCTCACTGTTGGGCAATCTACCATTTTGAATGCCATCCAGGGTGTTGAGAGGCATTTGCAACAAACAAATGCATACCTGGAGGGCATTCATTCTGGGCAGGCGGCCCAACAGAGATCATTTCAGGCTATGGCCTCAGCAAAGATGGCAGCCATTGTCCTTGTGTCCAGCCTCCCCCCTCCAACTTCCTTCACCCAAACCCAATCCCCTGTACCTTAGCATATCCCAAGCACACCATCAGACCAGCATACACACTCATCAACACACAAGAGTGGACATGGCAAACATAAGCACCACACATCCCACAGACACTCACACAAGCACCATCCCCATGGAGACACAGCAACATCCACTGCCTCCACGGTGTCCCCCTCCTCCACGTCCTCCTCTTCCCTCCCTGTCTCATCTCCACTCACACCTGCATGTACTATATCCTCAGCCACTACCTCCATCACCAGCACGCCCATCACCACACACCGCTCACGTGCAATCACCACCCCCACCCCCACTACCATTCACACATCCCCTGTGTCCTCTCCCAGTGTGTCAGTGAGCCCTCCTCCCAAAGTACACAAACGCAGGCACACACCCACCCAACAGCCATCCACCTCACAACAGCCTCCGGCCCATGTACCTTCACCCAAATTCAGCAGACGTACACCTCCTACAACCACTACCTCTTCCTCCACTCCCAAACCCCCTCCATCTTCCCACCCCAGTGTGTCTAAAAAACATTTCCTGGCAACCCTTGACCTCTTCCCTTCACCTCCCCCCCATCCTTCCCTTAGGGCCAGGCTTTCCAGGTTCCAGCCCAGCACTGCAGCCACCAAATCCCCAGGCACAGTGGTGCCAGCAACTGTGGGATCATTGAGTGCGCCATCCATCAAGGCTGCCAGTGTGCCACGTAGTCAGGGCAAGGACATTCCGCCATCTGTCAAGGTGAAAAAGGTGCCCACATCCCGGAGGGAGAAGCCGAAACTACCAGCCACCAAGGGCTCAGCAAAAACAAAAGGGGATAGTGGCAAGACAACTGCAGCACCATCAAAGGTGGGGAAGGTACAAAAGCAGAAGAGCAGGTCAGGAGAGGGTACGGTGGCACAGATTGAGGGACCAGTGTTACACCTTCTGTCCACGACCACACCAACCTGTACGGCGGCGAACACCGCAAGCTACCCCGCCACCACAACCGCCACCTGCCCTGCCACCTGTCCAGCCACCTGCACCACCACCTGCACTGCCACCTGCACAGCCACCGGCACCGCCACCTGCTCCGCCACCTGCACAGCCACTGGCACGTCTACAGCCTCAGCGACAGTCCCCAGCCTCTTCCCCAGTGGGCCGATGTCCAAGGCTGCAGGAGACGTCCTGCTGTGTCCCTCAGCAGGTGGTGACCCATGGGTCACCACCGACAGCACCCCCACCACAGACACCGCCGCAAGCACCGCCACCAGCCCCGCGACGTGCTCGAACAGTGGCACCACCTCTGACATGGCTACCATCCCCAGTGGTCAGTCGTCCGAGGCTGGAGGAGAATTCCTGGACCCTGGCCAGCTTCCATGAGGCATGACTTCCATCACTGTTTGCACCTGCAGGTGGAAGACAAAGCTGCGGCAGTGTGGGGAATGTCGCTGCCTCCATGGCGTATCATGCTACCTGTACCTCGACAATCTCGTGGCACACACACCCAGGTGAGCGAATTGTACCGGCCACACTGCACGTGGAGCACTCTGGGCATCATGCCCCCTCCAGAAACAGTGGAGAGATACATCCACTACCTCAGTCCTTGGCAGGATGAAGCACTCTGGGCACCATGCCCCCTCCAGAACCAGTGGAGAATCACATCCACTACCTCAGTCCTTGGCAGGATGAAGCACTCTGGGCACCATGCCCCCTCCAGAACCAGTGGAGAGATACATCCAATACCTCAGTCCTTGGCAGGATGAAGCACTCTGGGCACCATGCCCCCTCCAGAACCAGTGGAGAGATACATCCACTACCTCAGTCCTTGGCAGGATGAAGCACTCTGGGCACCAGGCCCCCTCCAGAACCAGTGGAGACTGTTATCCACTTGAGAGACTGTGGCTTTGTAGTCCCCAGGATAAAGCAGTGGGCAAACCACCCACTTGAGAGACTTGAGAGACTGTGGTTTTGCACTCCCCAGGATAAAGCAGTGGGCAAGCCACCCACTTGAGAGACTTGAGAGACTGTGGCTTTACGCTCCCCAGGATAAAGCAGTGGGCAAACCACCCACTGGAGAGACTTGAGAGACTGTGGCTTTGCGCTCCCCAGGATAAAGCAGTGGGCAAACCACCCACTTGAGAGTCTTGAGAGACTGTGGCTTTGCACTCCCCGGGATACAGCAATGGGCATAGAGCCCCCTCGTGCTGCAGTGGCGTCGTGCGTTCATCTGGCTGAGGTGCCCCCTCCCACTCCCCCTGAGGTGCCTTTATATTTTCGATCTGATGCCCCTGCAGTGTTCCCTCCGTTTTGAGTCAGGTATTTTGTGTGGGCTTCGCCCATGCATTTTGGGACCAGGGGTCCACAGACAATGATTGGTACACTATCCGGACTTGTGTAGTTGGTGTACCTATTTGTATATACTGAATTTAGATTTTTGACTATCAGATTTTTCATGATTACACTGGTTACAATCATTTCCTTTTGTCCTTGCGTTCTTCCAGGGGGTGATGGGGTGTATATGTAATGTTGCTGCATGTATTTGTGTGTATGTTGTTGTGGGTGAGGGTGGGGGTGGGGGTATTGCGTGCTGCATGTTTGTGTCACTCTCTTTTCCCCCCTTCCCCTGTGTTGTAGGTGCAGTACTCACAGTGGTCGTCCACGGCGTCTGTCCTGCTCCTGATAGAGCAGTTGAAAGAGCAGCATTGGTAACACCTGTAGTTCGGGCTCCATGGCGTCCTGGTTCCTCGTTGGGTGTCGAGAGGTGAGTGTTTTCCCTTCTGTGTACTGTTTCCGCCGTGCTTTTGATAGCGTTGGTTCCGCCCCGGAAAAGGAGGCGGACAGGCCTGTTGAAATACAGTGGGTGGTACTTTGTCTTCCGCCTGTCTGTTGGCGGTTACCGATGAGGTGCTTGTTTCTACCGCCGTGGCGGTCGGAGTGTTAAAGTGGCTGTCTATGTTGGCGGTTTCCGCCATCGTCGTGATTCAATTTTTTTTTCTGTTGGTGGTATTACTGCCGCTTTAACACCGACCGCCAGGGTTGTAATGAGGGCGTTAGTGTTTCCCCATGGGACAAGATGCTACAGTTGTTTCTAGATAGAGACTGGAAGACTGTTCATTGTTTCTCACCAATCGGTGGACCCACAATTTTGCCTAGTTATAACAATTAGGAGTGTGAGACTCTCTGGGCAGGTAAGATAATTAGAACGAGGACTGTAGCATTATAGTAGGTACATCTATAAATAAAGTCAGGTATGATACATGTGCTATATAATATATAACATCCGGTTATATCTAGCGATCTCATATAGTGTTTGTTGCACTTTATGCCTTACGCAGGGTCATCCCCAGCCTTTTTGCCTCCTTCCTCCTGGTTTTTCTGACCTCTCACTGTTGGCTCTAGGACTCTGAGCACTTTATCACTACTGACCAGTGCTAAAGTGCAGGTGCTCTCCCATCTAAAGTTGGTATGATTGGGTTATACCTAATTGGTATATTTAATTTACCTATAAGTCCCTTGTACAAGTGGTATCTCTATACCCAGGGCCTGTAAATTAAATACTACTAGTGGGCCTGCAGCGCTGCTTGCGCCACCCACTGAAGTAGACTTTCAAACCTGTCGCAGTTTTCTGCCACAGGGACCTGGCATCTAAATTTACTTGCCAGGCCCAGAACTCCTCTTTTACTACATGTAAGTCACCCCTAAGGTACGCCGTAGCTAGCCCTATGGGCAGGGTGCCATGTATGTAGACAGGCAGGACATGTGCCATATTGCATGGCCTGTCCTAGTAGTGACAAACAGCCTAACTTGGTGTCTCACTGCTGTGAGTGCTGCGTTCTCATAGGATTGCATTAGAAATGCCGTGCCTTATGTGTAAGAGGTATTGTCTGAATTATGAGGGGTAGCGTAGGCGTGCTTGGTATGGTTGTGATGGTGATAATAAATGCTGCTTACTGGTGTGGGTGTATTTTTTATTACTATCACAGAAATGCCACTTCTAGAAAGTGCGCATTTATCTGTGCTTATGACTCTGGTGTTTTGCAGCTTGACTCCAATCCACGTCTGGGCAGAGTGACAGTTGGGGCTTTGTGCATACTTTTCAGACAGCCTGTACACAGGGAGGGTGGAGGTGTCACAGAGGTGCATCTGCATACTGAATAGTCTTCCTGGGCTGAGAGAAGGGAGAGGCGGGGCACAACTGCATTTGTAAAGACTGTGCCCTGGCCTCACACAATAGGGTCGTTAACCCCCCACTGATGTTTGGAGCCTGTGCTGAACTCCCAGAACCAGTTGTAACTGGCTGGACCCTCCTCTCCCTACCATTGTAAAACTCTGTAAGAACTGACTATAAGTACAGGGGAATTTTCCCCACAATTTGGAGACTCTTGGAATCATCTTGGAACTGGACACCAAAGGCTGAAAGGATTCACCAGGAACCGCCATGGACTGCTGCTGCTGTGCTGACTTGTGACCTGCCTGGTCACTGTGAAGGACTTGCCACTTGCTGCTTTTCCCTTGTGCTGGCCTATAGCTGGGCCCTCCACCTGAGGACCTTGTCTTAAGATTCTGCTCCCCAGGGGCAGGGTGCTGTGGCCCCTGACCCCTGCATCCATTTATTCACGAGGGGTGCTTCTCTGTGGTTGCGACTGCCATAGCGCTGATTGCAGCGCGCTTATGGAGGCTTGGGAGCTCGTAGGCTCCTTGCTGCATTGTGCCCCTTTAAATAAGATCATCGCAGCAGCCCGGGAAGCTGGAAGAACACTCGCGCACTGCATCGGGTGCAGGCGAGTGTCTGCTCGGGCCCCAGGAGGGGTCTGATCTTCTTGTGGCTTCACAGCAGGACCAGGGGAAGGCGCGGGGAGCTCCCCCTTCCCCCTGGCCTCTGCATTAGGAGCAGGACGCTCCTTTTCTGCTGTTAGGTAAAACGGGCATTACTGTGCCCCCCCCAGCTTGGTGGAAGGGCCAGTGGAGGCCCGGGGGGGCCCCCCAGAGATCACAGGTCCTGGGAGGGGCCTGTCATTAAACCGGAGGGGGTGCGTGGTGCCCCCCTCCTGCCCTAAGGTGTTTTTGCTGGCTTTGGCCCCCCTCGTGAGGGCCGGTTGAGGCCCTTGGGGCCCCCCGTAATCACGGTCCCCGGAGGGGCCTGTCTATAAATGAGAGGAGGTGCATGTCACCGTCCTCTGACCCCAGAGTATAAGGGAGGCCCCCGTTTTGCACATAGGAGCGCCGGGGGGCCCATTGTTCACCTTCTAGGCAATGGAGGTGCCTTCATCCAACCAGGTACTGTTTAAAAGACCAATATAGTTGCAATCCAAAGTTCTTTCTACAGACTTGTGTTTGATTCATATATTACCTACCTGCGTTTGATGTTTTTACATATGTGTATGCAAATGTTCCTTTTATGGAAATGCTTGCTAATATGTTTTTCTAACTTGCCATATGTTTTCTAATGTTCCTACTATGGGCATTTTATGATATTTTTATGACAAGTGCTGTGATGTAATAACGTGTTTTCCTGACTACTGCTTATGTTGCAGAATACTGAGTAACCTGTGTGTCATGTGTGACTACTGCTAGGTTGCAGAGTAACTAATGTGTAACGTTCTGACAACTGCTAAGGTAGGAGGATAGTACTGATATGTGATGTTTGGTCTGATAATTGCCTTGTGTACAATACAGTATATTTTCATATAATCTGGTGTTGTGTTTCCTTTGTGGTGGGGATATTGCGTCACATGGGTTGTGTGTGTTGTGCAAACGCTTTACACATTGCCTCTGGGTTAAGCCTGACTGCTCGTGCCAAGCTACCAAGGGGGTGAGCAGGGGTTATCTTGGATGTGAAACTCCCTTGCCCTGACTAGAGTGGATGAGTTCTGCCTGGCTGAGGTGCATACCCTAGCCAACCAGAAACCCCATTTCTAACAGTGTTATTTTTGTTATCTAGTAAATTATTGGTCATTTGTCTGTGAATTTGACCAATCTGTGTGTAAGCGTGGGCAAAGGCTGTAAATAAATAATAGAGAAGAAAGATAATAGAAAATGCATGTTTATTTACTTTCATGTGACATGTGGCAGTAATTGCTGTGATTCACCATGTATTTCTGAGCTATGCTGTCTATCATCCATGTACTCACTCTTGATCATGAGTGTTAAACCTAGACACTTGGGGCACAATTCACAAAGGGACTTAGGTGGAGTAAAGTAACGAGTGTGGAGTCTCCACACTTGTGGTGGAATCTCCACACTTGGGGCGGAATCTTCACAATGCGCCCTCTCTGTAGTGGACTGTGTGGAGATTCCATCCTGGGTGCGGAGAGTCCTCACTCGTAACTTTACTACACATGAGACCCTTTGTGAATCGGACCTCATTCTGCTGAAAACAGATGAAGTCTCTGGGTGAAGCACCTGTTCCAAGCATGGAAATTGGGTTCAGTATACTCTGTTTTGCTGGTTATTCCTCACTTTCTAGAGCAATTAAGAATAAACTTGTGATCCTGCGGTCGCCACCTCATTACTACTAGTAATTAGTAACATGGGAGGGATACCAGCTTTCTTCCTGGGTCACTCGAAACGAGGGACAGAAAAAAAGCACCGACTGCATCACAGTGCCATTGGAAATTAGCACAAAGCCCCCTACTTCTGCCTTTACACAAAGTTACAACAGAACAATGGCACAGATCCCAATTCTGCTGCTGGGACCTATTTATACAGTTCACGAGTTGTGAGAATTAACCCCTTCTGTGCCGAGGACGTAGTGGTTACGTCCTTCGGCACAGTGCTGCTGTGCCGAGGACGTAACCACTACGTCCTCGGCACACAGCCCAGAGGGAATGCTCTCGCTCCCTCTGTGTGCTTCCCCCCACCCCCCCAAAGTCAGGGATGGAAGGGGAAGCCCTTCCCCTCCCACCCCCGACCCCCCCAAGCCCCCCTGTGACGTCAGCACGCGAGCGCACGCTGGTTAGTCACAGGGTCTCTCCCATCGCGCTGGAAGCAGAGCTTCCAGTGCGATTGAAAGAGAAATGCTTTTGCATTTCTCTTTCAATCCCACGGGGGAGACCCCGAGAGGCTTCACAGGGAAGGAAATGTATTTCCTTCCCTTTGAAGTCTCTCACAGGGTTTCAAAAGCTGGATTGCTTGCAATCCGGCTTTTGAAACCCCACTAGACACCAGGGTTTTTTTTTTTTTTATGGGTCGCTCCCAGGGGGGCCATTTTTTTAGGAAGGCCTTTTCTGCCCCCCCTGGGGGCAGATTGGCCTATTATTAGGCCGATCTGCCCCCAGGGGGGGCAGAAACCTCTAGGCACCAGGGAGCTTTTTTCTTTTCTTTTTTTTTTGTGATGTTTTCTTTTTTTTTTGATGGGGAGCGACCCCTTAGGCAAGGGTCGCTCCCCTAGGGGGCAATATATATTTAGGCCATTTCTGCCCCCCTTGGGGGCAGATTGGCCAATTTTGATGAGGCCAATCTGCCCCCAAGGAGGGCAGAAACCATTAGACACCAGGGAGTTTTTTTTTTCGCGAATTTTACGCAACGGGAGCTACCCCTTGGGCAAGGGTCGCTCCCAGGGGGGGCATTTGGGGGGCAGATCGGCCTATTATTAGGCCGATCTGTCCCCAGGGGGGGCAGAAACCTCTAGGCACCAGGGATCATTTCTTTTCTTTTTTCTTTTTGTTATGTTTTCTTTTTTTTTAGGTGGGGAGCGACCCCTTAGGCAAGGGTCGCTCCCCTAGGAGGCAATATATATTTAGGCCATTTCTGCCCCCCTTGGGGGCAGATTGGCCTATTTTGATGAGGCCAATCTGCCCCCAAGGGGGGCAGAAACCAGTAGACACCAGGGAGTTTTTTTTTTTCGCGAATTTTACGCAACGGGAGCGACCCCTTGGGCAAGGGTCGCTCCCAGGGGGAGCATTTGGGGGGCAGAAACCTCTAGGCAACTGGGAGCTTTTTTCTTTTCTTTTTTTTTTGTGATGTTTTCTTTTTTTTTAGGTGGGGAGCGACCCCTTAGGCAAGGGTCGCTCCCCTAGGGGGCAATATATATTTAGGCCATTTCTGCCCCCCTTGGGGGCAGATTGGCCTATTTTGATGAGGCCAATCTGCCCCCAAGGGGGGCAGAAACCATTAGACGCCAGGGAGTTTTTTTTTTTGCGTGAATTTCACGCAAGGGGAGCGACCCCTTAGGGAAGGGTCGCTCCCTGGGGGGTGGATTATTTTAGGCCATTTCTGCCCCCCTGGGGGGTAGATCAGCCTATTTTGATTTGGCTGATCTGCCCCCAAGGGGGGCAGAAACCACTAGGCACCAGGGATTTTTTTGTTTTTTTGTATTACAGATGGGAAGCGACCCCTTGGACAAGGGTCGCTCCCCTGGAGGGGCAAAATGTATTTAGGCCATTTCTGCCTGCTTTGAGGACAGATCGGCCGATTTTAGGTCAATCTGCCCCCAAGGGGGGCAGAAACCACTAGCCACCAGGGATCTTTTTTTTGCGCCGTCACGCAAGGGGAGCGACCTTGTAGGCAAGGGTCGCTCCCTGGGGGGGGGGGGTAGGGGGGGCAAAATTATTTTAGGCCATCTCTGCCCCCCCTGGGGGCAGATCGGCCTATTGGTATTAGGTCGATCTACCCCCAGGGGGGGCAGAAACCTGTAGGCGCCAGGGCAAAAAAAATGTTTGTGGTTTTTTTTTTGTTTGTTTGTTTTTTTAGAGAAGGGTCGCTCCCCTGGGGGGCAAACTGTATTTAGACCATTTCTGCCCCCCCCCCTTGGGGGAAGATTGGTCGATTTTAGGTCAATCTGCCTCAAGGGGGCAGAAACCACTAGGCACCGGGGATTTGTTTTTTGGCGCCAATGTCACGCAGGGGGAGCGACCCTGTAGGCAAGGGTCGCTCCCGGGGGGGTTGGGGGTTCGGGGGCAAATTTATTTTAGGCCATTTCTGCCCCCCTGGGGGCAGAAACCTGTAGGCGCCAGGGCAAATTTTTTTTCTGTGTTTTTTTTTTTGGGGTTTGTTTTTTTAGAGATGGGGAGCGACCCATCAGACAAGGGTCGCTCCCCTGGGGGGCAACCTGTATTTAGAGCATTTCTGCCCCCCTTGGGGGCAGATTGGTCGATTTTAGGTCAATCTGCCCCAAGGGGGCAGAAACCACTAGGCACCGGGGATTTGTTTTTTGGTGCCAATGTCACGCAGTGGGAGCGACCCCGTAGGCGAGGGTCGCTCCTGGTGGGGGGGTGGGGGTAGGGGGGTCAAAATTATTTTAGGCCATCTCTGCCCCCCCTGGGGGCAGATCGGCCTATTGGTATTAGGCCGATCTACCCCCAGGGGGGGCAAAGACTTGTAGGCGCCAGGGCAAATATTTTTTTTGTGTTTTTTTTTTTTTGTTTGTTTGTTTTTTTAGAGATGGGTAGCGACCCATCAGGCAAGGGTCGCTCCCCTGGGGGGCAAACTGTATTTAGACCATTTCTGCCCCCCCCTTGGGGGCAGATTGGTCGATTTTAGGTCAATCTGCTCCAAGGGGGCAGAAACTACTAGGCACTGGGGATTTGTTTTTTGGCTCCACTGTCACGCAGGGGGAGCGACCCCGTAGGCAAGGGTCGCTTCCGGGGTGGGTGGAGGTTCGGGGGGCAAATTTATTTTAGGCCATTTCTGCCCCCCCTGGGGGCAGAAACCTGTAGGCGCCAAGGCAAATTTTTTTTTTGTGTTTTTTTTTCTTGTTTGTTTGTTTTTTTAGAGATGGGGAGCGACCCATCAGACAAGGGTCGCTCCCCTGGGGGGCAAACTGTATTTAGACCATTTCTGCCCCCCTTGGGGGCAGATTGGTCGATTTTAGGTCAATCTGCCTCAAGGGGGCAGAAACCACTGGGCACCGGGGATTTGTTTTTTGGCGCCAATGTCACGCAGGGGGAGCGACCCCGTAGGCAAGGGTCGCTCCCGGGGAGGTTGGGGGTTGGGGGTTCGGGATGCAAATTTATTTTAGGCCATTTCTGCCCCCCCTGGGGGCAGATCGGCCTATTATTAGGCCGATTTGCCATCGGGGGGGGGAGAAACCTCTAGGCGCCAAGGCAAATTTTTTTTGTGTGTTTTTTTTTTGGTATGTTTGTTTTTTTAGAGATGGGGAGCGACCCATCAGGCAAGGGTCGCTCCCCTGGGGGGCAAACTGTATTTAGACCATTTCTGCCCCCCTTGGAGGCAGATTGGTCGATTTTAGGTCAATCTGCCTCAAGGGGGCAGAAACCTCTAGGCACCGGGGATTTGTTTTTTGGCGCCAATGTCACGCAGGGGGAGCGACCCCGTAGGCAAGGGTCGCTCCCGGGAGGGTTGGGGGTTCGGGGGGCAAATTTATTTTAGGCCATTTCTGCCCCCCTGGGGGCAGAAACCTGTAGGCGCCAGGGCAAATTTTTTTTCTGTGTTTTTTTTTTTTTTGGGTTTGTTTTTTTAGAGATGGGGAGCGACCCATCAGACAAGGGTCGCTCCCCTGGGGGGCAAACTGTATTTAGAGCATTTCTGCTCCCCTTGGGGGCAGATTGGTCGATTTTAGGTCAATCTGCCCCCAAGGGGGCAGAAACCACTAGGCACCGGGGATTTGTTTTTTGGCGCCAATGTCACGCAGGGGGAGCGACCCTGTAGGCGAGGGTCGCTCCTGGTGGGGGGGTGGGGGTTGGGGATGCAAATTTATTTTAGGCCATTTCTGCCCCCCCTGGGGGCAGATCGGCCTATTATTAGGCTGATCTGCCACCAGGGGGGGGCAGAAACCTCTTGGCGCCAGGGCAACATTTTTTTTTTTTTTTTTTTTGTATGTTTGTTTTTTTAGAGATGGGGAGCGGCCCATCAGGCAAGGGTCACTCCCCTGGGGGGCAAACTGTATTTAGACCATTTCTGCCCCCCTTGGGGGCAGATTGGTCGATTTTAGGTCAATCTGCCTCAAGAGGGCAGAAACCTCTAGGCACCGGGGATTTGTTTTTTGGCGCCAATGTCACGCAGGGGGAGCGACCCCGTAGACAAGGGTCGCTCCCGGGGGGGTTGGGGGTTCGGGGGGCAAATTTATTTTAGGCCATTTCTGCCCCCCTGGGGGCAGATCGGCCTATTATTAGGCCGATCTGCCACCAGGGGGGGCAGAAACCTGTAGGCGCCAGGGCAAATTTTTTTTCTGTGTTTTTTTTTTTTTTTTGGTTTGTTTTTTTAGAGATGGGGAGCGACCCATCAGACAAGGGTCGCTCCCCTGGGGGGCAAACTGTATTTAGAGCATTTCTGCTCCCCTTGGGGGCAGATTGGTCGATTTTAGGTCAATCTGCCCCCAAGGGGGCAGAAACCACTAGGCACCGGGGATTTGTTTTTTGGCGCCAATGTCACGCAGGGGGAGCGACCCTGTAGGCGAGGGTCGCTCCTGGTGGGGGGTGGGGGTTGGGGATGCAAATTTATTTTAGGCCATTTCTGCCCCCCCTGGGGGCAGATCGGCCTATTATTATGCTGATCTGCCACCAGGGGGGGGCAGAAACCTCTTGGCGCCAGGGCAACATTTTTTTGTGTGTTTTTTTTTTTGTATGTTTGTTTTTTTAGAGATGGGGAGCGGCCCATCAGGCAAGGGTCGCTCCCCTAGGGGTCAAACTGTATTTAGACCATTTCTGCCCCCCTTGGGGGCAGATTGGTCGATTTTAGGTCAATCTGCCCCCAAGGGGGCAGAAACCACTAGGCACCGGGGATTTGTTTTTTGGCGCCAATGTCACGCAGGGGGAGCGACCCCATAGGCGAGGGTCGCTCCTGGTGGGGGGGTGGGGGTTGGGGATGCAAATTTATTTTAGGCCATTTCTGGCCCCCTGGGGGCAGATCGGCCTATTATTAGGCCGATCTGCCTCCAGGGGGGGCAGAAACCTGTAGGCGCCAGGGCAAATTTTTTTTGTGTGTTTTTTTTTTTGTTTGTTTGTTTTTTTAGAGATGGGGAGCGACCCATCAGACAAGGGTCGCTCCCCTGGGGGGCAAACTGTATTTAGACCATTTCTGCCCCCCTTGGGGGCAGATTGGTCGATTTTAGGTCAATCTGCCTCAAGGGGGCAGAAACCACTAGGCACTGGGGATTTGTTTTTTGGCGCCAATGTCACGCAGGGGGAGCGACCCCGTAGGCAAGGGTCGCTCCCGGGGGGGTTGGGGTTCGGGGGCAAATTAATTTTGGGCCATTTCTGCCCCCACTGGGGGCAGATCGGCCTATTATTAGGCCGATCTGCCCCCAGGGGGGGCAGAAACCTGTAGGCGCCAGGGCAATTTTTTTTTGTGTGTTTTTTGTTTTTTTTTGTTTTGTTTTTTTAGAGATGGAGAGCGACCCATCAGACAAGGGTCGCTCCCCTGGGGGGCAAACTGTATTTAGAGCATTTCTGCCCCCCTTGGGGGCAGATTGGTCGATTTTAGGTCAATCTGCCCCCAAGGGGGCAGAAACCACTAGGCACCGGGGATTTGTTTTTTTGGCGCCAATGTCACGCAGGGGGAGCGACCCCATAGGCGAGGGTCGCTCCTGGTGGGGGGGTGGGGGTTGGGGATGCAAATTTATTTCAGGCCATTTCTGCCCCCCCTGGGGGCAGATCGGCCTATTATTAGGCCGATCTGCCATCGGGGGGGCAGAAACCTCTAGGCGCCAGGGCAATTTTTTTTTGTGTGTTTTTTTTGTTGGTATGTTTGTTTTTTTAGAGATGGGGAGCGACCCATCAGGCAAGGGTCGCTCCCCTGGGGGGCAAACTGTATTTAGACCATTTCTGCCGCCCTTGGGGGCAGATTGGTCAATTTTAGGTCAATCTGCCCCCAAGGGGGCAGAAACCACTAGGCACCGGGGATTTGTTTTTTGGCACCAATGTCACGCAGGGGGAGCGACCCCGTGGGCAAGGGTCGCTCCCGGGGGGGTTGGGGGTTCAGGGGGCAAATTTATTTTAGGCCATTTCTGCCCCCCTGGGGGCAGATCGGCCTATTATTAGGCCGATCAGCCCCCAGGGGGGGCAGAAACCTGTAGGCGCCAGGGCAAAAAAAAATTCTGTGTTTTTTTTTTTTGGGGGGTTTGTTTTTTTAGAGATGGGGAGCGACCCATCAGACAAGGGTCGCTCCCCTGGGAGGCAAACTGTATTTAGAGCATTTCTGCCCCCCTTGGGGGCAGATTGGTCGATTTTAGGTCAATCTGCCCCCAAGGGGGCAGAAACCACTAGGCACCGGGGATTTGGTTTTTGGCGCCAATGTCACGCAGGGGGAGCGACCCCGTAGGCGAGGGTCGATCCTGGCGGGGGGGTGGGGGTTGGGGATGCAAATTTATTTTAGGCCATTTCTGCCCCTCCTGGGGGCAGATCGGCCTATTATTAGGCTGATCTGCCACCAGGGGGGGGCAGAAACCTCTAGGCGCCAGGGCAACATTTTTTTGTGTTTTTTTTTTTTGTATGTTTGTTTTTTTAGAGATGGCGAGCGACCCATCAGGCAAGGGTCGCTCCCCTGGGGGGCAAACTGTATTTAGACCATTTCTGCCCCCCTTGGGGGCAGATTGGTCGATTTTAGGTCAATCTGCCCCCAAGGGGGCAGAAACCACTAGGCACCGGGGATTTGTTTTTTTGGCGCCAATGTCACGCAGGGGGAGCGACCCCATAGACGAGGGTCGCTTCTGGTGGGGGGGTGGGGGTTGGGGATGCAAATTTATTTTAGGCCATTTCTGCCCCCCCTGGGGGCAGATCGGCCTATTATTAGGCCGATCTGCCACCGGGGGGGGGGCAGAAACCTCTGGGCGCCAGGGCAAATATTTTTTGTGTGTTTTTTTTTTTGTATGTTTGTTTTTTTAGAGATGGGGAGCGACCCATCAGACATGGGTCGCTCCCCTGGGGGGCAAACTGTATTTAGACCATTTCTGACCCCCCCTTGGGGGCAGATTGGTCGATTTTAGGTCAATCTGCCCCAAGGGGGCAGAAACCACTAGGCACAGGGGATTTGTTTTTTGGCTCCATTGTCACGCAGGGGGAGCGACCCCGTAGGCAAGGGTCGCTCCCGGGGGGGGGGGGAGGGTTGGGGGGCAAATTTATTTTAGGCCATTTCTGCCCCCCCTGGGGGCAGAAACCTCTTGTTGCCAGGGCAAAAAAAAAAATTGTGTTTTTTTTTGTTTGTTTTTTTAGAGATGGGGAGCGACCCATCAGACAAGGGTCGCTCCCCTCGGGGGCAAACTGTATTTAGACCATTTCTGCCCCCCTTGGGGGCAGATTGGTCGATTTTAGGTCAATCTGCCCCAAGGGGGCAGAAACCACTAGGCACCGGGGATTTGTTTTTTTGGCACCAATGTCACGCAGGGGGAGAGACCCCATAGGCGAGTTCGCTCCTGGTGGGGGGGTGGGGGTTGGGGATGCAAATTTATTTTAGGCCATTTCTGCCCCCCATGGGGGCAGATCGGCCTATTATTAGGCCGATCTGCCACCTGGGGGGGCATAAACCTGTAGGCGCCAGGGCAATTTATTTTTGTGTGTTTTTTTTTTTCTATGTTAGTTTTTTTAGAGATGGGGAGCGACCCATCAGGCAAGGGTCGCTCCCCTGGGGGGCAAATTGTATTTAGAGCATTTCTGCCCCCCTTGGGGGCAGATTGGTCGATTTTAGGTCAATCTGCCCCAAGGGGGCAGAAACCACTAGGCACCGGGTATTTGTTTTTTGGTGCCAATGTCACGCAGGGGGAGCGACCCCGTAGGCAAGGGTCGCTCCCGGGGGGGTTGGGGGTTCGGGGGGCAAATTTATTTTAGGCCATTTCTGCCCCCACTGGGGGCAGATCGCCTATTATTAGGCTGAAACCTGTAGGCGCCTGGGCAAATTTTTTTTGTGTGTTTTTTTTTTTTTTGGTTTGTTTTTTTAGAGATGGGGAGCGACCCATCAGACAAGGGTCGCTCCCCTGGGGGTCAAACTGTGTTTAGACCATTTCAGCCCCCCTTGGGGGCAGATTGGTCGATTTTAGGTCAATCTGCCTCAAGGGGGCAGAAACCACTAGGCACTGGGGATTTGTTTTTTGGCACCAATGTCACGCAGGGGGAGCGACCCCATAGGCGAGGGTCGCTCCTGGTCGGGGGGTGGTAGTTGGGGATGCAAATTTATTTTAGGCCATTTCTGCCCCCCCTGGGGGCAGATCGGCCTGTTATTAGGCCGATCTGCCACCAGGTGGGGGGCAGAAACCTGTAGGCGCCAGGGCAAATTTGTTTTGTGTGTTTTTTTTTTGTTTTTTTTTTTTTTTGAGATGGGGAGCGACCCATCAGACAAGGGTCGCTCCCCTGGGGGGCAAACTGTATTTAGAGCATTTCTGCCCCCCTTGGTGGCAGATTGGTCGATTTTAGGTCAATCTGCCCCCAAGGGGGCAGAAACCACTAGGCACCGATGATTTGTTTTTTTGGCGCCAATGTCACGCAGGGTGAGCGACCCCATAGACGAGGGTCGCTCCTGGTGGGGGGGTGGGGATTGGGGATGCAAATTTATTTTAGGCCATTTCTGCCCCCCCTGGGGGCATATCGGCCTGTTATTAGGCCGATCTGCCACCAGGTGGGGGTAGAAACCTCTAGGCGCCAGTGCCATTTTTTTTTTTGTGTTTTTTTTTTTTGTTTGTTTGTTTTTTTAGAGATGGAGAGCGACCCATCAGACAAGGGTCGCTCCCCTAGGGGGCAAACTGTGTTTAGACCATTTCTGCCCCCCTTGGGGGCAGATTGGTTGATTTTAGGTCAATCTACCCCAAGGGGTCAGAAACCACTAGGCACCGGGGATTTGCTTTTTGGCGCCAATGTCACACAGGGGGAGCGACCCAGTAGGCAAGGGTCGCTCCCGGGGGGGGTGTTTGGGGGGGTGGGGGTCAAATTTATTTTAGGGCATTCCCCCACCCGGGGCCGGCTGAGCTAGAGGCCAAAATCCACAGGTAGGCACTTTGCAAAAAACACCTCTGTTTTCTGGTGAAAATATATGTTGTGTCCACGTTGTGTTTTGGGCCATTTCCTTTCGTGGGCGCTAGGCCTACCCACACAAGCGAGGTACCATTTTTATGGAGAGACTTAGGGTAACGCTGGGTGGAAGGAAATTTGTGGCTCCTCTCAGATTCCAGAACTTTCTGTCACCGAAATGAGAGGAAAAATTGTTTTTTGGCCAAATTTTGATGTTTGCAAAGGATTCTGGGTAACAGAACCTGGTAAGAGCCCCGCAAATCACCCCATCTTGGATTCCCCTAGGTCTCTAGTTTTCAGAAATGCGCTGGTTTGCTAGGTTTCCCTAGGTGGCGGCTGAGCTACAGGCCAAAATCTAGAGGTAGGCACTTTGCTAAAAACAGGTCTGTTTTCTGTGATGTGTCCACGTTGTGTTTTGGGGCATATCCTGTCGCGTGTGCTAGGCCTACCCACACAAGTGACGTATCATTTTATCGGGAGACGTAGGGGAACGCTGGGTGGAAGGAAATTTGTGCCTCCTCTCAGATTCCAGAACTTTCTGCCACAGAAATGTGAGGAACATGTGTTTTTTTAGCCAAATTTTGAGGTTTGCAAAGGATTCTGGGTAACAGAACCTGGTCCGAGCCACACAAGTCACCCAATCTTGGATTCCCCTAGGTCTCTAGTTTTCAGAAATGCACAGGTTTGGTAGTTTTCCCTAGGTGGCGGCTGAGTTACAGGCCAAAATCTACAGGTAGGCACTTTGCAAAAAACACCTCTGTTTTCCTTCAAACATTTGGATGTGTCCACGTTGCGCTTTGGGGCGTTTCCTGTCACGGGTGCTAGGCCTACCCACACAAGTGAGGTATAATTTTTATTGGGAGACGTGGGGGAACGCTGGGTGGAAGGAAATTTGTGGCTCCTCTCAGATTCCAGAACTTTCTGCCACAGAAATGTGAGGAACATGTGTTTTTTTAGCCAAATTTTGAGGTTTGCGAAGGATTCTGGGTAACAGAACCTGGTCCGAGCCACTCAAGTCCACCCATCTTGGATTCCCCTAGGACTCTAGTTTTCAGAAATGCACAGGTTTGGTAGGTTTCCCTAGGTGGCGGCTGAGCTACAGGCCAAAATCTACAGGTAGGCACTTTGCAAAAAACACCTCTGTTTTCCTTCAAAAATTTGGCTGTGTCCACGTTGCGCTTTGGGGCGTTTCCTGTCGCAGGCGCTAGGCCTACCCACACAAGTGAGGTATCATTTTTATCGGGAGACGTGGGGGAACGCTGGGTGGCTGGAAATTTGTGGCTCCTCTCAGATTCCAGGACTTTCTGCCACAGAAATGTGAGGAACATGTGTGTTTTTAGCCACATTTTGAGGTTTGCAATGGATTCTGGGAAACAGAACCTGGTCCGAGCCACACAAGTCACCCCATCTTGGATTCCCCTAGGTCTCTAGTTTTCAGAAATGCACAGGTATGGTAGGTTTCCCTAGGTGGCGGCTGAGCTACAGGCCAAAATCTACAGGTATTCACTTTGCAAAAAACACCTCTGTTTTCCTTCAAAAATTTGGATGTGTCCATGTTGCGCTTTGGGGCGTTTCCTGTCGCAGGCGCTAGGCCTACCCACACAAGTGAGGTATCATTTTTATCGGGAGACATGGGGGAACGCTGGGTGGAAGGAAATTAGTGGTTCCTCTCAGATTCCAGAACTTTCTGCCACAGAAATGTGAGGAACATGTGTTTTTTTAGCCAAATTTTGAGGTTTGCAAAGGATTCTGGGTAACAGAACCTGGTCCGAGCCACACAAGTCACCCCATCTTGGATTCCCCTAGGTCTCTAGTTTTCAGAAATGCACAGGTTTGGTAGGTTTCCCTAGGTGGCGGCTGAGCTACAGGCCAAAATATACAGGTGGGCACTTTGCAAAAAACACCTATGTTTTCCTTCAAAAATTTGGATGTGTCCATGTTGCGCTTTGGGGCGTTTCCTGTTGCAGGCGCTAGGCCAACCCACACAAGTGAGGTATCATTTTTATTGGGAGACGTGGGGGAACGCTGGGTGGAAGGAAATTAGTGGCTCCTCTCATATTCCAGAACTTTCTGCCACAGAAATGTGAGGAACATGTGTTTTTTTAGCCAAATTTTGAGGTTTGCAAAGGATTCTGGGTAACAGAACCTGGTCCGAGCCACACAAGTCACCCCATCTTGGATTCCCCTAGGTCTCTAGTTTTCAGAAATGCACAGGTTTGGTAGGTTTCCCTAGGTGGCGGTTGAGCTACAGGCCAAAATCTACAGATAGGCACTTTGCAAAAAACACCTCTGTGTTCCTTCAAAAATTTGGCTGTCTCCACGTTGCGCTTGGGGGAGTTTCCTGTCGTGGGGGCTAGGCCTACCCACACAAATGAGGTATCATTTTTATCGGGAGAGGTGGGGGAACGCTGGGTGGAAGGAAATTTGTGGCTCCTCTCATATTCCAGAACTTTCTGCCACAGAAATGTGAGGAACATGTGTGTTTTTAGCCACATTTTGAGGTTTGCAATGGATTCTGGGTAACAGAACCTGGTCCGAGCCACACAAGTCACCCCATCTTGGATTCCCCTAGGTCTCTAGTTTTCAGAAATGCACAGGTTTGGTAGGTTTCCCTAGGTGGCGGCTGAGCTACAGGCCAAAATCTACAGGTATTCACTTTGCAAAAAACACCTCTGTTTTCCTTCAAAAATTTGGATGTGTCCATGTTGCGCTTTGGGGCGTTTCCTGTTGCAGGTGCTAGGCCTACCCACACAAGTGAGGTATC
This sequence comes from Pleurodeles waltl, assembly GCF_031143425.1. Classification (NCBI taxonomy): domain Eukaryota; kingdom Metazoa; phylum Chordata; class Amphibia; order Caudata; family Salamandridae; genus Pleurodeles; species Pleurodeles waltl. The sequence goes on from NC_090448.1 coordinate 1,065,008,869, forward strand.
ATTTTTATCGGGAGACATGGGGCAACGCTGGGTGGAAGGAAATTAGTAGCTCCTCTCAGATTCCAGAACTTTCTGCCACAGAAATGTGAGGAACATGTGTTTTTTTAGCCAAATTTTGAGGTTTGCAAAGGATTCTGGTAACAGAACCTGGTCCGAGCCACACAAGTCACCCCATCTTGGATTCCCCTAGGTCTCTGGTTTTCAGAAATGCACAGGTTTGGTAGGTTTCCCTAGGTGGCGGCTGAGCTACAGGCCAAAATCTATAGGTATTCACTTTGCAAAAAACACCTCTGTTTTCCTTCAAAAATTTGGATGTGTCCATGTTGCGCTTTGGGGCGTTTCCTGTCGCAGGCGCTAGGCCTACCCACACAAGTGAGGTATCATTTTTATCGGGAGACATGGGGGAACGCTGGGTGGAAGGAAATTAGTGGCTCCTCTCAGATTCCAGAACTTTCTGCCACAGAAATGTGAGGAACATGTGGTTTTTTTTAGTCAAATTTTGAGGTTTGCAAAGGATTCTGGGTAACAGAACCTGGTCCGAGCCACACAAGTCACCCCATCTTGGATTCCCCTAGGTCTCTAGTTTTCAGAAATGCACAGGTTTGGTAGGTTTCCCTAGGTGGCGGCTGAGCTACAGGCCAAAATCTACAGGTAGGCACTTTGCAAAAAACACCTATGTTTTCCTTCAAAAATTTGGATGTGTCCATGTTGCGCTTTGGGGCGTTTCCTGTCGCAGGCGCTAGGCCTACCCACACAAGTGAGGTATCATTTTTATCGGGAGATGTGGGGGAATGCTGGGTGGAAGGAAATTTGTGGCTCCTCTCAGATTCTAGAACTTTCAGCCACAGAAATGTGAGGAACATGTGTTTTTTTAGCCAAATTTTGAGGTTTGCAAAGGATTCTGGGTAACAGAACCTGGTCCGAGCCACACAAGTCACCCCATCTTGGATTCCCCTAGGTCTCTAGTTTTCAGAAATGCACAGGTTTGGTAGGTTTCCCTAGGTGGCGGTTGAGCTACAGGCCAAAATCTACAGGTAGGCACTTTGCAAAAAACACCTCTATTTTCCTTTAAAAATTTGGCTGTGTCCACGTTGCGCTTGGGGGCGTTTCCTGTTGCGGGCGCTAGGCCTACCCACACAAGTGAGGTATCATTTTTATCGGAAGACGTGGGGGAACGCTGGGTGGAAGGAAATTTGTGGCTCCTCTCAGATTCTAGAACTTTCTGCCACAGAAATGTGAGGAACATGTGTTTTTTTAGCCAAATTTTGAGGTTTGGAAAGGATTCTGGGTAACAGAACCTGGTCCGAGCCACACAAGTCACCCCATCTTGGATTCCCCTAGGTCTCTAGTTTTCAGAAATGCACAGGTTTGGTAGGTTTCCCTAGGTGGCGGCTGAGCTACAGGCCAAAATCTACAGGTAGGCACTTTGCAAAAAACACCTCTGTTTTCCTTCAAAAATTTGGCTGTGTCCACGTTGCGCTTTGGGGCGTTTCCAGTCGCGGGCGCTAGGCCTATCCACACAAGTGAGGTATCATTTTTATCGGGAGACGTGGGGGAACGCTGGGTGAAAGGAAATTTGTGGCTCCTTTCAGATTCTAGAACTTTCTGCCACAGAAATGTGAGGAACATGTGTTTTTTTAGCCAAATTTTGAGGTTTGCAAAGGATTCTGGGTAACAGAACCTGGTCCGAGCCACACAAGTCACCCCATCTTGGATTCCCCTAGGTCTCTAGTTTTCAGAAATGCACAGGTTTGGTAGGTTTCCCTAGGTGGCGGCTGAGCTACAGGCCAAAATCTACAGGTAGGCACTTTGCAAAAAACACCTCTGTTTTCCTTCAAAAATTTGGCTGTGTCCACGTTGCGCTTTGGGGCGTTTCCTGTCGCGGTAGCTAGGCCTACCCACACAAGTGAGGTATCATTTTTATCGGGAGACGTGGGGGAACGCTGGGTGGAAGGAAATTTGTGGCTCCTCTCAGATTCTAGAACTTTCTGCCACAGAAATGTGAGGAACATGTGTTTTTTTAGCCAAATTTTGAGGTTTGCTAAGGATTCTGGGTAACAGAACCTGGTCCGAGCCACACAAGTCACCCCATCTTGGATTCCCCTAGGTCTCTAGTTTTCAGAAATGCACAGGTTTGGTAGGTTTCCCTAGGTGGCGGCTGAGCTACAGGCCAAAATCTGCAGGTAGGCACTTTGCAAAAAACACCTCTGTTTTCCTTCAAAAATTTGGCTGTGTCCACGTTGTGCTTTGGGGCGATTCCTGTCGCGGGCGCTAGGCCTACCCACACAAGTGAGGTATCATTTTTATCGGGAGACGCTGGGGAACGCTGGGTGGAAGGAAATTTGTGGCTCCTCTCAGATTCCAGAACTTTCAGCCACAGAAATGTGAGGAACATGTGTTTTTTTAGCCAAATTTTGAGGTTTGCAAAGGATTCTGGATAACAGAAGCTGGTCCCAGCCACACAAGTCACCCCATCTTGGATTCCCCCAGGTCACTAGTTTTCAGAAATGCACAGGTTTGGTAGGTTTCCCTAGGTGGCGGCTGAGCTACAGGCCAAAATCTACAGGTAGGCACTTTGTAAAAAACACCTCTGTTTTCCTTCAAACATTTGGCTGTGTCCATATTGCGCTTTGGGGCGTTTCCTGTCGTGGGCGCTAGGCCTACCCACACAAGTGAGGTATCATTTTTATCGGGAGACGTGGGGGAACGCTGGGTGGAAGGAAATTAGTGGCTCCTCTCAGATTCCAGAACTTTCTGCCACAGAAATGTGAGGAACATGTGTTTTTTTAGCCAAATTTTGAGGTTTGCAAAGGATTCTGGGTAACAGAACCTGGTCCGAACCACACAAGTCACCCCATCTTGGATTCCCCTAGGTCTCTAGTTTTCAGAAATGCACAGGTTTGGTAGGTTTCCCTAGGTGGCGGCTGATCTACAGGCCAAAATCTACAGGTAGGCACTTTGCAAAAAACACCTCTGTTTTCCTTCAAAAATTTGGCTGTGTCCACGTTGCGCTTTGGGGCGTTTCCTGTCGCGGGCGCTAGGCCTACCCACACAAGTGAGGTATCATTTTTATCGGTAGACGTGGGGGAACGCTGGGTGGATGGAAATTTGTGGCTCCTTTCAGATTCTAGAACTTTCTGCCACACAAATGTGAGGAACATGTGTTTTTTTAGCCAAATTTTGAGGTTTGCAAAGGATTCTGGGTAACAGAACCTGGTCCGAGCCACACAAGTCACCCCATCTTAGATTCCCCTAGGTCTCTAGTTTTCAGAAATGTACAGGTTTGGTAGGTTTCCCTAGGTGGCGGCTGAGCTACAGGCCAAAATCTACAGGTAGGCACTTTGCAAAAAACACCTCTGTTTTCCTTCAAAAATGTGGCTGTTTCCACGTTGCGCTTTGGGGCGTTTCCTGTCGCGGGAGCTAGGCCTACCCACACAAGTGAGGTATCATTTTTATCGGGAGACGTGGGGGAACGCTGGGTGGAAGGAAATTTGTGGCTCCTCTCAGATTCTAGAACTTTCTGCCACAGAAATGTGAGGAACATGTGTTTTTTTAGCCAAATTTTGAGGTTTGCGAAGGATTCTGGGTAACAGAACCTGGTCCGAGCCACACAAGTCACCCCATCTTGGATTCCCCTAGGTCTCTAGTTTTCAGAAATGCACAGGTTTGGTAGGTTTCCCTAGGTGGCGGCTGAGCTACAGGCCAAAATCTGCAGGTAGGCACTTTGCAAAAAACACCTCTGTTTTCCTTCAAAAATTTGGCTGTGTCCACGTTGTGCTTTGGGGCGTTTCCTGTCGCGGGCGCTAGGCCTACCCACACAAGTGAGGTATCATTTTTATCGGGAGACGCGGGGGAACGCTGGGTGAAAGGAAATTCGTGGCTCCTCTCAGATTCCAGAACTTTCAGCCACAGAAATGTGAGGAACATGTGTTTTTTTAGCCAAATTTTGAGGTTTGCAAAGGATTCTGGATAACAGAAGCTGGTCCCAGCCACACAAGTCACCGCATCTTGGATTCCCCTAGGTCTCTAGTTTTCAGAAATGCACAGGTTTGGTAGATTTCCCTAGGCGGCGGCTGAGCTACAGGCCAAAATCTACAGGTAGGCACTTTGCAAAAAACACCTCTGTTTTCCTTCAAACATTTGGCTGTGTCCACATTGCGCTTTGGGGCGTTTCCTGTCGTGGGCGCTAGGCCTACCCACACAAGTGAGGTATCATTTTTATCGGGAGACGTGGGGGAACGCTGGGTGGAAGGAAATTTGTGGCTCCTCTCAGATTCTAGAACTTTCTGCCACAGAAATGTGAGGAACATGTGTTTTTTTAGCCAAATGTTGAGGTTTGCAAAGGATTCTGGGTAACAGAACCTGGTCCGAGCCACACAAGTCACCCCATCTTGGATTCCCCTAGGTCTCTAGTTTTCAGAAATGCACAGGTTTGGTAGATTTCCCTAGGCGGCGGCTGATCTTCAGGCCAAAATCTACAGGTAGGCACTTTGCAAAAAACACCTCTGTTTTCCTTCAAAAATTTGGCTGTGTCCACGTTGCGCTTTGGGGCGTTTCCTGTCGCGGGCGCTAGGCCTACCCACACAAGTGAGGTATCATTTTTATCGGTAGACGTGGGGGAACGCTGGGTGGATGGAAATTTGTGGCTCCTTTCAGATTCTAGAACTTTCTGCCACACAAATGTGAGGAACATGTGTTTTTTTAGCCAAATTTTGAGGTTTGCAAAGGATTCTGGGTAACAGAACCTGGTCCGAGCCACACAAGTCACCCCATCTTAGATTCCCCTAGGTCTCTAGTTTTCAGAAATGTACAGGTTTGGTAGGTTTCCCTAGGTGGCGGCTGAGCTACAGGCCAAAATCTACAGGTAGGCACTTTGCAAAAAACACCTCTGTTTTCCTTCAAAAATGTGGCTGTTTCCACGTTGCGCTTTGGGGCGTTTCCTGTCGCGGGAGCTAGGCCTACCCACACAAGTGAGGTATCATTTTTATCGGGAGACGTGGGGGAACGCTGGGTGGAAGGAAATTTGTGGCTCCTCTCAGATTCTAGAACTTTCTGCCACAGAAATGTGAGGAACATGTGTTTTTTTAGCCAAATTTTGAGGTTTGCGAAGGATTCTGGGTAACAGAACCTGGTCCGAGCCACACAAGTCACCCCATCTTGGATTCCCCTAGGTCTCTAGTTTTCAGAAATGCACAGGTTTGGTAGGTTTCCCTAGGTGGCGGCTGAGCTACAGGCCAAAATCTGCAGGTAGGCACTTTGCAAAAAACACCTCTGTTTTCCTTCAAAAATTTGGCTGTGTCCACGTTGTGCTTTGGGGCGTTTCCTGTCGCGGGCGCTAGGCCTACCCACACAAGTGAGGTATCATTTTTATCGGGAGACGCGGGGGAACGCTGGGTGAAAGGAAATTCGTGGCTCCTCTCAGATTCCAGAACTTTCAGCCACAGAAATGTGAGGAACATGTGTTTTTTTAGCCAAATTTTGAGGTTTGCAAAGGATTCTGGATAACAGAAGCTGGTCCCAGCCACACAAGTCACCGCATCTTGGATTCCCCTAGGTCTCTAGTTTTCAGAAATGCACAGGTTTGGTAGATTTCCCTAGGCGGCGGCTGAGCTACAGGCCAAAATCTACAGGTAGGCACTTTGCAAAAAACACCTCTGTTTTCCTTCAAACATTTGGCTGTGTCCACATTGCGCTTTGGGGCGTTTCCTGTCGTGGGCGCTAGGCCTACCCACACAAGTGAGGTATCATTTTTATCGGGAGACGTGGGGGAACGCTGGGTGGAAGGAAATTTGTGGCTCCTCTCAGATTCTAGAACTTTCTGCCACAGAAATGTGAGGAACATGTGTTTTTTTAGCCAAATGTTGAGGTTTGCAAAGGATTCTGGGTAACAGAACCTGGTCCGAGCCACACAAGTCACCCCATCTTGGATTCCCCTAGGTCTCTAGTTTTCAGAAATGCACAGGTTTGGTAGATTTCCCTAGGCGGCGGCTGAGCTACAGGCCAAAATCTACAGGTAGGCACTTTGCAAAAAACACCTCTGTATTCCTTCAAAAATTTGGATGCGTCCATGTTGCGCTTTGGGGCGTTTCCTGTCGCAGGCGCTAGGCCAACCCACACAAGTGAGGTATCATTTTTATTGGGAGACGTGGGGGAACGCTGGGTGGAAGGTAATTAGTGGCTCCTCTCAGATTCCAGAACTTTCTGCCACAGAAATGTGAGGAACATGTGTTTTTTTAGCCAAATTTTGAGGTTTGCAAAGGATTCTGGGTAACAGAACCTGGTCCGAACCACACAAGTCACCCCATCTTGGATTCCCCTAGGTCTCTAGTTTTCAGAAATGCACAGGTTTGGTAGGTTTCCCTAGGTGGCGGCTGAGCTACAGGCCAAAATCTACAGGTAGGCACTTTGCAAAAAACACCTCTGTTTTCCTTCAAAAATTTGGCTGTGTCCACGTTGCGCTTTGGGGCGTTTCCTGTCGCGGGCGCTAGGCCTACTCACACAAGTGAGGTATCATTTTTATCGGGAGACGTGGGGGAACGCTGGGTGGATGGAAATTTGTGGCTCCTTTCAGATTCTAGAACTTTCTGCCACAGAAATGTGAGGAACATGTGTTTTTTTAGCCAAATTTTGAGGTTTGCAAAGGATTCTGGGTAACAGAACCTGGTCCGAGCCACACAAGTCACCCCATCTTAGATTCCCCTAGGTCTCTAGTTTTCAGAAATGTACAGGTTTGGTAGGTTTCCCTAGGTGGCGGCTGAGCTACAGGCCAAAATCTACAGGTAGGCACTTTGCAAAAAACACCTCTGTTTTCCTTCAAAAATTTGGCTGTGTCCACGTTGCGCTTTGGGGCGTTTCCTGTCGCGGGAGCTAGGCCTACCCACACAAGTGAGGTATCATTTTTATCGGGAGACGTGGGGGAACGCTGGGTGGAAGGAAATTTGTGGCTCCTCTCAGATGTCTAGAACTTTCTGCCACAGAAATGTGAGGAACATGTGTTTTTTTAGCCAAATTTTGAGGTTTGCGAAGGATTCTGGGTAACAGAACCTGCTCCGAGCCACACAAGTCACCCCATCTTGGATTCCCCTAGGTCTCTAGTTTTCAGAAATGCACAGGTTTGGTAGGTTTCCCTAGGTGGCGGCTGAGCTACAGGCCAAAATCTGCAGGTAGGCACTTTGCAAAAAACACCTCTGTTTTCCTTCAAAAATTTGGCTGTGTCCACGTTGTGCTTTGGGGCATTTCCTGTCGCGGGCGCTAGGCCTACCCACACAAGTGAGGTATCATTTTTATCGGGAGACGCGGGGGAACGCTGGGTGGAAGGAAATTTGTGGCTCCTCTCAGATTCCAGAACTTTCTGCCACAGAAAGTTGAGGAACATGTGTTTTTTTAGCCAAATTTTGAGGTTTGCAAAGGATTCTGGATAACAGAAGCTGGTCCCAGCCACACAAGTCACCCCATCTTGGATTCCCCCAGGTCACTAGTTTTCAGAAATGCACAGGTTTGGTAGGTTTCCCTAGGTGGCGGCTGAGCTACAGGCCAAAATCTGCAGGTAGGCACTTTGCAAAAAACACCTCTGTTTTCTTTCAAAAATTTGGCTGTGTCCACGTTGTGCTTTGGGGCGTTTCCTGTCGCGGGCGCTAGGCCTACCCACACAAGTGAGGTATCATTTTTATCGGGAGACGCGGGGGAACGCTGGGTGAAAGGAAATTCGTGGCTCCTCTCAGATTCCAGAACTTTCAGCCACAGAAATGTGAGGAACATGTGTTTTTTTAGCCAAATTTTGAGGTTTGCAAAGGATTCTGGGTAACAGAACCTGGTCCGAACCACACAAGTCACCCCATCTTGGATTCCCCTAGGTCTCTAGTTTTCAGAAATGCACAGGTTTGGTAGGTTTCCCTAGGTGGCGGCTGAGCTACAGGCCAAAATCTACAGGTAGGCACTTTGCAAAAAACACCTCTGTTTTCCTTCAAAAATTTGGCTGTGTCCACGTTGCGCTTTGGGGCGTTTCCTGTCGCGGGCGCTAGGCCTACTCACACAAGTGAGGTATCATTTTTATCGGGAGACGTGGGGGAACGCTGGGTGGATAGAAATTTGTGGCTCCTTTCAGATTCTAGAACTTTCTGCCACAGAAATGTGAGGAACATGTGTTTTTTTAGCCACATTTTGAGGTTTGCAAAGGATTCTGGGTAACAGAACCTGGTCCGAGCCACACAAGTCACCCCATCTTAGATTCCCCTAGGTCTCTAGTTTTCAGAAATGCACAGGTTTGGTAGATTTCCCTAGGCGGCGGCTGAGCTACAGGCCAAAATCTACAGGTAGGCACTTTGCAAAAAACACCTCTGTATTCCTTCAAAAATTTGGATGCGTCCATGTTGCGCTTTGGGGCGTTTCCTGTCGCAGGCGCTAGGCCAACCCACACAAGTGAGGTATCATTTTTATTGGGAGACGTGGGGGAACGCTGGGTGGAAGGTAATTAGTGGCTCCTCTCAGATTCCAGAACTTTCTGCCACAGAAATGTGAGGAACATGTGTTTTTTTAGCCAAATTTTGAGGTTTGCAAAGGATTCTGGGTAACAGAACCTGGTCCGAACCACACAAGTCACCCCATCTTGGATTCCCCTAGGTCTCTAGTTTTCAGAAATGCACAGGTTTGGTAGGTTTCCCTAGGTGGCGGCTGAGCTACAGGCCAAAATCTACAGGTAGGCACTTTGCAAAAAACACCTCTGTTTTCCTTCAAAAATTTGGCTGTGTCCACATTGCGCTTTGGGGCGTTTCCTGTCGTGGGCGCTAGGCCTACCCACACAAGTGAGGTATCATTTTTATCGGGAGACGTGGGGGAACGCTGGGTGGAAGGAAATTTGTGGCTCCTCTCAGATTCTAGAACTTTCTGCCACAGAAATGTGAGGAACATGTGTTTTTTTAGCCAAATGTTGAGGTTTGCAAAGGATTCTGGGTAACAGAACCTGGTCCGAGCCACACAAGTCACCCCATCTTGGATTCCCCTAGGTCTCTAGTTTTCAGAAATGCACAGGTTTGGTAGATTTCCCTAGGCGGCGGCTGAGCTACAGGCCAAAATCTACAGGTAGGCACTTTGCAAAAAACACCTCTGTATTCCTTCAAAAATTTGGATGCGTCCATGTTGCGCTTTGGGGCGTTTCCTGTCGCAGGCGCTAGGCCAACCCACACAAGTGAGGTATCATTTTTATTGGGAGACGTGGGGGAACGCTGGGTGGAAGGTAATTAGTGGCTCCTCTCAGATTCCAGAACTTTCTGCCACAGAAATGTGAGGAACATGTGTTTTTTTAGCCAAATTTTGAGGTTTGCAAAGGATTCTGGGTAACAGAACCTGGTCCGAACCACACAAGTAACCCCATCTTGGATTCCCCTAGGTCTCTAGTTTTCAGAAATGCACAGGTTTGGTAGGTTTCCCTAGGTGGCGGCTGAGCTACAGGCCAAAATCTACAGGTAGGCACTTTGCAAAAAACACCTCTGTTTTCCTTAAAAAATTTGGCTGTGTCCACGTTGCGCTTTGGGGCGTTTCCTGTCGCGGGCGCTAGGCCTACTCACACAAGTGAGGTATCATTTTTATCGGGAGACGTGGGGGAACGCTGGGTGGATGGAAATTTGTGGCTCCTTTCAGATTCTAGAACTTTCTGCCACAGAAATGTGAGGAACATGTGTTTTTTTAGCCAAATTTTGAGGTTTGCAAAGGATTCTGGGTAACAGAACCTGGTCCGAGCCACACAAGTCACCCCATCTTAGATTCCCCTAGGTCTCTAGTTTTCAGAAATGTACAGGTTTGGTAGGTTTCCCTAGGTGGCGGCTGAGCTACAGGCCAAAATCTACAGGTAGGCACTTTGCAAAAAACACCTCTGTTTTCCTTCAAAAATTTGGCTGTGTCCACGTTGCGCTTTGGGGCATTTCCTGTCGCGGGAGCTAGGCCTACCCACACAAGTGAGGTATCATTTTTATCGGGAGACGTGGGGGAACGCTGGGTGGAAGGAAATTTGTGGCTCCTCTCAGATGTCTAGAACTTTCTGCCACAGAAATGTGAGGAACATGTGTTTTTTTAGCCAAATTTTGAGGTTTGCGAAGGATTCTGGGTAACAGAACCTGGTCCGAGCCACACAAGTCACCCCATCTTGGATTCCCCTAGGTCTCTAGTTTTCAGAAATGCACAGGTTTGGTAGGTTTCCCTAGGTGGCGGCTGAGCTACAGGCCAAAATCTGCAGGTAGGCACTTTGCAAAAAACACCTCTGTTTTCCTTCAAAAATTTGGCTGTGTCCACGTTGTGCTTTGGGGCGTTTCCTGTCGCGGGCGCTAGGCCTACCCACACAAGTGAGGTATCATTTTTATCGGGAGACGCGGGGGAACGCTGGGTGGAAGGAAATTTGTGGCTCCTCTCAGATTCCAGAACTTTCTGCCACAGAAAGTTGAGGAACATGTGTTTTTTTAGCCAAATTTTGAGGTTTGCAAAGGATTCTGGATAACAGAAGCTGGTCCCAGCCACACAAGTCACCCCATCTTGGATTCCCCCAGGTCACTAGTTTTCAGAAATGCACAGGTTTGGTAGGTTTCCCTAGGTGGCGGCTGAGCTACAGGCCAAAATCTGCAGGTAGGCACTTTGCAAAAAACACCTCTGTTTTCCTTCAAAAATTTGGCTGTGTCCACGTTGTGCTTTGGGGCGTTTCCTGTCGCGGGCGCTAGGCCTACCCACACAAGTGAGGTATCATTTTTATCGGGAGACGCGGGGGAACGCTGGGTGAAAGGAAATTCGTGGCTCCTCTCAGATTCCAGAACTTTCAGCCACAGAAATGTGAGGAACATGTGTTTTTTTAGCCAAATTTTGAGGTTTGCAAAGGATTCTGGGTAACAGAACCTGGTCCGAACCACACAAGTCACCCCATCTTGGATTCCCCTAGGTCTCTAGTTTTCAGAAATGCACAGGTTTGGTAGGTTTCCCTAGGTGGCGGCTGAGCTACAGGCCAAAATCTACAGGTAGGCACTTTGCAAAAAACACCTCTGTTTTCCTTCAAAAATTTGGCTGTGTCCACGTTGCGCTTTGGGGCGTTTCAAGTCGCGGGCGCTAGGCCTACTCACACAAGTGAGGTATCATTTTTATCGGGAGACGTGGGGGAACGCTGGGTGGATAGAAATTTGTGGCTCCTTTCAGATTCTAGAACTTTCTGCCACAGAAATGTGAGGAACATGTGTTTTTTTAGCCACATTTTGAGGTTTGCAAAGGATTCTGGGTAACAGAACCTGGTCCGAGCCACACAAGTCACCCCATCTTAGATTCCCCTAGGTCTCTAGTTTTCAGAAATGTACAGGTTTGGTAGGTTTCCCTAGGTGGCGGCTGAGCTACAGGCCAAAATCTACAGGTAGGCACTTTGCAAAAAACACCTCTGTTTTCCTTCAAAAATTTGGCTGTGTCCACGTTGCGCTTTGGGGCGTTTCCTGTCGCGGGAGCTAGGCCTACCCACACAAGTGAGGTATCATTTTTATCGGGAGACGTAGGGGAACGCTGGGTGGAAGGAAATTTGTGGCTCCTCTCAGATGTCTAGAACTTTCTGCCACAGAAATATGAGGAACATGTGTTTTTTTAGCCAAATTTTGAGGTTTGCGAAGGATTCTGGGTAACAGAACCTGGTCCGAGCCACACAAGTCACCCCATCTTGGATTCCCCTAGGTCTCTAGTTTTCAGAAATGCACAGGTTTGGTAGGTTTCCCTAGGTGGCGGCTGAGCTACAGGCCAAAATCTGCAGGTAGGCACTTTGCAAAAAACACCTCTGTTTTCCTTCAAAAATTTGGCTGTGTCCACGTTGTGCTTTGGGGCGTTTCCTGTCGCGGGCGCTAGGCCTACCCACACAAGTGAGGTATCATTTTTATCGGGAGACGCGGGGGAACGCTGGGTGGAAGGAAATTTGTTTCTCCTCTCAGATTCCAGAACTTTCTGCCACAGAAAGTTGAGGAACATGTGTTTTTTTAGCCAAATTTTGAGGTTTGCAAAGGATTCTGGATAACAGAAGCTGGTCCCAGCCACACAAGTCACCCCATCTTGGATTCCCCCAGGTCACTAGTTTTCAGAAATGCACAGGTTTGGTAGGTTTCCCTAGGTGGCGGCTGAGCTACAGGCCAAAATCTACAGGTAGGCACTTTGCAAAAAACACCTCTGTTTTCCTTCAAACATTTGGCTGTTTCCACATTGCGCTTTGGGGCGTTTCCTGTCGTGGGCGCTAGGCCTACCCACACAAGTGAGGTATAATTTTTATCGGGAGACGTGGGGGAAAGCTGGGTGGAAGGAAATTTGTGGCTCCTCTCAGATTCTAGAACTTTCTGCCACAGAAATGTGAGGAACATGTGTTTTTTTAGCCAAATGTTGAGGTTTGCAAAGGATTCTGGGTAACAGAACCTGGTCCGAGCCACACAAGTCACCCCATCTTGGATTCCCCTAGGTCTCTAGTTTTCAGAAATGCACAGGTTTGGTAGGTTTCCCTAGGTGGCGGTTGAGCTACAGGCCAAAATCTACAGGTAGGCACTTTGCAAAAAACACCTCTGTGTTCCTTCAAAAATTTGGCTGTGTCCACGTTGCGCTTGGGGGAGTTTCCTGTCGCGGGCGCTAGGCCTACCCACACAAGTGAGGTATCATTTTTATCAGGAGACGTGGGGGAACGCTGGGTGGAAGGAAATCTGTGGCTCCTCTCATATTCCAGAACTTTCTGCCACAGAAATGTGAGGAACATGTGTTTTTTTTGCCAAATTTTGAGGTTTGCAAAGGATTCTGGGTAACAGAACCTGGTCCGAGCCACACAAGTCACCCCATCTTGGATTCCCCTAGGTCTCTAGTTTTCAGAAATGCACAGGTTTGGTAGGTTTCCCTAGGTGGCGGCTGAGCTACAGGCCAAAATCTACAGGTATTCACTTTGCAAAAAACACCTCTCTTTTCCTTCAAAAATTTGGATGTGTCCATGTTGCGCTTTGGGGCGTTTCCTGTCGCAGGCGCTAGGCCTACCCACACAAGTGAGGTATCATTTTTATCGGGAGACATGGGGGAATGCTGGGTGGAAGGAAATTAGTGGCTCCTCTCAGATTCCAGAACTTTCTGCCACAGAAATGTGAGGAACATGTGTTTTTTTAGCCAAATTTTGAGGTTTGCAAAGGATTCTGGGTAACAGAACCTGGTCCGAGCCACACAAGTCACCCCATCTTGGATTCCCTCAGGTCACTAGTTTTCAGAAATGCACAGGTTTGGTAGGTTTCCCTAGGTGGCGGCTGAGCTACAGGCCAAAATCTACAGGTAGGCACTTTGCAAAAAACACCTCTGTTTTCCTTCAAACATTTGGCTGTGTCCACATTGCGCTTTGGGGCGTTTCCTGTCGTGGGCGCTAGGCCTACCCACACAAGTGAGGTATCATTTTTATCGGGAGACGTGGGGGAACGCTGGGTGGAAGGAAATTAGTGGCTCCTCTCAGATTCCAGAACTTTCTGCCACAGAAATGTGAGGAACATGTGTTTTTTTAGCCAAATTTTGAGGTTTGCAAAGGATTCTGGGTAACAGAACCTGGTCCGAACCACACAAGTCACCCCATCTTGGATTCCCCTAGGTCTCTAGTTTTCAGAAATGCACAGGTTTGGTAGGTTTCCCTAGGTGGCGGCTGATCTACAGGCCAAAATCTACAGGTAGGCACTTTGCAAAAAACACCTCTGTTTTCCTTCAAAAATTTGGCTGTGTCCACGTTGCGCTTTGGGGCGTTTCCTGTCGCGGGCGCTAGGCCTACCCACACAAGTGAGGTATCATTTTTATCGGTAGACGTGGGGGAACGCTGGGTGGATGGAAATTTGTGGCTCCTTTCAGATTCTAGAACTTTCTGCCACAGAAATGTGAGGAACATGTGTTTTTTTAGCCAAATTTTGAGGTTTGCAAAGGATTCTGGGTAACAGAACCTGGTCCGAGCCACACAAGTCACCCCATCTTAGATTCCCCTAGGTCTCTAGTTTTCAGAAATGTACAGGTTTGGTAGGTTTCCCTAGGTGGCGGCTGAGCTACAGGCCAAAATCTACAGGTAGGCACTTTGCAAAAAACACCTCTGTTTTCCTTCAAAAATTTGGCTGTGTCCACGTTGCGCTTTGGGGCGTTTCCTGTCGCGGGAGCTAGGCCTACCCACACAAGTGAGGTATCATTTTTATCGGGAGACGTGGGGGAACGCTGGGTGGAAGGAAATTTGTGGCTCCTCTCAGATTCTAGAACTTTCTGCCACAGAAATGTGAGGAACATGTGTTTTTTTATCCAAATTTTGAGGTTTGCGAAGGATTCTGGGTAACAGAACCTGGTCCGAGCCACACAAGTCACCCCATCTTGGATTCCCCTAGGTCTCTAGTTTTCAGAAATGCACAGGTTTGGTAGGTTTCCCTAGGTGGCGGCTGAGCTACAGGCCAAAATCTGCAGGTAGGCACTTTGCAAAAAACACCTCTGTTTTCCTTCAAAAATTTGGCTGTGTCCACGTTGTGCTTTGGGGCGTTTCCTGTCGCGGGCGCTAGGCCTACCCACACAAGTGAGGTATCATTTTTATCGGGAGACGCGGGGGAACGCTGGGTGAAAGGAAATTCGTGGCTCCTCTCAGATTCCAGAACTTTCAGCCACAGAAATGTGAGGAACATGTGTTTTTTTAGCCAAATGTTGAGGTTTGCAAAGGATTCTGGGTAACAGAACCTGGTCCGAGCCACACAAGTCACCCCATCTTGGATTCCCCTAGGTCTCTAGTTTTCAGAAATGCACAGGTTTGGTAGATTTCCCTAGGCGGCGGCTGAGCTACAGGCCAAAATCTACAGGTAGGCACTTTGCAAAAAACACCTCTGTATTCCTTCAAAAATTTGGATGTGTCCATGTTGCGCTTTGGGGCGTTTCCTGTCGCAGGCGCTAGGCCAACCCACACAAGTGAGGTATAATTTTTATTGGGAGACGTGGGGGAACGCTGGGTGGAAGGTAATTAGTGGCTCCTCTCAGATTCCAGAACTTTCTGCCACAGAAATGTGAGGAACATGTGTTTTTTTAGCCAAATTTTGAGGTTTGCAAAGGATTCTGGGTAACAGAACCTGGTCCGAACCACACAAGTCACCCCATCTTGGATTCCCCTAGGTCTCTAGTTTTCAGAAATGCACAGGTTTGGTAGGTTTCCCTAGGTGGCGGCTGAGCTACAGGCCAAAATCTACAGGTAGGCACTTTGCAAAAAACACCTCTGTTTTCCTTCAAAAATTTGGCTGTGTCCACGTTGCGCTTTGGGGCGTTTCCTGTCGCGGGCGCTAGGCCTACCCACACAAGTGAGGTATCATTTTTATCGGGAGACGTGGGGGAACGCTGGGTGGATGGAAATTTGTGGCTCCTTTCAGATTCTAGAACTTTCTGCCACAGAAATGTGAGGAACATGTGTTTTTTTAGCCAAATTTTGAGGTTTGCAAAGGATTCTGGGTAACAGAACCTGGTCCGAGCCACACAAGTCACCCAATCTTAGATTCCCCTAGGTCTCTAGTTTTCAGAAATGTACAGGTTTGGTAGGTTTCCCTAGGTGGCGGCTGAGCTACAGGCCAAAATCTACAGGTAGGCACTTTGCAAAAAACACCTCTGTTTTCCTTCAAAAATTTGGCTGTGTCCACGTTGCGCTTTGGGGCGTTTCCTGTCGCGGGAGCTAGGCCTACCCACACAAGTGAGGTATCATTTTTATCGGGAGACGTGGGGGAACGCTGGGTGGAAGGAAATTTGTGGCTCCTCTCAGATGTCTAGAACTTTCTGCCACAGAAATGTGAGGAACATGTGTTTTTTTAGCCAAATTTTGAGGTTTGCAAAGGATTCTGGGTAACAGAACCTGGTCCGAGCCACACAAGTCACCCCATCTTGGATTCCCCTAGGTCTCTAGTTTTCAGAAATGCACAGGTTTGGTAGGTTTCCCTAGGTGGCGGCTGAGCTACAGGCCAAAATCTGCAGGTAGGCACTTTGCAAAAAACACCTCTGTTTTCCTTCAAAAATTTGGCTGTGTCCACGTTGTGCTTTGGGGCGTTTCCTGTCGCGGGCGCTAGGCCTACCCACACAAGTGAGGTATCATTTTTATCGGGAGACGCGGGGGAACGCTGGGTGGAAGGAAATTTGTAGCTCCTCTCAGATTCCAGAACTTTCTGCCACAGAAAGGTGAGGAACATGTGTTTTTTTAGCCAAATTTTGAGGTTTGCAAAGGATTCTGGATAACAGAAGCTGGTCCCAGCCACACAAGTCACCCCATCTTGGATTCCCCCAGGTCACTAGTTTTCAGAAATGCACAGGTTTGGTAGGTTTCCCTAGGTGGCGGCTGAGCTACAGGCCAAAATCTACAGGTAGGCACTTTGCAAAAAACACCTCTGTTTTCCTTCAAACATTTGGCTGTGTCCACATTGCGCTTTGGGGCGTTTCCTGTCGTGGGCGCTAGGCCTACCCACACAAGTGAGGTATAATTTTTATCGGGAGACGTGGGGGAAAGCTGGGTGGAAGGAAATTTGTGGCTCCTCTCAGATTCTAGAATTTCTGCCACAGAAATGTGAGGAACATGTGTTTTTTTAGCCAAATGTTGAGGTTTGCAAAGGATTCTGGGTAACAGAACCTGGTCAGAGCCACACAAGTCACCCCATCTTGGATTCCCCTAGGTCTCTAGTTTTCAGAAATGCACAGGTTTGGTAGGTTTCCCTAGGTGGCGGTTGAGCTACAGGCCAAAATCTACAGGTAGGCACTTTGCAAAAAACACCTCTGTGTTTCTTCAAAAATTTGGCTGTGTCCACGTTGCGCTTGGGGGAGTTTCCTGTCGCAGGCGCTATGCCTACCCACACAAGTGAGGTATCATTTTTATCAGGAGACGTGGGGGAACGCTGGGTGGAAGGAAATCTGTGGCTCCTCTCATATTCCAGAGCTTTCTGCCACAGAAATGTGAGGAACATGTGTTTTTTTTGCCAAATTGTGAGGTTTGCAAAGGATTCTGGGTAACAGAACCTGGTCCGAGCCACACAAGTCACCCCATCTTGGATTCCCCTAGGTCTCTAGTTTTCAGAAATGCACAGGTTTGGTAGGTTTCCCTAAGTGGCGGCTGAGCTACAGGCCAAAATCTACAGGTATTCACTTTGCAAAAAACACCTCTCTTTTCCTTCAAAAATTTGGATGTGTCCATGTTGCGCTTTGGGGCGTTTCCTGTCGCAGGCGCTAGGCCTACCCACACAAGTGAGGTATCATTTTTATCGGGAGACATGGGGGAATGCTGGGTGGAAGGAAATTAGTGGCTCCTCTCATATTCCAGAACTTTCTGCCACAGAAATGTGAGGAACATGTGTTTTTTTAGCCAAATTTTGAGGTTTGCAAAGGATTCTGGATAACAGAAGCTGGTCCCAGCCACACAAGTCACCCCATCTTGGATTCCCACAGGTCACTAGTTTTCAGAAATGCACAGGTTTGGTAGGTTTCCCTAGGTGGCGGCTGAGCTACAGGCCAAAATCTACAGGTAGGCACTTTGCAAAAAACACCTCTGTTTTCCTTCAAACATTTGGCTGTGTCCACATTGCGCTTTGGGGCGTTTCCTGTCGTGGGCGCTAGGCCTACCCACACAAGTGAGGTATAATTTTTATCGGGAGACGTGGGGGAAAGCTGGGTGGAAGGAAATTTGTGGCTCCTCTCAGATTCTAGAACTTTCTGCCACAGAAATGTGAGGAACATGTGTTTTTTTAGCCAAATGTTGAGGTTTGCAAAGGATTCTGGGTTTCAGAACCTGGTCCGAGCCACACAAGTCACCCCATCTTGGATTCCCCTAGGTCTCTAGTTTTCAGAAATGCACAGGTTTGGTAGGTTTCCCTAGGTGGCGGTTGAGCTACAGGCCAAAATCTACAGGTAGGCACTTTGCAAAAAACACCTCTGTGTTCCTTCAAAAATTTGGCTGTGTCCACGTTGCGCTTGGGGGAGTTTCCTGTCGCGGGCGCTAGGCCTACCCACACAAGTGAGGTATCATTTTTATCAGGAGACGTGGGGGAACGCTGGGTGGAAGGAAATCTGTGGCTCCTCTCATATTCCAGAACTTTCTGCCACAGAAATGTGAGGAACATGTGTTTTTTTAGCCAAATTTTGAGGTTTGCAAAGGATTCTGGGTAACAGAACCTGGTCCGAGCCACACAAGTCACCCCATCTTGGATTCCCCTAGGTCTCTAGTTTTCAGAAATGCACAGGTTTGTTAGGTTTCCCTGAGTGGCGGCTGAGCTACAGGCCAAAATCTACAGGTAGGCACTTTGCAAAAAACACCTCTGTTTTCCTTCAAAAATTTGGATGTGTCCATGTTGCGCTTTGGGGCGTTTCCTGTCGCAGGCGCTAGGCCTACCCACACAAGTGAGGTATCATTTTTATCGGGAGACGTGGGGGAATGCTGGGTGGAAGGAAATTTGTGGCTCCTCTCAGATTCTAGAACTTTCAGCCACAGAAATGTGAGGAACATGTGTTTTTTTAGCCAAATTTTGAGGTTTGCAAAGGATTCTGGGTAACAGAACCTGGTCCGAGCCACACAAGTCACCCCATCTTGGATTCCCCTAGGTCTCTAGTTTTCAGAAATGCACAGGTTTGGTAGGTTTCCCTAGGTGGCGGCTCAGCTAAAGGCCAAAATCTACAGGTAGGCACTTTGCAAAAAACACCTCTGTTTTCCTTCAAAAATGTGGCTGTGTCCACGTTGCGCTTTGGGGCGTTTCCTGTCGCGGGCGCTAGGCCTACCCACACAAGTGAGGTATCATTTTTATCGGGAGACGCGGGGGAACGCTGGGTGGAAGGAAATTTGTGGCTCCTCTCAGATTCCAGAACTTTCAGCCACAGAAATATGAGGAACATGTGTTTTTTTAGCCAAATTTTGAGGTTTGCAAAGGATTCTGGATAACAGAAGCTGGTCCGAGCCACACAAGTCACCCCATCTTGGATTCCCCCAGGTCACTAGTTTTCAGAAATGCACAGGTTTGGTAGGTTTCCCTAGGTGGCGGCTGAGCTACAGGCCAAAATCTACAGGTAGGCACTTTGCAAAAAACACCTCTGTTTTCCTTCAAACATTTGGCTGTGTCCACATTGCGCTTTGGGGCGTGTCCTGTCGTGGGCGCTAGGCCTACCCACACAAGTGAGGTATCATTTTTATCGGGAGACGTGGGGGAACGCTGGGTGGAAGGAAATTTGTGGCTCCTCTCAGATTCTAGAACTTTCTGCCACAGAAATGTGAGGAACATGTGTTTTTTTAGCCAAATGTTGAGGTTTGCAAAGGATTCTGGGTAACAGAACCTGGTCCGAGCCACACAAGTCACCCCATCTTGGATTCCCCTAGGTCTCTAGTTTTCAGAAATGCACAGGTTTGGTAGATTTCCCTAGGCGGCGGCTGAGCTACAGGCCAAAATCTACAGGTAGGCACTTTGCAAAAAACACCTCTGTATTCCTTCAAAAATTTGGATGTGTCCATGTTGCGCTTTGGGGCGTTTCCTGTCGCAGGCGCTAGGCCAACCCACACAAGTGAGGTATCATTTTTATTGGGAGACGTGGGGGAACGCTGGGTGGAAGGAAATTAGTGGCTCCTCTCAGATTCCAGAACTTTCTGCCACAGAAATGTGAGGAACATGTGTTTTTTTTAGCCAAATTTTGAGGTTTGCAAAGGATTCTGGGTAACAGAACCTGGTCCGAACCACACAAGTCACCCCATCTTGGATTCCCCTAGGTCTCTAGTTTTCAGAAATGCACAGGTTTGGTAGGTTTCCCTAGGTGGCGGCTGAGCTACAGGCCAAAATCTACAGGTAGGCACTTTGCAAAAAACACCTCTGTTTTCCTTCAAACATTTGGCTGTGTCCACATTGCGCTTTGGGGCGTTTCCTGTCGTGGGCGCTAGGCCTACCCACACAAGTGAGGTATCATTTTTATCGGGAGACGTGGGGGAACGCTGGGTGGAAGGAAATTTGTGGCTCCTCTCAGATTCTAGAACTTTCTGCCACAGAAATGTGAGGAACATGTGTTTTTTTAGCCAAATGTTGAGGTTTGCAAAGGATTCTGGGTAACAGAACCTGGTCCGAGCCACACAAGTCACCCCATCTTGGATTCCCCTAGGTCTCTAGTTTTCAGAAATGCACAGGTTTGGTAGATTTCCCTAGGCGGCGGCTGAGCTACAGGCCAAAATCTACAGGTAGGCACTTTGCAAAAAACACCTCTGTATTCCTTCAAAAATTTGGATGTGTCCATGTTGCGCTTTGGGGCGTTTCCTGTCGCAGGCGCTAGGCCAACCCACACAAGTGAGGTATCATTTTTATTGGGAGACGTGGGGGAACGCTGGGTGGAAGGTAATTAGTGGCTCCTCTCAGATTCCAGAACTTTCTGCCACAGAAATGTGAGGAACATGTGTTTTTTTAGCCAAATTTTGAGGTTTGCAAAGGATTCTGGGTAACAGAACCTGGTCCGAACCACACAAGTCACCCCATCTTGGATTCCCCTAGGTCTCTAGTTTTCAGAAATGCACAGGTTTGGTAGGTTTCCCTAGGTGGCGGCTGAGCTACAGGCCAAAATCTACAGGTAGGCACTTTGCAAAAAACACCTCTGTTTTCCTTCAAAAATTTGGCTGTGTCCACGTTGCGCTTTGGGGCGTTTCCTGTCGCGGGCGCTAGGCCTACTCACACAAGTGAGGTATCATTTTTATCGGGAGACGTGGGGGAACGCTGGGTGGATGGAAATTTGTGGCTCCTTTCAGATTCTAGAACTTTCTGCCACAGAAATGTGAGGAACATGTGTTTTTTTAGCCAAATTTTGAGGTTTGCAAAGGATTCTGGGTAACAGAACCTGGTCCGAGCCACACAAGTCACCCCATCTTAGATTCCCCTAGGTCTCTAGTTTTCAGAAATGTACAGGTTTGGTAGGTTTCCCTAGGTGGCGGCTGAGCTACAGGCCAAAATCTACAGGTAGGCACTTTGCAAAAAACACCTCTGTTTTCCTTCAAAAATTTGGCTGTGTCCACGTTGCGCTTTGGGGCGTTTCCTGTCGCGGGAGCTAGGCCTACCCACACAAGTGAGGTATCATTTTTATCGGGAGACGTGGGGGAACGCTGGGTGGAAGGAAATTTGTGGCTCCTCTCAGATGTCTAGAACTTTCTGCCACAGAAATGTGAGGAACATGTGTTTTTTTAGCCAAATTTTGAGGTTTGCGAAGGATTCTGGGTAACAGAACCTGGTCCGAGCCACACAAGTCACCCCATCTTGGATTCCCCTAGGTCTCTAGTTTTCAGAAATGCACAGGTTTGGTAGGTTTCCCTAGGTGGCGGCTGAGCTACAGGCCAAAATCTGCAGGTAGGCACTTTGCAAAAAACACCTCTGTTTTCCTTCAAAAATTTGGCTGTGTCCACGTTGTGCTTTGGGGCGTTTCCTGTCGCGGGCGCTAGGCCTACCCACACAAGTGAGGTATCATTTTTATCGGGAGACGCGGGGGAACGCTGGGTGGAAGGTAATTAGTGGCTCCTCTCAGATTCCAGAACTTTCTGCCACAGAAATGTGAGGAACATGTGTTTTTTTAGCCAAATTTTGAGGTTTGCAAAGGATTCTGGGTAACAGAACCTGGTCCGAACCACACAAGTCACCCCATCTTGGATTCCCCTAGGTCTCTAGTTTTCAGAAATGCACAGGTTTGGTAGGTTTCCCTAGGTGGCGGCTGAGCTACAGGCCAAAATCTACAGGTAGGCACTTTGCAAAAAACACCTCTGTTTTCCTTCAAAAATTTGGCTGTGTCCACGTTGCGCTTTGGGGCGTTTCCTGTCGCGGGCGCTAGGCCTACTCACACAAGTGAGGTATCATTTTTATCGGGAGACGTGGGGGAACGCTGGGTGGATGGAAATTTGTGGCTCCTTTCAGATTCTAGAACTTTCTGCCACAGAAATGTGAGGAACATGTGTTTTTTTAGCCAAATTTTGAGGTTTGCAAAGGATTCTGGGTAACAGAACCTGGTCCGAGCCACACAAGTCACCCCATCTTAGATTCCCCTAGGTCTCTAGTTTTCAGAAATGTACAGGTTTGGTAGGTTTCCCTAGGTGGCGGCTGAGCTACAGGCCAAAATCTACAGGTAGGCACTTTGCAAAAAACACCTCTGTTTTCCTTCAAAAATTTGGCTGTGTCCACGTTGCGCTTTGGGGCGTTTCCTGTCGCGGGAGCTAGGCCTACCCACACAAGTGAGGTATCATTTTTATCGGGAGACGTGGGGGAACGCTGGGTGGAAGGAAATTTGTGGCTCCTCTCAGATGTCTAGAACTTTCTGCCACAGAAATGTGAGGAACATGTGTTTTTTTAGCCAAATTTTGAGGTTTGCGAAGGATTCTGGGTAACAGAACCTGGTCCGAGCCACACAAGTCACCCCATCTTGGATTCCCCTAGGTCTCTAGTTTTCAGAAATGCACAGGTTTGGTAGGTTTCCCTAGGTGGCGGCTGAGCTACAGGCCAAAATCTGCAGGTAGGCTCTTTGCAAAAAACACCTCTGTTTTCCTTCAAAAATTTGGCTGTGTCCACGTTGTGCTTTGGGGCGTTTCCTGTCGCGGGCGCTAGGCCTACCCACACAAGTGAGGTATCATTTTTATCGGGAGACGCGGGGGAACGCTGGGTGGAAGGAAATTTGTGGCTCCTCTCAGATTCCAGAACTTTCTGCCACAGAAAGTTGAGGAACATGTGTTTTTTTAGCCAAATTTTGAGGTTTGCAAAGGATTCTGGATAACAGAAGCTGGTCCCAGCCACACAAGTCACCCCATCTTGGATTCCCCCAGGTCACTAGTTTTCAGAAATGCACAGGTTTGGTAGGTTTCCCTAGGTGGCGGCTGAGCTACAGGCCAAAATCTACAGGTAGGAACTTTGCAAAAAACACCTCTGTTTTCCTTCAAACATTTGGCTGTTTCCACATTGCGCTTTGGGGCGTTTCCTGTCGTGGGCGCTAGGCCTACCCACACAAGTGAGGTATAATTTTTATCGGGAGACGTGGGGGAAAGCTGGGTGGAAGGAAATTTGTGGCTCCTCTCAGATTCTAGAACTTTCTGCCACAGAAATGTGAGGAACATGTGTTTTTTTAGCCAAATGTTGAGGTTTGCAAAGGATTCTGGGTAACAGAACCTGGTCCGAGCCACACAAGTCACCCCATCTTGGATTCCCCTAGGTCTCTAGTTTTCAGAAATGCACAGGTTTGGTAGGTTTCCCTAGGTGGCGGTTGAGCTACAGGCCAAAATCTACAGGTAGGCACTTTGCAAAAAACACCTCTGTGTTCCTTCAAAAATTTGGCTGTGTCCACGTTGCGCTTGGGGGAGTTTCCTGTCGCGGGCGCTAGGCCTACCCACACAAGTGAGGTATCATTTTTATCAGGAGACGTGGGGGAACGCTGGGTGGAAGGAAATCTGTGGCTCTTCTCATATTCCAGAACTTTCTGCCACAGAAATGTGAGGAACATGTTTAGCCAAATTTTGAGGTTTGCAAAGGATTCTGGGTAACAGAACCTGGTCCGAGCCACACAAGTCACCCCATCTTAGATTCCCCTAGGTCTCAGTTTTCAGAAATGTACAGGTTTGGTAGGTTTCCCTAGGTGGCGGCTGAGCTACAGGCCAAAATCTACAGGTAGGCACTTTGCAAAAAACACCTCTGTTTTCCTTCAAAAATTTGGCTGTGTCCACGTTGCGCTTTGGGGCGTTTCCTGTCGCGGGCGCTAGGCCTACCCACACAAGTGAGGTATCATTTTTATCAGGAGACGTGGGGGAACGCTGGGTGGAAGGAAATCTGTGGCCCCTCTCATATTCCAGAACTTTCTGCCACAGAAATGTGAGGAACATGTGTTTTTTTTGCCAAATTTTGAGGTTTGCAAAGGATTCTGGGTAACAGAACCTGGTCCGAGCCACACAAGTCACCCCATCTTGGATTCCCCTAGGTCTCTAGTTTTCAGAAATGCACAGGTTTGGTAGGTTTCCCTAGGTGGCGGCTGAGCTACAGGCCAAAATCTACAGGTATTCACTTTGCAAAAAACACCTCTCTTTTCCTTCAAAAATTTGGATGTGTCCATGTTGCGCTTTGGGGCGTTTCCTGTCGCAGGCGCTAGGCCTACCCACACAAGTGAGGTATCATTTTTATCGGGAGACATGGGGGAATACTGGGTGGAAGGAAATTAGTGGCTCCTCTCAGATTCCAGAACTTTCTGCCACAGAAATGTGAGGAACATGTGTTTTTTTAGCCAAATTTTGAGGTTTGCAAAGGATTCTGGGTAACAGAACCTGGTCCGAGCCACACAAGTCACCCCATCTTGGATTCCCCCAGGTCACTAGTTTTCAGAAATGCACAGGTTTGGTAGGTTTCCCTAGGTGGCGGCTGAGCTACAGGCCAAAATCTACAGGTAGGCACTTTGCAAAAAACACCTCTGTTTTCCTTCAAACATTTGGCTGTGTCCACATTGCGCTTTGGGGCGTTTCCTGTCGTGGGCGCTAGGCCTACCCACACAAGTGAGGTATCATTTTTATCGGGAGACGTGGGGGAACGCTGGGTGGAAGGAAATTAGTGGCTCCTCTCAGATTCCAGAACTTTCTGCAACAGAAATGTGAGGAACATGTGTTTTTTTAGCCAAATTTTGAGGTTTGCAAAGGATTCTGGGTAACAGAACCTGGTCCGAACCACACAAGTCACCCCATCTTGGATTCCCCTAGGTCTCTAGTTTTCAGAAATGCACAGGTTTGGTAGGTTTCCCTAGGTGGCGGCTGATCTACAGGCCAAAATCTACAGGTAGGCACTTTGCAAAAAACACCTCTGTTTTCCTTCAAAAATTTGGCTGTGTCCACGTTGCGCTTTGGGGCGTTTCCTGTCGCGGGCGCTAGGCCTACCCACACAAGTGAGGTATCATTTTTATCGGTAGACGTGGGGGAACGCTGGGTGGATGGAAATTTGTGGCTCCTTTCAGATTCTAGACCTTTCTGCCACAGAAATGTGAGGAACATTTTTAGCCAAATTTTGAGGTTTGCAAAGGATTCTGGGTAACAGAACCTGGTCCGAGCCACACAAGTCACCCCATCTTAGATTCCCCTAGGTCTCAGTTTTCAGAAATGTACAGGTTTGGTAGGTTTCCCTAGGTGGCGGCTGAGCTACAGGCCAAAATCTACAGGTAGGCACTTTGCAAAAAACACCTCTGTTTTCCTTCAAAAATTTGGCTGTGTCCACGTTGCGCTTTGGGGCGTTTCCTGTCGCGGGAGCTAGGCCTACCCACACAAGTGAGGTATCATTTTTATCGGGAGACGTGGGGGAACGCTGGGTGGAAGAAAATTTGTGGCTCCTCTCAGATTCTAGAACTTTCTGCCACAGAAATGTGAGGAACATGTGTTTTTTTAGCCAAATTTTGAGGTTTGCGAAGGATTCTGGGTAACAGAACCTGGTCCGAGCCACACAAGTCACCCCATCTTGGATTCCCCTAGGTCTCTAGTTTTCAGAAATGCACAGGTTTGGTAGGTTTCCCTAGGTGGCGGCTGAGTTACAGGCCAAAATCTGCAGGTAGGCACTTTGCAAAAAACACCTCTGTTTTCCTTCAAAAATTTGGCTGTGTCCACGTTGTGCTTTGGGGCGTTTCCTGTCGCGAGCGCTAGGCCTACCCACACAAGTGAGGTATCATTTTTATCGGGAGACGCGGGGGAACGCTGGGTGAAAGGAAATTCGTGGCTCCTCTCAGATTCCAGAACTTTCAGCCACAGAAATGTGAGGAACATGTGTTTTTTTAGCCAAATTTTGAGGTTTGCAAAGGATTCTGGATAACAGAAGCTGGTCCCAGCCACACAAGTCACCCCATCTTGGATTCCCCCAGGTCACTAGTTTTCAGAAATGCACAGGTTTGGTAGGTTTCCCTAGGTGGCGGCTGAGCTACAGGCCAAAATCTACAGGTAGGCACTTTGCAAAAAACACCTCTGTTTTCCTTCAAACATTTGGCTGTGTCCACATTGCGCTTTGGGGCGTTTCCTGTCGTGGGCGCTAGGCCTACCCACACAAGTGAGGTATCATTTTTATCGGGAGACGTGGGGGAACGCTGGGTGGAAGGAAATTTGTGGCTCCTCTCAGATTCTAGAACTTTCTGCCACAGAAATGTGAGGAACATGTGTTTTTTTAGCCAAATGTTGAGGTTTGCAAAGGATTCTGGGTAACAGAACCTGGTCCGAGCCACACAAGTCACCCCATCTTGGATTCCCCTAGGTCTCTAGTTTTCAGAAATGCACAGGTTTGGTAGATTTCCCTAGGCGGCGGCTGAGCTACAGGCCAAAATCTACAGGTAGGCACTTTGCAAAAAACACCTCTGTATTCCTTCAAAAATTTGGATGTGTCCATGTTGCGCTTTGGGGCGTTTCCTGTCGCAGGCGCTAGGCCAACCCACACAAGTGAGGTATCATTTTTATTGGGAGACGTGGGGGAACGCTGGGTGGAAGGTAATTAGTGGCTCCTCTCAGATTCCAGAACTTTCTGCCACAGAAATGTGAGGAACATGTGTTTTTTTAGCCAAATTTTGAGGTTTGCAAAGGATTCTGGGTAACAGAACCTGGTCCGAACCACACAAGTCACCCCATCTTGGATTCCCCTAGGTCTCTAGTTTTCAGAAATGCACAGGTTTGGTAGGTTTCCCTAGGTGGCGGCTGAGCTACAGGCCAAAATCTACAGGTAGGCACTTTGCAAAAAACACCTCTGTTTTCCTTCAAAAATTTGGCTGTGTCCACGTTGCGCTTTGGGGCGTTTCCTGTCGCGGGCGCTAGGCCTACCCACACAAGTGAGGTATCATTTTTATCGGGAGACGTGGGGGAACGCTGGGTGGATGGAAATTTGTGGCTCCTTTCAGATTCTAGAACTTTCTGCCACAGAAATGTGAGGAACATGTGTTTTTTTAGCCAAATTTTGAGGTTTGCAAAGGATTCTGGGTAACAGAACCTGGTCCGAGCCACACAAGTCACCCCATCTTAGATTCCCCTAGGTCTCTAGTTTTCAGAAATGTACAGGTTTGGTAGGTTTCCCTAGGTGGCGGCTGAGCTACAGGCCAAAATCTACAGGTAGGCACTTTGCAAAAAACACCTCTGTTTTCCTTCAAAAATTTGGCTGTGTCCACGTTGCGCTTTGGGGCGTTTCCTGTCGCGGGAGCTAGGCCTACCCACACAAGTGAGGTATCATTTTTATCGGGAGACGTGGGGGAACGCTGGGTGGAAGGAAATTTGTGGCTCCTCTCAGATGTCTAGAACTTTCTGCCACAGAAATGTGAGGAACATGTGTTTTTTTAGCCAAATTTTGAGGTTTGCGAAGGATTCTGGGTAACAGAACCTGGTCCGAGCCACACAAGTCACCCCATCTTGGATTCCCCTAGGTCTCTAGTTTTCAGAAATGCACAGGTTTGGTAGGTTTCCCTAGGTGGCGGCTGAGCTACAGGCCAAAATCTGCAGGTAGGCACTTTGCAAAAAACACCTCTGTTTTCCTTCAAAAATTTGGCTGTGTCCACGTTGTGCTTTGGGGCGTTTCCTGTCGCGGGCGCTAGGCCTACCCACACAAGTGAGGTATCATTTTTATCGGGAGATGCGGGGGAACGCTGGGTGGAAGGAAATTTGTGGCTCCTCTCAGATGTCTAGAACTTTCTGCCACAGAAATGTGAGGAACGTGTGTTTTTTTAGCCAAATTTTGAGGTTTGCGAAGGATTCTGGGTAACAGAACCTGGTCCGAGCCACACAAGTCACCCCATCTTGGATTCCCCTAGGTCTCTAGTTTTCAGAAATGCACAGGTTTGGTAGGTTTCCCTAGGTGGCGGCTGAGCTACAGGCCAAAATCTGCAGGTAGGCACTTTGCAAAAAACACCTCTGTTTTCCTTAAAAAATTTGGCTGTGTCCACGTTGTGCTTTGGGGCGTTTCCTGTCGCGGGCGCTAGGCCTACCCACACAAGTGAGGTATCATTTTTATCGGGAGACGCGGGGGAACGCTGGGTGGAAGGAAATTTGTGGCTCCTCTCAGATTCCAGAACTTTCTGCCACAGAAAGGTGAGGAACATGTGTTTTTTTAGCCAAATTTTGAGGTTTGCAAAGGATTCTGGATAACAGAAGCTGGTCCCAGCCACACAAGTCACCCCATCTTGGATTCCCCCAGGTCACTAGTTTTCAGAAATGCACAGGTTTGGTAGGTTTCCTGTTAGAAATGGGGTCTTTGGTTGACAGTCAGGTTACCCCCTGTTCAAGCAAGGACCCTCACTCTAGTTAGGATAAAAGAGAATCACCCTCAGCTAACCCCTGCTTACCCCCTTGGTAGCTTGGCAGAGCAGTAGGCTTAACCTCAGAGTGCTGGGCGTAAAGTATTTGTACCAACACACACAGTAGCTTAATGAAAACACTACAAAATGACACAACACCAGTTTAGAAAAATAGGAAATATTTATCTAGACAAAACAAGACCAAAACGACAAAAATCCAACATACACAAGTCAAGTTATGATTTTTTAAAGGTTTAAAATAAAAAGAGTCTTTAGGTAGTTGTAACACCACACTAGCGCTGCTAGCGTGAAAATGTACCTGGTTTGCGTCAAAAATAACCCCGCACGGGCGGTGTGCGTCGAAAGTAACCCTGCACGGCTGTGTGCGTCGAAAACAACTCGGCACGGCGGTGCGCGTTGAAAAAGTCAGCCACACGACGATCCGAAAGTCCCGCGGCGCAGGGTGCGATCTCTCAGCCTCCGTCAGCGATGCTGCGCGTCGTTTCTCCTGCTCCGGGCGTCGGTTTTTCGGTCGCGTTTCCTGCGGCGTCGTTTCTCAGCTGCGGAACCGGCGTCGCGTCGTTTTCTCAGCCGCGATCGGATTCGCGTCGATCTTTTCTCCGCACGGTGCTCGGTGCGTGTATTTTTGTCCTTAGGCTGCCAGCCTCTCCTTTCAGGGTCCCAGGAGCTGGAAGGGCACCACAGAGCAGAGTAGGGGTCTCTCCAGAGACTCCAGGTGCTGGCAGGAAGAAGTCTTTGCTATCCCTGAGACTTCAACAACAGGAGGCAAGCTCTACATCAAGCCCTTGGAGATTTCTTCTTCAAGATGGAAGGCACACAAAGTCCAGTCTTTGCCCTCTTACTCTGGCAGAAGCAGCACTGCAGGAAAGCTCCACAAAGCACAGTCACAGGCAGGGCAGCACTTGTTCCTCAGCGATCAGCTCTTCTCCAGGCAGAGGTTCCCCTTGATTCCAGAAGTGTTTCTAAAGTTTGTAAGTTTGGGTGCCCTTCTTATACCCATTTTAGTCTTTGAAGTCACCTTCCTTCAAAGGGGACTCACACCTTCTTGTGAAATCCTGCCTTGCCCAGGCAAGGCCTCAGACACACACCAGGGGGCTGGAGACAGCATTGTCAGAGGCAGGCACAGTCCTTTCAGATGAGAGTGACCACTCCACCCCTCCCTCCTAGCAGAGATGGCTAATCAGGAAATGCAGATCACACCCCAGCTCCCTTTGTGTCACTGTCTGGTGTGAGGTGAAAAACAACCCAACTGTCAAACTGACCCAGACAGGGAATCCACAAACAAGGCAGAGTCACAGAATGGTTTAAGCAAGAAAATGCTCACTTTCTAAAAGTGGCATTTCCAAACTCACAATCTTAAAATCAACTTTACTAAAAGATGTATTTTTAAATTGTGAGTTCAGGGATCCCAAACTCCACATGTCCATCTACTCTCTAGGGGAATCTACACTTTAATCATATTTAAAGGTAGCCCCCATATTATCCTATGAGAGAGAGACAGACCTTGCAACAGTGAAAACGAAATTGGCAGTATTTCACTGTCAGGACATATAAACCACATTACTATATGTCCTACCTTATCCATACACTGCACCCTGCCCTTGGGGCTACCTAGGGCCTACCTTAGGGGTGCCTTACGTGTAAGGAAAGGGAAGGTTTAGGCCTGGCAAGTGGGTACACTTGCCAAGTCGAATTTACAGTGTAAGAATACACACACAGACACTGCAGTGGCAGGTCTGAGACATGATTACAGAACTACTTATGTGGGTGGCACAACCAGTGCTGCAGGCCCACTAGTAGTATTTGATTTACAGGCCCTGGCACCTCTAGTGCACATTACTAGGGACTTACTAGTAATTCAAATATGCCAATCATGGATGAACCACTTACATATAATTTAAACAGGAGCACTTGCACTTTAGCACTGGTTAGCAGTGGTAAAGTGCCCAGAGTAACAAAAACAGCAAAATCAGAGTCCAGCACACATCAACAACCCGGGGAACAGAGGCAAAAAGTTAAGGGAGACCACGCCAAGGATGAAAAGTCTAACACGTGTCCCCCCCAGCTAAAAGTGGGGAGCAACTACCCAACCTCATGGGAGTTCTCATCACTAAGGCGGAAGAACCTGGACAGACCATCAGCATTGGCGTGCTCTGTACCGGGTCGATGTTCCACCGTAAAGTCCATCCCCTGTAGGGAAATGGACCACCTCAACGGTTTTGGGTTCTCACCCCTCATCTGCATTAACCATCTGAGGGGTCTGTGGTCGGTCTGAACTCGGAAGTGAGTCCCAAACAAGTAGGGTCTTAGCTTCTTCAGTGCCCAGACCACAGCAAACGCTTCACGTTCTATGGCACTCCACCTACGTTCCCTGGGTAGTAACCTTCTGCTAATGAAGGCTACGGGTTGATCTAGGCCCTCTTCATTCAGCTGTGAGAGTACTGCTCCAATACCATGCTCTGAGGCGTCTGTCTGTACAACAAACTCCGTGGAGTAGTCAGGTGCCTTCAGCACCGGTGCTGTGCACATGGCAGCCTTCAGGGCATCAAAAGCGTTCTGGCAAGCCTCTGTCCAGATCACTTTCTTGGGTTGCTTCTTAGAAGTCAACTCAGTTAAGGGGGTAACAATGGTACCATATCCCTTAACGAACCTCCGATAGTATCCTGTGAGACCTAAAAAGGCTCTCACTTCAGTCTGGGTCTTGGGAGGCTCCCAAGCCAGAATCGTGTCAATCTTAGGCTGTAGGGGTGCCACCTGGCCACTCCCCACCTGGTGTCCTAAGTACACAACAGAACCCTGCCCTATTTGGCACTTGCTCGCCTTAATAGTGAGGCCTGCCTTCTGCAGGGCCTCTAACACTCTCCAGAGGTGTTGCAGGTGTTCCTCCCATGTGGAACTAAACACAGCAATGTCATCCAGGTAGGCGGCACTGAACTCATCCAGTCCTGCCAACACCTGGTTGACCAACCTCTGAAAGGTGGCAGGGGCATTCTTCATCCCAAAGGGCATCACATTGAAGTGGAAGTGCCCATCGGGGGTAGAGAATGCTGACCTCTCCTTTGCCCCTTCAGTTAAGGCAATCTGCCAGTACCCAGATGTTAAATCAAACGTACTGAGGTACTGGGCAGCTCCTAACCGATCAATGAGCTCATCAGCTCGGGGGATGGGGTGTGCGTCAGTCTTGCTGACCGCATTGAGACCCCGGTAGTCCACACAGAACCTAAGTTCTGGAGTGGCACCAGGAGCAGTAGCCTTTGGGACCAAGACCACTGGGCTGGCCCAAGGACTGCTGGAGTGCTCAATAACCCTTAGGGCTAACATTTTGGAGACTTCCTCCTTAATGCAAGCCCTCACCCTGTCAGTCACCCTGTAAACCTTATGTTTAACAGGTGTACTGTCCCCAGTGTCCACATCATGTGTGCACAGGTGTGTGACTCCTGGGATCAGGGAAAACAGTGAGGCGAACTGTCCCAGCACGTGGAGACAGTCCCTCTGCTGTTCCTCAGTCAGGGAGGGGGAGAGGATCACTCCCTCCACAGACCCATCTTTCTCTCCTGCAGACAGGAGGTCAGGAAGAGGCTCACTCTCTTCCTCCACCCCGTCATCTGTCGCTAGGAGCATGGATAGCTCAGTTCGCTCAAAGTGTGGTTTGAGGCGGTTGACATGTAGGACCCTCAAGGGGTTCCTGGGGGATTGCAAGTCTACCAGATAGGTGACCTCGCTCTTTCTTTCCACCACCTCAAAAGGCCCAGTCCACTTATCTTGGAGAGCCCTAGGCTCTACTGGTGCCATGACCCACACTTTTTGTCCAGGCTGAAACTCAACCAGAGTGGCATTCTGGTCGTACCACCGTTTCATGTCCTCCTGGCTTGCTTCCAGGTTCTCCTGAGCGAGACGCCTGAAGCGGGCAGTCTGGTTTCTTAGTGCCAGCATGTAGCTAAATACATCCTGGGGTGGTTTACTAGGAGCTTTCTCCAAAGCCTCCTTCACCAGACTGAGCGGTCCCCTCACAGGGTGGCCATAGATGAGCTCAAAGGGGCTAAAGCCAAGTCCCTTTTGAGGCACCTCCCTGGAAGCGAACAGAAGGCATGGCAAGAGGACGTCCCACTTACGCCTCAAGGGCTCTGACAGGCCCTGAATCATGCCTTTCAAGGTGCGGTTGAATCTCTCAACCAGACCATTACTTTGGGGGTGGTAAGGGGTGGTGAACTTGTAGGTTACCCCACACACCTTCCACAGAGACTTCATATAAGTGGATATGAAGTTTGTACCCCTATCAGATACTACCTCCTTGGGGAACCCCATGCGGGTAAAAACCCCCATCAAGGCACGTCCCACCACGGGGGCGGTGACCGTCCTTAGAGGAATAGCTTCTGGGTACCGTGTGGCATGGTCCACCAAGACCAGGATGAACCTGTTGCCCATGGCTGTCTTGGGATCCAGAGGCCCCACAATGTCAATTCCTACCCTTTCAAAGGGAGTACTGACTACCGGTAAAGGTTGGAGGGGAGCTTTGCATTTCCCCCCACTCTTGCCACTTGCCTGACAAGTCTGACAAGATCTACAATAAGCAGCTGACTGCTTGTTCATCAAGGGCCAGTAAAAGTGGGAGACAAGCCTCTTATAGGTCTTGTCCTGCCCTAGATGTCCTGCCAAAGGCACATCATGAGCCAAACCCAGTAGGAAGGTCCTGAAGCCCTGGGGTACCACCAGCATTCGAGCTGACCCCGGCTCAGGAACCTTAGGCTCACTATACAGGAGGCCATCCTCCCAATAAATCAGGTGAGTACCTGGCGCCCCGCCAGCCGCCTGGGCTGCAGCCTGCTGCCGCAGTCCCTCAAGAGTAGGGCATTCCTTCTGCGCTGTGCAGAATACTTCCCTGGTGGGTCCCCCTTCCTGCTGCCACTGCGACAGCTCAGGGACCTCCCCCAGTTCAGCCACCTGTTCCCCTGTAGGTTCCGGGGCATCACCCTCAGGCTCTGCCTCCTCCCGGACCGTGGGAACTTCTGGGGCGGGTTTCCCGCGCCTCCTGCCTTTCCTCTTCTTGGCGGTCCCCTGGGCCACTGTTTCAGGCTCCAGGGGCTCTTGACTACCCTGATTGGCTGCCATAGACCGGGTGGATACGCATACCCACCCAGGCAGACCCAACATCTCCAAGTGAGACCTGTGTTCCACCTCCTTCCAAGGGGAATCTTCCAGGTCGTTGCCTAGCAAACAATCAACAGGCATGGTTGGACTCACAGCTACTTTCCAGGAACCTGAGACCCCCCCCCATTCAAAGGGAACCTGCGCCACTCTGCAGAGGCGCTCAGAGTTGTCTACTGCAACTACTTGGTGAAGTACCCGGGGATCAATCTGCTCTTCAGACACCAGGTGACTCCTCACTGTAGTCACACTGGCTCCTGTGTCTCTCAGAGCCTCCACCCTCTGTCCATTGATGGTCACCCATTGCCTGTACTTCTTAGTGTTATCAGGCACTAGGTTTCTCTGGACCATCTCACTGTCCCCTAGTGAGACAAGGGTCATTTCTGCTGGTTCCCACCCACCTGAAACCAACTCCTCCCCAAGCGCTACACTGGCCAAACCCTGGGACGGCGCACCAGTGGGTGCCGGTGTACTTTTGGGGCATTTGGGGTCCCCCCTCACATGACCCACCTGGTCACATGAATAGCACTTACGTAGGGGACCACCTGCCATTGGCTTCCCTTTGGAGAACCATGTCTTCTTTTCACTGGGGGGTTGGGAATCCTTACCCGGGGAATCAGTTTGGGGCCCTTTAGAGAACTCATCCTGTTTGCCCTTACCCCCCCCTTTCTTCTGAGAGGGACCCTGCCCACCCTTGGCGTGGTCTCCCCCATACCTCTTTTGGACCCTGGTGCTCTCCCAGCGGTCCGCTTCCTGTGCAAGCTTCCTGGGGTCAGTCAGCTTGCTGTCAATGAGGTGCTGGCGCAGCTCTGGAAAACATAAACTGTACAAGTGCTCCCAAGCAATTAAATTGTAAAGCCCCTCATACGTGTTTACCTTACTGCCCTTCACCCAACCATCCAGTGACCTGCAACAAGAATCAACACATTCCAACCATGTTTGGGATTCCTTTCTCTTGTAGGATCTAAACTTCTCTTTGTACTGCTCAGGGGTGAGACCATACCTGGTAAGTAAGGCCTCCTTCATGGCAGGGTAGGTGAGACTCTGAGCATCCCCTAAGGCCGTCAGTGTGTCCCTCCCCTCTGCCTCAAAATGCTTCCACAGGGCTGCCCCCCAATGAGCTTCAGGGACCAGGTTCATGTGGAGAGCTGACTCATAACCCTTGAACCACAAGTAGATATCATCCTCCCTCTTATAATCCCTCACAAGGTCTTTTGGGATGTGTACCCTTCTCTCAGGCTGCACTGTAGAATTGCTGCCACCATCCCTACTGGACTGGCTTCTATGATCTATCTCTTTCAAGCTAAGCTCATGAGCCATTGTTATCTTCTTCTCCTCAAGGGCTAGCCTTCTCTGCTCCAATTGGTACTCCCTTTCTGCCTGTCTGTCCTGTAACTCTTCAGGTGTCAGACCCTTGGAGGATACACTGCTACTTGCCCTAGAGATTCTCCCCTGAGACATAGCAGGCCCACCCACTACATCAGTGTGAGTGACTTGCAACTCCTCTTCCCCCTTTGGCTCCTCATCTGTGTGCCCCTCAGCTGCTTTGGCTGTCACCCAGGCCCTCAGCGCCTTTTGCAGCTCATCCTTCTTGGATGAGCTCTTAATGGGACAGCCAACATTACTACAAAACTGCTTCAACTGAGCCACCTTGTAGCTCTCCAATTTCTCCAAGTCAAAAGCAGCTTCAGCTAGGGTATCTCCAGACTGAGACATGATGAGAGGTTAAAAAAAATATGCACAGTTCCAAAAACAGAAAAGCAAGTTCTCAAATGAAGTTTCAGCAAAGTCAATCCCGGGATCAGCGAAAAAAAAGAAACTGAATGCAGAGAAAAACAGTCCAAGTAAAAACAAAAATCACAAGACTAGTAGTATGTGGTCACGTAGTGGTCTGAGATCAAAACAGTAGTGTACACTTAATTACTGTATGTCAAGTACAAATACAAGTCCAAATCCCGACCGCTGGTCACCAATGTTAGAAATGGGGTCTTTGGTTGACAGTCAGGTTACCCCCTGTTCAAGCAAGGACCCTTACTCTAGTTAGGATAAAAGAGAATCACCCTCAGCTAACCCCTGCTTACCCCCTTGGTAGCTTGGCAGAGCAGTAGGCTTAACCTCAGAGTGCTGGGCGTAAAGTATTTGTACCAACACACACAGTAGCTTAATGAAAACACTACAAAATGACACAACACCAGTTTAGAAAAATAGGAAATATTTATCTAGACAAAACAAGACCAAAACGACAAAAATCCAACATACACAAGTCAAGTTATGATTTTTTAAAGGTTTAAAATAAAAAGAGTCTTTAGGTAGTTGTAACACCACACTAGCGCTGCTAGCGTGAAAATGTACCTGGTTTGCGTCAAAAATAACCCCGCACGGGCGGTGTGCGTCGAAAGTAACCCTGCACGGCTGTGTGCGTCGAAAACAACTCGGCACGGCGGTGCGCGTTGAAAAAGTCAGCCACACGACGATCCGAAAGTCCCGCGGCGCAGGGTGCGATCTCTCAGCCTCCGTCAGCGATGCTGCGCGTCGTTTCTCCTGCTCCGGGCGTCGGTTTTTCGGTCGCGTTTCCTGCGGCGTCGTTTCTCAGCTGCGGAACCGGCGTTGCGTCGTTTTCTCAGCCGCGATCGGATTCGCGTCGATCTTTTCTCCGCACGGTGCTCGGTGCGTGTATTTTTGTCCTTAGGCTGCCAGCCTCTCCTTTCAGGGTCCCAGGAGCTGGAAGGGCACCACAGAGCAGAGTAGGGGTCTCTCCAGAGACTCCAGGTGCTGGCAGGAAGAAGTCTTTGCTATCCCTGAGACTTCAACAACAGGAGGCAAGCTCTACATCAAGCCCTTGGAGATTTCTTCTTCAAGATGGAAGGCACACAAAGTCCAGTCTTTGCCCTCTTACTCTGGCAGAAGCAGCACTGCAGGAAAGCTCCACAAAGCACAGTCACAGGCAGGGCAGCACTTGTTCCTCAGCGATCAGCTCTTCTCCAGGCAGAGGTTCCCCTTGATTCCAGAAGTGTTTCTAAAGTTTGTAAGTTTGGGTGCCCTTCTTATACCCATTTTAGTCTTTGAAGTCACCTTCCTTCAAAGGGGACTCACACCTTCTTGTGAAATCCTGCCTTGCCCAGGCAAGGCCTCAGACACACACCAGGGGGCTGGAGACAGCATTGTCAGAGGCAGGCACAGTCCTTTCAGATGAGAGTGACCACTCCACCCCTCCCTCCTAGCAGAGATGGCTAATCAGGAAATGCAGATCACACCCCAGCTCCCTTTGTGTCACTGTCTGGTGTGAGGTGAAAAACAACCCAACTGTCAAACTGACCCAGACAGGGAATCCACAAACAAGGCAGAGTCACAGAATGGTTTAAGCAAGAAAATGCTCACTTTCTAAAAGTGGCATTTCCAAACTCACAATCTTAAAATCAACTTTACTAAAAGATGTATTTTTAAATTGTGAGTTCAGGGATCCCAAACTCCACATGTCCATCTACTCTCTAGGGGAATCTACACTTTAATCATATTTAAAGGTAGCCCCCATATTATCCTATGAGAGAGAGACAGACCTTGCAACAGTGAAAACGAAATTGGCAGTATTTCACTGTCAGGACATATAAACCACATTACTATATGTCCTACCTTATCCATACACTGCACCCTGCCCTTGGGGCTACCTAGGGCCTACCTTAGGGGTGCCTTACGTGTAAGGAAAGGGAAGGTTTAGGCCTGGCAAGTGGGTACACTTGCCAAGTCGAATTTACAGTGTAAGAATACACACACAGACACTGCAGTGGCAGGTCTGAGACATGATTACAGAACTACTTATGTGGGTGGCACAACCAGTGCTGCAGGCCCACTAGTAGTATTTGATTTACAGGCCCTGGCACCTCTAGTGCACATTACTAGGGACTTACTAGTAATTCAAATATGCCAATCATGGATGAACCACTTACATATAATTTAAACAGGAGCACTTGCACTTTAGCACTGGTTAGCAGTGGTAAAGTGCCCAGAGTAACAAAAACAGCAAAATCAGAGTCCAGCACACATCAACAACCCGGGGAACAGAGGCAAAAAGTTAAGGGAGACCACGCCAAGGATGAAAAGTCTAACATTTCCCTAGGTGGCGGCTGAGCTACAGGCCAAAATCTACAGGTAGGCACTTTGCAAAAAACACCTCTGTTTTCCTTCAAACATTTGGCTGTGTCCACATTGCGCTTTGGGGCGTTTCCTGTCGTGGGCGCTAGGCCTACCCACACAAGTGAGGTATCATTTTTATCGGGAGACGTGGGGGAAAGCTGGGTGGAAGGAAATTTGTGGCTCCTCTCAGATTCTAGAACTTTCTGCCACAGAAATGTGAGGAACATGTGTTTTTTTAGCCAAATGTTGAGGTTTGCAAAGGATTCTGGGTAACAGAACCTGGTCCGAGCCACACAAGTCACCCCATCTTGGATTCCCCTAGGTCTCTAGTTTTCAGAAATGCACAGGTTTGGTAGGTTTCCCTAGGTGGCAGTTGAGCTACAGGCCAAAATCTACAGGTAGGCACTTTGCAAAAAACACCTCTGTGTTCCTTCAAAAATTTGGCTGTGTCCACGTTGCGCTTGGGGGAGTTTCCTGTCGCGGGCGCTATGCCTACCCACACAAGTGAGGTATCATTTTTATCAGGAGACGTGGGGGAACGCTGGGTGGAAGGAAATCTGTGGCTCCTCTCATATTCCAGAACTTTCTGCCACAGAAATGTGAGGAACATGTGTTTTTTTTGCCAAATTTTGAGGTTTGCAAAGGATTCTGGGTAACAGAACCTGGTCCGAGCCACACAAGTCACCCCATCTTGGATTCCCCTAGGTCTCTAGTTTTCAGAAATGCACAGGTTTGGTAGGTTTCCCTAAGTGGCGGCTGAGCTACAGGCCAAAATCTACAGGTATTCACTTTGCAAAAAACACCTCTCTTTTCCTTCAAAAATTTGGATGTGTCCATGTTGCGCTTTGGGGCGTTTCCTGTCGCAGGCGCTAGGCCTACCCACACAAGTGAGGTATAATTTTTATCGGGAGACATGGGGGAATGCTGGGTGGAAGGAAATTAGTGGCTCCTCTCAGATTCCAGAACTTTCTGCCACAGAAATGTGAGGAACATGTGTTTTTTTAGCCAAATTTTGAGGTTTGCAAAGGATTCTGGGTAACAGAACCTGGTCCGAGCCACACAAGTCACCCCATCTTGGATTCCCCTAGGTCTCTAGTTTTCAGAAATGCACAGGTTTGGTAGGTTTCCCTGGGTGGCGGCTGAGCTACAGGCCAAAATCTACAGGTAGGCACTTTGCAAAAAACACCTCTGTTTTCCTTCATAAATTTGGCTGTGTCCACGTTGTGCTTTGGGGCGTTTCCTGTCGCGGGCGCTAGGCCTACCCACACAAGTGAGGTATCATTTTTATCGGGAGACGCGGGGGAACGCTGGGTGGAAGGAAATTTGTGGCTCCTCTCAGATTCCAGAACTTTCTGCCACAGAAATGTGAGGAACATGTGTTTTTTTAGCCAAATTTTGAGGTTTGCAAAGGATTCTGGATAACAGAAGCTGGTCCCAGCCACACAAGTCACCCCATCTTGGATTCCCACAGGTCACTAGTTTTCAGAAATGCACAGGTTTGGTAGGTTTCCCTAGGTGGCGGCTGAGCTACAGGCCAAAATCTACAGGTAGGCACTTTGCAAAAAACACCTCTGTTTTCCTTCAAACATTTGGCTGTGTCCACATTGCGCTTTGGGGCGTTTCCTGTCGTGGGCGCTAGGCCTACCCACACAAGTGAGGTATAATTTTTATCGGGAGACGTGGGGGAAAGCTGGGTGGAAGGAAATTTGTGGCTCCTCTCAGATTCTAGAACTTTCTGCCACAGAAATGTGAGGAACATGTGTTTTTTTAGCCAAATGTTGAGGTTTGCAAAGGATTCTGGGTTTCAGAACCTGGTCCGCGCCACACAAGTCACCCCATCTTGGATTCCCCTAGGTCTCTAGTTTTCAGAAATGCACAGGTTTGGTAGGTTTCCCTAGGTGGCGGTTGAGCTACAGGCCAAAATCTACAGGTAGGCACTTTGCAAAAAACACCTCTGTGTTCCTTCAAAAATTTGGCTGTGTCCACGTTGCGCTTGGGGGAGTTTCCTGTCGCGGGCGCTAGGCCTACCCACACAAGTGAGGTATCATTTTTATCAGGAGACGTGGGGGAACGCTGGGTGGAAGGAAATCTGTGGCTCCTCTCATATTCCAGAACTTTCTGCCACAGAAATGTGAGGAACATGTGTTTTTTTAGCCAAATTTTGAGGTTTGCAAAGGATTCTGGGTAACAGAACCTGGTCCGAGCCACACAAGTCACCCCATCTTGGATTCCCCTAGGTCTCTAGTTTTCAGAAATGCACAGGTTTGGTAGGTTTCCCTGAGTGGCGGCTGAGCTACAGGCCAAAATCTACAGGTAGGCACTTTGCAAAAAACACCTATGTTTTCCTTCAAAAATTTGGATGTGTCCATGTTGCGCTTTGGGGCGTTTCCTGTCGCAGGCGCTAGGCCTACCCACACAAGTGAGGTATCATTTTTATCGGGAGACGTGGGGGAATGCTGGGTGGAAGGAAATTTGTGGCTCCTCTCAGATTCTAGAACTTTCTGCCACAGAAATGTGAGGAACATGTGTTTTTTTAGCCAAATTTTGAGGTTTGCAAAGGATTCTGGGTAACAGAACCTGGTCCGAGCCACACAAGTCACCCCATCTTGGATTCCCCTAGGTCTCTAGTTTTCAGAAATGCACAGGTTTGGTAGTTTTCCCTAGGTGGCGGCTCAGCTAAAGGCCAAAATCTACAGGTAGGCACTTTCCAAAAAACACCTCTGTTTTCCTTCAAAAATGTGGCTGTGTCCACGTTGCGCTTTGGGGCGTTTCCTGTCGCGGGCGCTAGGCCTACCCACACAAGTGAGGTATCATTTTTATCGGGAGACGCGGGGGAACGCTGGGTGGAAGGAAATTTGTGGCTCCTCTCAGATTCCAGAACTTTCAGCCACAGAAATATGAGGAACATGTGTTTTTTTAGCCAAATTTTGAGGTTTGCAAAGGATTCTGGATAACAGAAGCTGGTCCCAGCCACACAAGTCACCCCATCTTGGATTCCCCCAGGTCACTAGTTTTCAGAAATGCACAGGTTTGGTAGGTTTCCCTAGGTGGCGGCTGAGCTACAGGCCAAAATCTACAGGTAGGCACTTTGCAAAAAACACCTCTGTTTTCCTTCAAACATTTGGCTGTGTCCACATTGCGCTTTGGGGCGTGTCCTGTCGTGGGCGCTAGGCCTACCCACACAAGTGAGGTATCATTTTTATCGGGAGACGTGGTTGAACGCTGGGTGGAAGGACATTTGTGGCTCCTCTCAGATTCCAGAACTTTCTGCCACAGAAAGGTGAGGAACATGTGTTTTTTTAGCCAAATTTTGAGGTTTGCAAAGGATTCTGGATAACAGAAGCTGGTCCCAGCCACACAAGTCACCCCATCTTGGATTCCCCCAGGTCACTAGTTTTCAGAAATGCACAGGTTTGGTAGGTTTCCCTAGGTGGCGGCTGAGCTACAGGCCAAAATCTACAGGTAGGCACTTTGCAAAAAACACCTCTGTTTTCCTTCAAACATTTGGCTGTGTCCACATTGCGCTTTGGGGCTTTTCCTGTCGTGGGCGCTAGGCCTACCCACACAAGTGAGGTATAATTTTTATCGGGAGACGTGGGGGAAAGCTGGGTGGAAGGAAATTTGTGGCTCCTCTCAGATTCTAGAACTTTCTGCCACAGAAATGTGAGGAACATGTGTTTTTTTAGCCAAATGTTGAGGTTTGCAAAGGATTCTGGGTAACAGAACCTGGTCCGAGCCACACAAGTCACCCCATCTTGGATTCCCCTAGGTCTCTAGTTTTCAGAAATGCACAGGTTTGGTAGGTTTCCCTAGGTGGCGGTTGAGCTACAGGCCAAAATCTACAGGTAGGCACTTTGCAAAAAACACCTCTGTGTTCCTTCAAAAATTTGGCTGTGTCCACGTTGCGCTTGGGGGAGTTTCCTGTCGCGGGCGCTATGCCTACCCACACAAGTGAGGTATCATTTTTATCAGGAGACGTGGGGGAACGCTGGGTGGAAGGAAATCTGTGGCTCCTCTCATATTCCAGAACTTTCTGCCACAGAAATGTGAGGAACATGTGTTTTTTTTGCCAAATTTTGAGGTTTGCAAAGGATTCTGGGTAACAGAACCTGGTCCGAGCCACACAAGTCACCCCATCTTGGATTCCCCTAGGTCTCTAGTTTTCAGAAATGCACAGGTTTGGTAGGTTTCCCTAAGTGGCGGCTGAGCTACAGGCCAAAATCTACAGGTATTCACTTTGCAAAAAACACCTCTCTTTTCCTTCAAAAATTTGGATGTGTCCATGTTGCGCTTTGGGGCGTTTCCTGTCGCAGGCGCTAGGCCTACCCACACAAGTGAGGTATAATTTTTATCGGGAGACATGGGGGAATGCTGGGTGGAAGGAAATTAGTGGCTCCTCTCAGATTCCAGAACTTTCTGCCACAGAAATGTGAGGAACATGTGTTTTTTTAGCCAAATTTTGAGGTTTGCAAAGGATTCTGGGTAACAGAACCTGGTCCGAGCCACACAAGTCACCCCATCTTGGATTCCCCTAGGTCTCTAGTTTTCAGAAATGCACAGGTTTGGTAGGTTTCCCTGGGTGGCGGCTGAGCTACAGGCCAAAATCTACAGGTAGGCACTTTGCAAAAAACACCTCTGTTTTCCTTCATAAATTTGGCTGTGTCCACGTTGTGCTTTGGGGCGTTTCCTGTCGCGGGCGCTAGGCCTACCCACACAAGTGAGGTATCATTTTTATCGGGAGACGCGGGGGAACGCTGGGTGGAAGGAAATTTGTGGCTCCTCTCAGATTCCAGAACTTTCTGCCACAGAAATGTGAGGAACATGTGTTTTTTTAGCCAAATTTTGAGGTTTGCAAAGGATTCTGGATAACAGAAGCTGGTCCCAGCCACACAAGTCACCCCATCTTGGATTCCCACAGGTCACTAGTTTTCAGAAATGCACAGGTTTGGTAGGTTTCCCTAGGTGGCGGCTGAGCTACAGGCCAAAATCTACAGGTAGGCACTTTGCAAAAAACACCTCTGTTTTCCTTCAAACATTTGGCTGTGTCCACATTGCGCTTTGGGGCGTTTCCTGTCGTGGGCGCTAGGCCTACCCACACAAGTGAGGTATAATTTTTATCGGGAGACGTGGGGGAAAGCTGGGTGGAAGGAAATTTGTGGCTCCTCTCAGATTCTAGAACTTTCTGCCACAGAAATGTGAGGAACATGTGTTTTTTTAGCCAAATGTTGAGGTTTGCAAAGGATTCTGGGTTTCAGAACCTGGTCCGCGCCACACAAGTCACCCCATCTTGGATTCCCCTAGGTCTCTAGTTTTCAGAAATGCACAGGTTTGGTAGGTTTCCCTAGGTGGCGGTTGAGCTACAGGCCAAAATCTACAGGTAGGCACTTTGCAAAAAACACCTCTGTGTTCCTTCAAAAATTTGGCTGTGTCCACGTTGCGCTTGGGGGAGTTTCCTGTCGCGGGCGCTAGGCCTACCCACACAAGTGAGGTATCATTTTTATCAGGAGACGTGGGGGAACGCTGGGTGGAAGGAAATCTGTGGCTCCTCTCATATTCCAGAACTTTCTGCCACAGAAATGTGAGGAACATGTGTTTTTTTAGCCAAATTTTGAGGTTTGCAAAGGATTCTGGGTAACAGAACCTGGTCCGAGCCACACAAGTCACCCCATCTTGGATTCCCCTAGGTCTCTAGTTTTCAGAAATGCACAGGTTTGGTAGGTTTCCCTGAGTGGCGGCTGAGCTACAGGCCAAAATCTACAGGTAGGCACTTTGCAAAAAACACCTATGTTTTCCTTCAAAAATTTGGATGTGTCCATGTTGCGCTTTGGGGCGTTTCCTGTCGCAGGCGCTAGGCCTACCCACACAAGTGAGGTATCATTTTTATCGGGAGACGTGGGGGAATGCTGGGTGGAAGGAAATTTGTGGCTCCTCTCAGATTCTAGAACTTTCAGCCACAGAAATGTGAGGAACATGTGTTTTTTTAGCCAAATTTTGAGGTTTGCAAAGGATTCTGGGTAACAGAACCTGGTCCGAGCCACACAAGTCACCCCATCTTGGATTCCCCTAGGTCTCTAGTTTTCAGAAATGCACAGGTTTGGTAGGTTTCCCTAGGT
The DNA here is from genome assembly GCF_031143425.1 of Pleurodeles waltl. Lineage (NCBI taxonomy): Eukaryota > Metazoa > Chordata > Amphibia > Caudata > Salamandridae > Pleurodeles > Pleurodeles waltl. The sequence goes on from NC_090448.1 coordinate 1,065,052,524, forward strand.
GGCGGCTCAGCTAAAGGCCAAAATCTACAGGTAGGCACTTTGCAAAAAACACCTCTGTTTTCCTTCAAAAATGTGGCTGTGTCCACGTTGCGCTTTGGGGCGTTTCCTGTTGCGGGCGCTAGGCCTACCCACACAAGTGAGGTATCATTTTTATCGGGAGACGCGGGGGAACGCTGGGTGGAAGGAAATTTGTGGCTCCTCTCAGATTCCAGAACTTTCAGCCACAGAAATATGAGGAACATGTGTTTTTTTAGCCAAATTTTGAGGTTTGCAAAGGATTCTGGATAACAGAAGCTGGTCCGAGCCACACAAGTCACCCCATCTTGGATTCCCCCAGGTCACTAGTTTTCAGAAATGCACAGGTTTGGTAGGTTTCCCTAGGTGGCGGCTGAGCTACAGGCCAAAATCTACAGGTAGGCACTTTGCAAAAAACACCTCTGTTTTCCTTCAAACATTTGGCTGTGTCCACATTGCGCTTTGGGGCGTGTCCTGTCGTGGGCGCTAGGCCTACCCACACAAGTGAGGTATCATTTTTATCGGGAGACGTGGTTGAACGCTGGGTGGAAGGACATTTGTGGCTCCTCTCAGATTCCAGAACTTTCTGCCACAGAAATGTGAGGAACATGTGTTTTTTTAGCCAAATTTTGAGGTTTGCAAAGGATTCTGGGTAACAGAACCTGGTCCGAACCACACAAGTCACCCCATCTTGGATTTCCCTAGGTCTCTAGTTTTCAGAAATGCACAGGTTTGGTAGGTTTCCCTAGGTGGCGGCTGAGCTACAGGCCAAAATCTACAGGTAGGCACTTTGCAAAAAACACCTCTGTTTTCCTTCAAAAATTTGGCTGTGTCCACGATGCGCTTTGGGGCGTTTCCTGTCGCGGGCGCTAGGCCTACCCACACAAGTGAGGTATCATTTTTATCGGGAGACGTGGGGGAACGCTGGGTGGATGGAAATTTGTGGCTCCTTTCAGATTCTAGAACTTTCTGCCACAGAAATGTGAGGAACATGTGTTTTTTTAGCCAAATTTTGAGGTTTGCAAAGGATTCTGGGTAACAGAACCTGGTCTGAGCCACACAAGTCACCCCATCTTAGATTCCCCTAGGTCTCTAGTTTTCAGAAATGTACAGGTTTGGTAGGTTTCCCTAGGTGGCGGCTGAGCTACAGGCCAAAATCTACAGGTAGGCACTTTGCAAAAAACACCTCTGTTTTCCTTCAAAAATTTGGCTGTGTCCACGTTGCGCTTTGGGGCGTTTCCTGTCGCGGGAGCTAGGCCTACCCACACAAGTGAGGTATCATTTTTATCGGGAGACGTGGGGGAACGCTGGGTGGAAGGAAATTTGTGGCTCCTCTCAAATTCTAGAACTTTCTGCCACAGAAATGTGAGGAACATGTGTTTTTTTAGCCAAATTTTGAGGTTTGCGAAGGATTCTGGGTAACAGAACCTGGTCCGAGCCACACAAGTCACCCCATCTTGGATTCCCCTAGGTCTCTAGTTTTCAGAAATGCACAGGTTTGGTAGGTTTCCCTAGGTGGCGGCTGAGCTACAGGCCAAAATCTGCAGGTAGGCACTTTGCAAAAAACAGCTCTGTTTTCCTTCAAAAATTTGGCTGTGTCCACGTTGTGCTTTGGGGCGTTTCCTGTCGCGGGCGCTAGGCCTACCCACACAAGTGAGGTATCATTTTTATCGGGAGACGTGGGGGAACGCTGGGTGGAAGGAAATTTGTGGCTCCTCTCAGATTCTAGAACTTTCTGCCACAGAAATGTGAGGAACATGTGTTTTTTTAGCCAAATTTTGAGGTTTGCAAAGGATTCTGGATAACAGAAGCTGGTCCCAGCCACACAAGTCACCCCATCTTGGATTCCCCCAGGTCACTAGTTTTCAGAAATGCACAGGTTTGGTAGGTTTCCCTAGGTGGCGGCTGAGCTACAGGCCAAAATCTACAGGTAGGCACTTTGCAAAAAACACCTCTGTTTTCCTTCAAACATTTGGCTGTGTCCACATTGCGCTTTGGGGCGTTTCCTGTCGTGGGCGCTAGGCCTACCCACACAAGTGAGGTATCATTTTTATCGGGAGACGTGGGGGAACGCTGGGTGGAAGGAAATTTGTGGCTCCTCTCAGATTCTAGAACTTTCTGCCACAGAAATGTGAGGAACATGTGTTTTTTTAGCCAAATGTTGAGGTTTGCAAAGGATTCTGGGTAACAGAACCTGGTCCGAGCCACACAAGTCACCCCATCTTGGATTCCCCAGGTCTCTAGTTTTCAGAAATGCACAGGTTTGGTAGATTTCCCTAGGCGGCGGCTGAGCTACAGGCCAAAATCTACAGGTAGGCACTTTGCAAAAAACACCTCTGTATTCCTTCAAAAATTTGGATGTGTCCATGTTGCGCTTTGGGGCGTTTCCTGTCGCAGGCGCTAGGCCAACCCACACAAGTGAGGTATCATTTTTATTGGGAGACGTGGGGGAACGCTGGGTGGAAGGAAATTAGTGGCTCCTCTCAGATTCCAGAACTTTCTGCCACAGAAATGTGAGGAACATGTGTTTTTTTAGCCAAATTTTGAGGTTTGCAAAGGATTCTGGGTAACAGAACCTGGTCCGAACCACACAAGTCACCCCATCTTGGATTCCCCTAGGTCTCTAGTTTTCAGAAATGCACAGGTTTGGTAGGTTTCCCTAGGTGGCAGCTGAGCTACAGGCCAAAATCTACAGGTAGGCACTTTGCAAAAAACACCTCTGTTTTCCTTCAAAAATTTGGCTGTGTCCACGTTGCGCTTTGGGGCGTTTCCTGTCGCGGGCGCTAGGCCTACCCACACAAGTGAGGTATCATTTTTATCGGGAGACGTGGGGGAACGCTGGGTGGATGGAAATTTGTGGCTCCTTTCAGATTCTAGAACTTTCTGCCACAGAAATGTGAGGAACATGTGTTTTTTTAGCCAAATTTTGAGGTTTGCAAAGGATTCTGGGTAACAGAACCTGGTCCGAGCCACACAAGTCACCCCATCTTAGATTCCCCTAGGTCTCTAGTTTTCAGAAATTTACAGGTTTGGTAGGTTTCCCTAGGTGGCGGCTGAGCTACAGGCCAAAATCTACAGGTAGGCACTTTGCAAAAAACACCTCTGTTTTCCTTCAAAAATTTGGCTGTGTCCACGTTGCGCTTTGGGGCGTTTCCTGTCGCGGGAGCTAGGCCTACCCACACAAGTGAGGTATCATTTTTATCGGGACACGTGGGGGAACGCTGGGTGGATGGAAATTTGTGGCTCCTCTCAGATGTCTAGAACTTTCTGCCACAGAAATGTGAGGAACATGTGTTTTTTTAGCCAAATTTTGAGGTTTGCGAAGGATTCTGGGTAACAGAACCTGGTCCGAGCCACACAAGTCGCCCCATCTTGGATTCCCCTAGGTCTCTAGTTTTCAGAAATGCACAGGTTTGGTAGGTTTCCCTAGGTGGCGGCTGAGCTACAGGCCAAAATCTGCAGGTAGGCACTTTGCAAAAAACACCTCTGTTTTCCTTCAAAAATTTGGCTGTGTCCACGTTGTGCTTTGGGGCGTTTCCTGTCGCGGGCGCTAGGCCTACCCACACAAGTGAGGTATCATTTTTATCGGGAGACGCGGGGGAACGCTGGGTGGAAGGAAATTTGTGGCTCCTCTCAGATTCCAGAACTTTCTGCCACAGAAAGGTGAGGAACATGTGTTTTTTTAGCCAAATTTTGAGGTTTGCAAAGGATTCTGGATAACAGAAGCTGGTCCCAGCCACACTATTCACCCCATCTTGAATTCCCCCAGGTCACTAGTTTTCAGAAATGCACAGGTTTGGTAGGTTTCCCTAGGTGGCGGCTGAGCTACAGGCCAAAATCTACAGGTAGGCACTTTGCAAAAAACACCTCTGTTTTCCTTCAAACATTTGGCTGTGTCCACATTGCGCTTTGGGGCGTTTCCTGTCGTGGGCGCTAGGCCTACCCACACAAGTGAGGTATAATTTTTATCGGGAGACGTGGGGGAAAGCTGGGTGGAAGGAAATTTGTGGCTCCTCTCAGATTCTAGAACTTTCTGCCACAGAAATGTGAGGAACATGTGTTTTTTTAGCCAAATGTTGAGGTTTGCAAAGGATTCTGGGTAACAGAACCTGGTCCGAGCCACACAAGTCACCCCATCTTGGATTCCCCTAGGTCTCTAGTTTTCAGAAATGCACAGGTTTGGTAGGTTTCCCTAGGTGGCGGTTGAGCTACAGGCCAAAATCTACAGGTAGGCACTTTGCAAAAAACACCTCTGTGTTCCTTCAAAAATTTGGCTGTGTCCACGTTGCGCTTGGGGGAGTTTCCTGTCGCGGGCGCTAGGCCTACCCACACAAGTGAGGTATCATTTTTATCAGGAGACGTGGGGGAACGCTGGGTGGAAGGAAATCTGTGGCTCCTCTCATATTCCAGAACTTTCTCCCACAGAAATGTGAGGAACATGTGTTTTTTTTGCCAAATTTTGAGGTTTGCAAAGGATTCTGGGTAACAGAACCTGGTCCGAGCCACACAAGTCACCCCATCTTGGATTCCCCTAGGTCTCTAGTTTTCAGAAATGCACAGGTTTGGTAGGTTTCCCTAGGTGGCGGCTGAGCTACAGGCCAAAATCTACAGGTATTCACTTTGCAAAAAACACCTCTCTTTTCCTTCAAAAATGTGGATGTGTCCATGTTGCGCTTTGGGGCGTTTCCTGTCGCAGGCGCTAGGCCTACCCACACAAGTGAGGTATCATTTTTATCGGGAGACATGGGGGAATGCTGGGTGGAAGGAAATTAGTGGCTCCTCTCAGATTCCAGAACTTTCTGCCACAGAAATGTGAGGAACATGTGTTTTTTTAGCCAAATTTTGAGGTTTGCAAAGGATTCTGGGTAACAGAACCTGGTCCGAGCCACACAAGTCACCCCATCTTGGATTCCCCTAGGTCTCTAGTTTTCAGAAATGCACAGGTTTGGTAGGTTTCCCTAGGTGGCGGTTGAGCTACAGGCCAAAATCTACAGGTAGGCACTTTGCAAAAAACACCTCTGTTTTCCTTCAAAAATTTGGCTGTGTCCACGTTGCGCTTGGGGGCGTTTCCTGTCGCGGGCGCTAGGCCTACCCACACAAGTGAGGTATCATTTTTATCGGAAGATGTGGGGGAACGTTGGGTGGAAGGAAATTTGTGGCTCCTCTCAGATTCTAGAACTTTCTGCCACAGAAATGTGAGGAACATGTGTTTTTTTAGCCAAATTTTGAGGTTTGGAAAGGATTCTGGGTAACAGAACCTGGTCCGAGCCACACAAGTCACCCCATCTTGGATTCCCCTAGGTCTCTAGTTTTCAGAAATGCACAGGTTTGGTAGGTTTCCCTAGGTGGCGGCTGAGCTAAAGGCCAAAATCTACAGGTAGGCACTTTGCAAAAAACACCTCTGTTTTCCTTCAAAAATGTGGCTGTGTCCACGTTGCGCTTTGGGGTGTTTCCTGTCGCGGGCGCTAGGCCTACCCACACAAGTGAGGTATCATTTTTATCGGGAGACGTGGGGGAACGCTGGGTGGAAGGAAATTTGTGGCTCCTTTCAGATTCTAGAACTTTCTGCCACAGAAATGTGAGGAACATGTGTTTTTTTAGCCAAATTTTGAGGTTTGCAAAGGATTCTGGGTAACAGAACCTGGTCCGAGCCACACAAGTCACCCCATCTTGGATTCCCCTAGGTCTCTAGTTTTCAGAAATGCACAGGTTTGGTAGGTTTCCCTAGGTGGCGGCTGAGCTACAGGCCAAAATCTACAGGTAGGCACTTTGCAAAAAACACCTCTGTTTTCCTTCAAAAATTTGGCTGTGTCCACGTTGCGCTTTGGGGCGATTCCTGTCGCGGGCGCTAGGCCTACCCACACAAGTGAGGTATCATTTTTATCGGGAGACGTGGGGGAACGCTGGGTGGAAGGAAATTTGTGGCTCCTCTCAGATTCTAGAACTTTCTGCCACAGAAATGTGAGGAACGTGTTTTTTTAGCCAAATTTTGAGGTTTGCGAAGGATTCTGGGTAACAGAACCTGGTCCGAGCCACACAAGTCACCCCATCTTGGATTCCCCTAGGTCTTTAGTTTTCAGAAATGCACAGGTTTGGTAGGTTTCCCTAGGTGGCGGCTGAGCTACAGGCCAAAATCTGCAGGTAGGGACTTTGCAAAAAAAACCTCTGTTTTCCTTCAAAAATTTTGCTGTGTCCACGTTGTGCTTTGGGGCGTTTCCTGTCGCGGGCGCTAGGCCTACCCACACAAGTGAGGTATCATTTTTATCGGGAGACGCGGGGGAACGCTGGGTGGAAGGAAATTTGTGGCTCCTCTCAGATTCCAGAACTTTCTGCCACAGAAATGTGAGGAACATGTGTTTTTTTAGCCAAATTTTGAGGTTTGCAAAGGATTCTGGGTAACAGAAGCTGGTCCCAGCCACACAAGTCACCCCATCTTGGATTCCCCCAGGTCACTAGTTTTCAGAAATGCACAGGTTTGTTAGTTTTCCCTAGGTGGCGGCTGAGCTACAGGCCAAAATCTACAGGTAGGCACTTTGCAAAAAACACCTCTGTTTTCCTTCAAAAATTTGGCCGTGTCCACGTTGCGCTTTGGGGCGATTCCTGTCGCGGGCGCTAGGCCTACCCACACAAGTGAGGTATCATTTGTATCGGGAGACGTGGGGGAACGCTGGGTGGAAGGAAATTTGTGGCTCCTCTCAGATTCTAGAACTTTCTGCCACAGAAATGTGAGGAACATGTGTTTTTTTAGCCAAATTTTGAGGTTTGCGAAGGATTCTGGGTAAGAGAACCTTGTCCGAGCCACACAAGTCACCCCATCTTGGATTCCCCTTGGTCTCTAGTTTTCAGAAATGCACAGGTTTGGTAGGTTTCCCTAGGTGGCGGCTGAGCTACAGGCCAAAATCTACAGGTAGGCCCTTTGCAAAAAACACCTCTGTTTTCCTTCAAAAATGTGGCTGTGTCCACGTTGCGCTTTGGGGCGTTTCCTGTCGCGGGCGCTAGGCCTACCCACACAAGTGAGGTATCATTTTTATCGGGAGAGGTGGGGGAACACTGGGTGGAAGGAAATGTGTGGCTCCTCTCAGATTCTAGAACTTTCTGCCACAGAAATGTGAGGAACATCTGTTTTTTTAGCCAAATTTTGAGGTTTGGAAAGGATTCTGGGTAACAGAACCTGGTCTGAGCCACACAAGTCACCCCATCTTGGATTCCCCTAGGTCTCTAGTTTTCAGAAATGCACAGGCTTGGTCGGTTTCCCTAAGTGGCGGCTGAGCTACAGGCCAAAATCTACAGGTAGGCACTTTGCAAAAAACACCTCTGTTTTCCTTCAAAAATTTGGCTGTGTCCACGTTGCGCTTGGGGGCGTTTCCTGTCGCGGGCGCTAGGCCTACCCACACAAGTGAGGTATCATTTTTATCGGAAGACGTGGGGGAACGTTGGGTGGAAGGAAATTTGTGGCTCCTCTCAGATTCTAGAACTTTCTGCCACAGAAATGTGAGGAACATGTGTTTTTTTAGCCAAATTTTGAGGTTTGGAAAGGATTCTGGGTAACAGAACCTGGTCCGAGCCACACAAGTCACCCCATCTTGGATTCCCCTAGGTCTCTAGTTTTCAGAAATGCACAGGTTTGGTAGGTTTCCCTAGGTGGCGGCTGAGCTAAAGGCCAAAATCTACAGGTAGGCACTTTGCAAAAAACACCTCTGTTTTCCTTCAAAAATGTGGCTGTGTCCACGTTGCGCTTTGGGGTGTTTCCTGTCGCGGGCGCTAGGCCTACCCACACAAGTGAGGTATCATTTTTATCGGGAGACGTGGGGGAACGCTGGGTGGAAGGACATTTGTGGCTCCTTTCAGATTCTAGAACTTTCTGCCACAGAAATGTGAGGAACATGTGTTTTTTTAGCCAAATTTTGAGGTTTGCAAAGGATTCTGGGTAACAGAACCTGGTCCGAGCCACACAAGTCACCCCATCTTGGATTCCCCTAGGTCTCTAGTTTTCAGAAATGCACAGGTTTGGTAGGTTTCCCTAGGTGGCGGCTGAGCTACAGGCCAAAATCTACAGATAGGCACTTTGCAAAAAACACCTCTGTTTTCCTTCAAAAATTTGGCTGTGTCCACGTTGCGCTTTGGGGCGATTCCTGTCGCGGGCGCTAGGCCTACCCACACAAGTGAGGTATCATTTTTATCGGGAGACGTGGGGGAACGCTGGGTGGAAGGAAATTTGTGGCTCCTCTCAGATGCTAGAACTTTCTGCCACAGAAATGTGAGGAACATGTGTTTTTTTAGCCAAATTTTGAGGTTTGTGAAGGATTCTGGGTAACAGAACCTGGTCCGAGCCACACAAGTCACCCCATCTTGGATTCCCCTAGGTCTTTAGTTTTCAGAAATGCACAGGTTTGGTAGGTTTCCCTAGGTGGCGGCTGAGCTACAGGCCAAAATCTGCAGGTAGGGACTTTGCAAAAAAAACCTCTGTTTTCCTTCAAAAATTTTGCTGTGTCCACGTTGTGCTTTGGGGCGTTTCCTGTCGCGGGCGCTAGGCCTACCCACACAAGTGAGGTATCATTTTTATCGGGAGACGCGGGGGAACGCTGGGTGGAAGGAAATTTGTGGCTCCTCTCAGATTCCAGAACTTTCTGCCACAGAAATGTGAGGAACATGTGTTTTTTTAGCCAAATTTTGAGGTTTGCAAAGGATTCTGGGTAACAGAAGCTGGTCCCAGCCACACAAGTCACCCCATCTTGGATTCCCCCAGGTCACTAGTTTTCAGAAATGCACAGGTTTGGTAGGTTTCCCTAGGTGGCGGCTGAGCTACAGGCCAAAATCTACAGGTAGGCACTTTGCAAAAAACACCTCTGTTTTCCTTCAAACATTTGGCTGTGTCCACATTGCGCTTTGGGGCGTTTCCTGTCGTGGGCGCTAGGCCTACCCACACAAGTGAGGTATCATTTGTATCGGGAGACGTGGGGGAACGCTGGGTGGAAGGAAATTTGTGGCTCCTCTCAGATTCTAGAACTTTCTGCCACAGAAATGTGAGGAACATGTGTTTTTTTAGCCAAATTTTGAGGTTTGCGAAGGATTCTGGGTAAGAGAACCTTGTCCGAGCCACACAAGTCACCCCATCTTGGATTCCCCTTGGTCTCTAGTTTTCAGAAATGCACAGGTTTGGTAGGTTTCCCTAGGTGGCGGCTGAGCTACAGGCCAAAATCTACAGGTAGGCCCTTTGCAAAAAACACCTCTGTTTTCCTTCAAAAATGTGGCTGTGTCCACGTTGCGCTTTGGGGCGTTTCCTGTCGCGGGCGCTAGGCCTACCCACACAAGTGAGGTATCATTTCTATCGGGAGAGGTGGGGGAACACTGGGTGGAAGGAAATGTGTGGCTCCTCTCAGATTCTAGAACTTTCTGCCACAGAAATGTGAGGAACATCTGTTTTTTTAGCCAAATTTTGAGGTTTGCAAAGGATTCTGGGTAACAGAACCTGGTCTGAGCCACACAAGTCACCCCATCTTGGATTCCCCTAGGTCTCTAGTTTTCAGAAATGCACAGGCTTGGTCGGTTTCCCTAGGTGGCGGCTGAGCTACAGGCCAAAATCTACAGGTAGGCACTTTGCAAAAAACACCTCTGTTTTCCTTCAAAAATTTGGCTGTGTCCACGTTGCGCTTTGGGGTGTTTCCTGTCGCGGGCGCTAAGCCTACCCACACAAGTGAGGTATCATTTTTATCAGGAGACGTGGGGGAACGCTGGGTGGAAGGAAATTTGTGGCTCCTCTCAGATTCTAGAACTTTCTGCCACAGAAATGTGAGGAACATGTGTTTTTTTAGCCACATTTTGAGGTTTGCGAAGGATTCTGGGTAACAGAACCTGGTCCGAGCCACACAAGTCACCCCATCTTGGATTCCCCTAGGTCTCTAGTTTTCAGAAATGCACAGGTTTGGTAGGTTTCCCTAGGTGGCGGTTGAGCTACAGGCCAAAATCTACAGGTAGGCACTTTGCAAAAAACACCTCTGTTTTCCTTCAAAAATTTGGCTGTGTCCACGTTGCGCTTGGGGGCGTTTCCTGTCGCGGGCGCTAGGCCTACCCACACAAGTGAGGTATCATTTTTATCGGAAGATGTGGGGGAACGTTGGGTGGAAGGAAATTTGTGGCTCCTCTCAGATTCTAGAACTTTCTGCCACAGAAATGTGAGGAACATGTGTTTTTTTAGCCAAATTTTGAGGTTTGGAAAGGATTCTGGGTAACAGAACCTGGTCCGAGCCACACAAGTCACCCCATCTTGGATTCCCCTAGGTCTCTAGTTTTCAGAAATGCACAGGTTTGGTAGGTTTCCCTAGGTGGCGGCTGAGCTAAAGGCCAAAATCTACAGGTAGGCACTTTGCAAAAAACACCTCTGTTTTCCTTCAAAAATGTGGCTGTGTCCACGTTGCGCTTTGGGGTGTTTCCTGTCGCGGGCGCTAGGCCTACCCACACAAGTGAGGTATCATTTTTATCGGGAGACGTGGGGGAACGCTGGGTGGAAGGAAATTTGTGGCTCCTTTCAGATTCTAGAACTTTCTGCCACAGAAATGTGAGGAACATGTGTTTTTTTAGCCAAATTTTGAGGTTTGCAAAGGATTCTGGGTAACAGAACCTGGTCCGAGCCACACAAGTCACCCCATCTTGGATTCCCCTAGGTCTCTAGTTTTCAGAAATGCACAGGTTTGGTAGGTTTCCCTAGGTGGCGGCTGAGCTACAGGCCAAAATCTACAGGTAGGCACTTTGCAAAAAACACCTCTGTTTTCCTTCAAAAATTTGGCTGTGTCCACGTTGCGCTTTGGGGCGATTCCTGTCGCGGGCGCTAGGCCTACCCACACAAGTGAGGTATCATTTTTATCGGGAGACGTGGGGGAACGCTGGGTGGAAGGAAATTTGTGGCTCCTCTCAGATTCTAGAACTTTCTGCCACAGAAATGTGAGGAACGTGTTTTTTTAGCCAAATTTTGAGGTTTGCGAAGGATTCTGGGTAACAGAACCTGGTCCGAGCCACACAAGTCACCCCATCTTGGATTCCCCTAGGTCTTTAGTTTTCAGAAATGCACAGGTTTGGTAGGTTTCCCTAGGTGGCGGCTGAGCTACAGGCCAAAATCTGCAGGTAGGGACTTTGCAAAAAAAACCTCTGTTTTCCTTCAAAAATTTTGCTGTGTCCACGTTGTGCTTTGGGGCGTTTCCTGTCGCGGGCGCTAGGCCTACCCACACAAGTGAGGTATCATTTTTATCGGGAGACGCGGGGGAACGCTGGGTGGAAGGAAATTTGTGGCTCCTCTCAGATTCCAGAACTTTCTGCCACAGAAATGTGAGGAACATGTGTTTTTTTAGCCAAATTTTGAGGTTTGCAAAGGATTCTGGGTAACAGAAGCTGGTCCCAGCCACACAAGTCACCCCATCTTGGATTCCCCTAGGTCTCTAGTTTTCAGAAATGCACAGGTTTGGTAGCTTTCCCTAGGTGGCGGCTGAGCTACAGGCCAAAATCTACAGGTATTCACTTTGCAAAAAACACCTCTCTTTTCCTTCAAAAATTTGGATGTGTCCATGTTGCGCTTTGGGGCGTTTCCTGTCGCAGGCGCTAGGCCTACCCACACAAGTGAGGTATCATTTTTATCGGGAGACATGGGGGAATGCTGGGTGGAAGGAAATTAGTGGCTCCTCTCAGATTCCAGAACTTTTTGCCACAGAAATGTGAGGAACATGTGTTTTTTTAGCCAAATTTTGAGGTTTGCAAAGGATTCTGGGTAACAGAACCTGGTCCGAGCCACACAAGTCACCCCATCTTGGATTCCCCTAGGTCTCTAGTTTTCAGAAATGCACAGGTTTGGTAGGTTTCCCTGGGTGGCGGCTGAGCTACAGGCCAAAATCTACAGGTAGGCACTTTGCAAAAAACACCTATGTTTTCCTTCAAAAATTTGGATGTGTCCATGTTGCGCTTTGGGGCGTTTCCTGTCGCAGGCGCTAGGCCTACCCACACAAGTGAGGTATCATTTTTATCGGGAGACGTGGGGGAATGCTAGGTGGAAGGAAATTTGTGGCTCCTCTCAGATTCTAGAACTTTCAGCCACAGAAATGTGAGGAACATGTGTTTTTTAGCCAAATTTTGAGGTTTGCAAAGGATTCTGGGTAACAGAACCTGGTCCGAGCCACACAAGTCACCCCATCTTGGATTCCCCTAGGTCTCTAGTTTTCAGAAATGCACAGGTTTGGTAGGTTTCCCTAGGTGGCGGTTGAGCTACAGGCCAAAATCTACAGGTAGGCACTTTGCAAAAAACACCTCTGTTTTCCTTCAAAAATTTGGCTGTGTCCACGTTGCGCTTGGGGGCGTTTCCTGTCGCGGGCGCTAGGCCTACCCACACAAGTGAGGTATCATTTTTATCGGAAGACGTGGGGGAACGTTGGGTGGAAGGAAATTTGTGGCTCCTCTCAGATTCTAGAACTTTCTGCCACAGAAATGTGAGGAACATCTGTTTTTTTAGCCAAATTTTGAGGTTTGCAAAGGATTCTGGGTAACAGAACCTGGTCTGAGCCACACAAGTCACCCCATCTTAGATTCCCCTAGGTCTCTAGTTTTCAGAAATGTACAGGTTTGGTAGGTTTCCCTAGGTGGCGGCTGAGCTACAGGCCAAAATCTACAGGTAGGCACTTTGCAAAAAACACCTCTGTTTTCCTTCAAAAATTTGGCTGTGTCCACGTTGCGCTTTGGGGCGTTTCCTGTCGCGGGAGCTAGGCCTACCCACACAAGTGAGGTATCATTTTTATCGGGAGACGTGGGGGAACGCTGGGTGGAAGGAAATTTGTGGCTCCTCTCAAATTCTAGAACTTTCTGCCACAGAAATGTGAGGAACATGTGTTTTTTTAGCCAAATTTTGAGGTTTGCGAAGGATTCTGGGTAACAGAACCTGGTCCGAGCCACACAAGTCACCCCATCTTGGATTCCCCTAGGTCTCTAGTTTTCAGAAATGCACAGGTTTGGTAGGTTTCCCTAGGTGGCGGCTGAGCTACAGGCCAAAATCTGCAGGTAGGCACTTTGCAAAAAACAGCTCTGTTTTCCTTCAAAAATTTGGCTGTGTCCACGTTGTGCTTTGGGGCGTTTCCTGTCGCGGGCGCTAGGCCTACCCACACAAGTGAGGTATCATTTTTATCGGGAGACGTGGGGGAACGCTGGGTGGAAGGAAATTTGTGGCTCCTCTCAGATTCTAGAACTTTCTGCCACAGAAATGTGAGGAACATGTGTTTTTTTAGCCAAATTTTGAGGTTTGCAAAGGATTCTGGATAACAGAAGCTGGTCCCAGCCACACAAGTCACCCCATCTTGGATTCCCCCAGGTCACTAGTTTTCAGAAATGCACAGGTTTGGTAGGTTTCCCTAGGTGGCGGCTGAGCTACAGGCCAAAATCTACAGGTAGGCACTTTGCAAAAAACACCTCTGTTTTCCTTCAAACATTTGGCTGTGTCCACATTGCGCTTTGGGGCGTTCCCTGTCGTGGGCGCTAGGCCTACCCACACAAGTGAGGTATCATTTTTATCGGGAGACGTGGGGGAACGCTGGGTGGAAGGAAATTTGTGGCTCCTCTCAGATTCTAGAACTTTCTGCCACAGAAATGTGAGGAACATGTGTTTTTTTAGCCAAATGTTGAGGTTTGCAAAGGATTCTGGGTAACAGAACCTGGTCCGAGCCACACAAGTCACCCCATCTTGGATTCCCCAGGTCTCTAGTTTTCAGAAATGCACAGGTTTGGTAGATTTCCCTAGGCGGCGGCTGAGCTACAGGCCAAAATCTACAGGTAGGCACTTTGCAAAAAACACCTCTGTATTCCTTCAAAAATTTGGATGTGTCCATGTTGCGCTTTGGGGCGTTTCAAGTCGCAGGCGCTAGGCCAACCCACACAAGTGAGGTATCATTTTTATTGGGAGACGTGGGGGAACGCTGGGTGGAAGGAAATTAGTGGCTCCTCTCAGATTCCAGAACTTTCTGCCACAGAAATGTGAGGAACATGTGTTTTTTTAGCCAAATTTTGAGGTTTGCAAAGGATTCTGGGTAACAGAACCTGGTCCGAACCACACAAGTCACCCCATCTTGGATTCCCCTAGGTCTCTAGTTTTCAGAAATGCACAGGTTTGGTAGGTTTCCCTAGGTGGCAGCTGAGCTACAGGCCAAAATCTACAGGTAGGCACTTTGCAAAAAACACCTCTGTTTTCCTTCAAACATTTGGCTGTGTCCACATTGCGCTTTGGGGCGTTTCCTGTCGTGGGCGCTAGGCCTACCCACACAAGTGAGGTATCATTTGTATCGGGAGACGTGGGGGAACGCTGGGTGGAAGGAAATTTGTGGCTCCTCTCAGATTCTAGAACTTTCTGCCACAGAAATGTGAGGAACATGTGTTTTTTTAGCCAAATTTTGAGGTTTGCGAAGGATTCTGGGTAAGAGAACCTTGTCCGAGCCACACAAGTCACCCCATCTTGGATTCCCCTTGGTCTCTAGTTTTCAGAAATGCACAGGTTTGGTAGGTTTCCCTAGGTGGCGGCTGAGCTACAGGCCAAAATCTACAGGTAGGCCCTTTGCAAAAAACACCTCTGTTTTCCTTCAAAAATGTGGCTGTGTCCACGTTGCGCTTTGGGGCGTTTCCTGTCGCGGGCGCTAGGCCTACCCACACAAGTGAGGTATCATTTCTATCGGGAGAGGTGGGGGAACACTGGGTGGAAGGAAATGTGTGGCTCCTCTCAGATTCTAGAACTTTCTGCAACAGAAATGTGAGGAACATCTGTTTTTTTAGCCAAATTTTGAGGTTTGCAAAGGATTCTGGGTAACAGAACCTGGTCTGAGCCACACAAGTCACCCCATCTTGGATTCCCCTAGGTCTCTAGTTTTCAGAAATGCACAGGCTTGGTCGGTTTCCCTAGGTGGCGGCTGAGCTACAGGCCAAAATCTACAGGTAGGCACTTTGCAAAAAACACCTCTGTTTTCCTTCAAAAATTTGGCTGTGTCCACGTTGCGCTTTGGGGTGTTTCCTGTCGCGGGCGCTAAGCCTACCCACACAAGTGAGGTATCATTTTTATCAGGAGACGTGGGGGAACGCTGGGTGGAAGGAAATTTGTGGCTCCTCTCAGATTCTAGAACTTTCTGCCACAGAAATGTGAGGAACATGTGTTTTTTTAGCCACATTTTGAGGTTTGCGAAGGATTCTGGGTAACAGAACCTGGTCCGAGCCACACAAGTCACCCCATCTTGGATTCCCCTAGGTATCTAGTTTTCAGAAATGCACAGGTATGGTAGGTTTCCCTAGGTGGCGGCTGAGCTACAGGCCAAAATCTACAGGTAGGGACTTTGCAAAAAACACCTCTGTTTTCCTTAAAAAATTTGGATGTGTCCATGTTGCGCTTTGGGGCGTTTCCTGTCGCAGGCGCAAGGCCTACCCACACAAGTGAGGTATCATTTTTATAGGGAGACATGGGGGAACGCTGGGTGGAAGGAAATTAGTGGCTCCTCTCAGATTCCACAACTTTCTGCCACAGAAATGTGAGGAACATGTGTTCTTTTGGTCACATTTTGAGGTTTGCAAAGGATTCTGGGTAACAGAAGCTGGTCCCAGCCACACAAGTCACCCCATCTTGGATTCCCCCAGGTCACTAGTTTTCAGAAATACACAGGTTTGGTAGGTTTCCCTAGGTGGCGGCTGAGCTACAGGCCAAAATCTACAGGTAGGCACTTTGCAAAAAACACCTCTGTTTTCCTTCAAAAATTTGGCTGTGTCCACATTGCGCTTTGGGGCGTTTCTTGTCGCGGGCGCTAGGCCTACCCACACAAGTGAGGTATCATTTTTATCGGGAGACGTGGGGGAACGCTGGGTGGAAGGAAATTTGTGGCTCCTCTCAGATTCTAGAACTTTCTGCCACAGAAATGTGAGGAACATGTGTTTTTTTAGCCAAATGTTGAGGTTTGCAAAGGATTCTGGGTAACAGAACCTGGTCCGAGCCACACAAGTCACCCCATCTTGGATTCCCCTAGGTCTCTAGTTTTCAGAAATGCACAGGTTTGGTAGATTTCCCTAGGCGGCGGCTGAGCTACAGGCCAAAATCTACAGGTAGGCACTTTGCAAAAAACACCTCTGTATTCCTTCAAAAATTTGGATGTGTCCATGTTGCGCTTTGGGGCGTTTCCTGTCGCAGGCGCTAGGCCAGCCCACACAAGTGAGGTATCATTTTTATTGGGAGACGTGGGGGAACGCTGGGTGGAAATAAATTAGTGGCTCCTCTCAGATTCCAGAACTTTCTGCCACAGAAATGTGAGGAACATGTGTTTTTTTAGCCAAATTTTGAGGTTTGCAAAGGATTCTGGGTAACAGAACCTGGTCCGAACCACACAAGTCACCCCATCTTGGATTCCCCTAGGTCTCTAGTTTTCAGAAATGCACAGGTTTGGTAGGTTTCCCTAGGTGGCGGTTGAGCTACAGGCCAAAATCTACAGGTAGGCACTTTGCAAAAAACACCTCTGTTTTCCTTCAAAAATTTGGCTGTGTCCACGTTGCGCTTTGGGGCATTTCCTGTCGCGGGCGCTAGGCCTACCCACACAAGTGAGGTATCATTTTTATCGGGAGACGTGGGGGAACGCTGGGTGGATGGAAATTTGTGGCTCCTTTCAGATTCTAGAACTTTCTGCCACAGAAATGTGAGGAACATGTGTTTTTTTAGCCAAATTTTGAGGTTTGCAAAGGATTCTGGGTAACAGAACCTGGTCCGAGCCACACAAGTCACCCCATCTTGGATTCCCCTAGGTCTCTAGTTTTCAGAAATGCACAGGTTTGGTAGGTTTCCCTAGGTGGCGGCTGAGCTACAGGCCAAAATCTACAGGTAGGCCCTTTGCAAAAAACACCTCTGTTTTCCTTCAAAAATGTGGCTGTGTCCACGTTGCGCTTTGGGGCGTTTCCTGTCGCGGGCGCTAGGCCTACCCACACAAGTGAGGTATCATTTCTATCGGGAGAGGTGGGGGAACACTGGGTGGAAGGAAATGTGTGGCTCCTCTCAGATTCTAGAACTTTCTGCAACAGAAATGTGAGGAACATCTGTTTTTTTAGCCAAATTTTGAGGTTTGCAAAGGATTCTGGGTAACAGAACCTGGTCTGAGCCACACAAGTCACCCCATCTTGGATTCCCCTAGGTCTCTAGTTTTCAGAAATGCACAGGCTTGGTCGGTTTCCCTAGGTGGCGGCTGAGCTACAGGCCAAAATCTACAGGTAGGCACTTTGCAAAAAACACCTCTGTTTTCCTTCAAAAATTTGGCTGTGTCCACGTTGCGCTTTGGGGTGTTTCCTGTCGCGGGCGCTAAGCCTACCCACACAAGTGAGGTATCATTTTTATCAGGAGACGTGGGGGAACGCTGGGTGGAAGGAAATTTGTGGCTCCTCTCAGATTCTAGAACTTTCTGCCACAGAAATGTGAGGAACATGTGTTTTTTTAGCCACATTTTGAGGTTTGCGAAGGATTCTGGGTAACAGAACCTGGTCCGAGCCACACAAGTCACCCCATCTTGGATTCCCCTAGGTATCTAGTTTTCAGAAATGCACAGGTATGGTAGGTTTCCCTAGGTGGCGGCTGAGCTACAGGCCAAAATCTACAGGTAGGGACTTTGCAAAAAACACCTCTGTTTTCCTTAAAAAATTTGGATGTGTCCATGTTGCGCTTTGGGGCGTTTCCTGTCGCAGGCGCAAGGCCTACCCACACAAGTGAGGTATCATTTTTATAGGGAGACATGGGGGAACGCTGGGTGGAAGGAAATTAGTGGCTCCTCTCAGATTCCACAACTTTCTGCCACAGAAATGTGAGGAACATGTGTTCTTTTGGTCACATTTTGAGGTTTGCAAAGGATTCTGGGTAACAGAAGCTGGTCCCAGCCACACAAGTCACCCCATCTTGGATTCCCCCAGGTCACTAGTTTTCAGAAATACACAGGTTTGGTAGGTTTCCCTAGGTGGCGGCTGAGCTACAGGCCAAAATCTACAGGTAGGCACTTTGCAAAAAACACCTCTGTTTTCCTTCAAAAATTTGGCTGTGTCCACATTGCGCTTTGGGGCGTTTCTTGTCGCGGGCGCTAGGCCTACCCACACAAGTGAGGTATCATTTTTATCGGGAGACGTGGGGGAACGCTGGGTGGAAGGAAATTTGTGGCTCCTCTCAGATTCTAGAACTTTCTGCCACAGAAATGTGAGGAACATGTGTTTTTTTAGCCAAATGTTGAGGTTTGCAAAGGATTCTGGGTAACAGAACCTGGTCCGAGCCACACAAGTCACCCCATCTTGGATTCCCCTAGGTCTCTAGTTTTCAGAAATGCACAGGTTTGGTAGATTTCCCTAGGCGGCGGCTGAGCTACAGGCCAAAATCTACAGGTAGGCACTTTGCAAAAAACACCTCTGTATTCCTTCAAAAATTTGGATGTGTCCATGTTGCGCTTTGGGGCGTTTCCTGTCGCAGGCGCTAGGCCAGCCCACACAAGTGAGGTATCATTTTTATTGGGAGACGTGGGGGAACGCTGGGTGGAAATAAATTAGTGGCTCCTCTCAGATTCCAGAACTTTCTGCCACAGAAATGTGAGGAACATGTGTTTTTTTAGCCAAATTTTGAGGTTTGCAAAGGATTCTGGGTAACAGAACCTGGTCCGAACCACACAAGTCACCCCATCTTGGATTCCCCTAGGTCTCTAGTTTTCAGAAATGCACAGGTTTGGTAGGTTTCCCTAGGTGGCGGTTGAGCTACAGGCCAAAATCTACAGGTAGGCACTTTGCAAAAAACACCTCTGTTTTCCTTCAAAAATTTGGCTGTGTCCACGTTGCGCTTTGGGGCATTTCCTGTCGCGGGCGCTAGGCCTACCCACACAAGTGAGGTATCATTTTTATCGGGAGACGTGGGGGAACGCTGGGTGGATGGAAATTTGTGGCTCCTTTCAGATTCTAGAACTTTCTGCCACAGAAATGTGAGGAACATGTGTTTTTTTAGCCAAATTTTGAGGTTTGCAAAGGATTCTGGGTAACAGAACCTGGTCTGAGCCACACAAGTCACCCCATCTTAGATTCCCCTAGGTCTCTAGTTTTCAGAAATGTACAGGTTAGGTAGGTTTCCCTAGGTGGCGGCTGAGCTACAGGCCAAAATCTACAGGTAGGCACTTTGCAAAAAACACCTCTGTTTTCCTTCGAAAATTTGGCTGTGTCCACGTTGCGCTTTGGGGCGTTTCCTGTCGCGGGAGCTAGGCCTACCCACACAAGTGAGGTATCATTTTTATCGGGAGACGTGGGGGAACGCTGGGTGGAAGGAAATTTGTGGCTCCTCTCAGATGTCTAGAACTTTCTGCCACAGAAATGTGAGGAACACGTGTTTTTTTAGCCAAATTTTGAGGTTTGCGAAGGATTCTGGGTAACAGAACCTGGTCCGAGCCACACAAGTCACCCCATCTTGGATTCCCCTAGGTCTCTAGTTTTCAGAAATGCACAGGTTTGGTAGGTTTCCCTAGGTGGCGGCTGAGCTACAGGCCAAAATCTGCAGGTAGGCACTTTGCAAAAAACAACTCTGTTTTCCTTCAAAAATTTGGCTGTGTCCACGTTGTGCTTTGGGGCGTTTCCTGTCGCGGGCGCTAGGCCTACCCACACAAGTGAGGTATCATTTTTATTCGGAGACGCGGGGGAACGCTGGGTGGAAGGAAATTTGTGGCTCCTCTCAGATTCCAGAACTTTCTGCCACAGAAAGGTGAGGAACATGTGTTTTTTTAGCCAAATTTTGAGGTTTGCAAAGGATTCTGGATAACAGAAGCTGGTCCCAGCCACACTATTCACCCCATCTTAAATTCCCCCAGGTCACTAGTTTTCAGAAATGCACAGGTTTGGTAGGTTTCCCTAGGTGGCGGCTGAGCTACAGGCCAAAATCTACAGGTAGGCACTTTGCAAAAAACACCTCTGTTTTCCTTCAAACATTTGGCTGTGTCCACATTGCGCTTTGGGGCGTTTCCTGTCGTGGGCGCTAGGCCTACCCACACAAGTGAGGTATAATTTTTATCGGGAGACGTGGGGGAAAGCTGGGTGGAAGGAAATTTGTGGCTCCTCTCAGATTCTAGAACTTTCTGCCACAGAAATGTGAGGAACATGTGTTTTTTTAGCCAAATGTTGAGGTTTGCAAAGGATTCTGGGTAACAGAACCTGGTCCGAGCCACACAAGTCACCCCATCTTGGATTCCCCTAGGTCTCTAATTTTCAGAAATGCACAGGTTTGGTAGGTTTCCCTAGGTGGCGGTTGAGCTACAGGCCAAAATCTACAGGTAGGCACTTTGCAAAAAACACCTCTGTGTTCCTTCAAAAATTTGGCTGTGTCCACGTTGCGCTTGGGGGAGTTTCCTGTCGCGGGCGCTAGGCCTACCCACACAAGTGAGGTATCATTTTTATCAGGAGACGTGGGGGAACGCTGGGTGGAAGGAAATCTGTGGCTCCTCTCATATTCCAGAACTTTCTGCCACAGAAATGTGAAGAACATGTGTTTTTTTTGCCAAATTTTGAGGTTTGCAAAGGATTCTGGGTAACAGAACCTGGTCCGAGCCACACAAGTCACCCCTTCTTGGATTCCCCTAGGTCTCTAGTTTTCAGAAATGCACAGGTTTGGTAGCTTTCCCTAGGTGGCGGCTGAGCTACAGGCCAAAATCTACAGGTATTCACTTTGCAAAAAACACCTCTCTTTTCCTTCAAAAATTTGGATGTGTCCATGTTGCGCTTTGGGGCGTTTCCTGTCGCAGGCGCTAGGCCTACCCACACAAGTGAGGTATCATTTTTATCGGGAGACATGGGGGAATGCTGGGTGGAAGGAAATTAGTGGCTCCTCTCAGATTCCAGAACTTTTTGCCACAGAAATGTGAGGAACATGTGTTTTTTTAGCCAAATTTTGAGGTTTGCAAAGGATTCTGGGTAACAGAACCTGGTCCGAGCCACACAAGTCACCCCATCTTGGATTCCCCTAGGTCTCTAGTTTTCAGAAATGCACAGGTTTGGTAGGTTTCCCTGGGTGGCGGCTGAGCTACAGGCCAAAATCTACAGGTAGGCACTTTGCAAAAAACACCTATGTTTTCCTTCAAAAATTTGGATGTGTCCATGTTGCGCTTTGGGGCGTTTCCTGTCGCAGGCGCTAGGCCTACCCACACAAGTGAGGTATCATTTTTATCGGGAGACGTGGGGGAATGCTAGGTGGAAGGAAATTTGTGGCTCCTCTCAGATTCTAGAACTTTCAGCCACAGAAATGTGAGGAACATGTGTTTTTTAGCCAAATTTTGAGGTTTGCAAGGGATTCTGGGTAACAGAACCTGGTCCGAGCCACACAAGTCACCCCATCTTGGATTCCCCTAGGTCTCTAGTTTTCAGAAATGCACAGGTTTGGTAGGTTTCCCTAGGTGGCGGTTGAGCTACAGGCCAAAATCTACAGGTAGGCACTTTGCAAAAAACACCTCTGTTTTCCTTCAAAAATTTGGCTGTGTCCACGTTGCGCTTGGGGGCGTTTCCTGTCGCGGGCGCTAGGCCTACCCACACAAGTGAGGTATCATTTTTATCGGAAGACGTGGGGGAACGTTGGGTGGAAGGAAATTTGTGGCTCCTCTCAGATTCTAGAACTTTCTGCCACAGAAATGTGAGGAACATCTGTTTTTTTAGCCAAATTTTGAGGTTTGCAAAGGATTCTGGGTAACAGAACCTGGTCTGAGCCACACAAGTCACCCCATCTTAGATTCCCCTAGGTCTCTAGTTTTCAGAAATGTACAGGTTTGGTAGGTTTCCCTAGGTGGCGGCTGAGCTACAGGCCAAAATCTACAGGTAGGCACTTTGCAAAAAACACCTCTGTTTTCCTTCAAAAATTTGGCTGTGTCCACGTTGCGCTTTGGGGCGTTTCCTGTCGCGGGAGCTAGGCCTACCCACACAAGTGAGGTATCATTTTTATCGGGAGACGTGGGGGAACGCTGGGTGGAAGGAAATTTGTGGCTCCTCTCAAATTCTAGAACTTTCTGCCACAGAAATGTGAGGAACATGTGTTTTTTTAGCCAAATTTTGAGGTTTGCGAAGGATTCTGGGTAACAGAACCTGGTCCGAGCCACACAAGTCACCCCATCTTGGATTCCCCTAGGTCTCTAGTTTTCAGAAATGCACAGGTTTGGTAGGTTTCCCTAGGTGGCGGCTGAGCTACAGGCCAAAATCTGCAGGTAGGCACTTTGCAAAAAACAGCTCTGTTTTCCTTCAAAAATTTGGCTGTGTCCACGTTGTGCTTTGGGGCGTTTCCTGTCGCGGGCGCTAGGCCTACCCACACAAGTGAGGTATCATTTTTATCGGGAGACGTGGGGGAACGCTGGGTGGAAGGAAATTTGTGGCTCCTCTCAGATTCTAGAACTTTCTGCCACAGAAATGTGAGGAACATGTGTTTTTTTAGCCAAATTTTGAGGTTTGCAAAGGATTCTGGATAACAGAAGCTGGTCCCAGCCACACAAGTCACCCCATCTTGGATTCCCCCAGGTCACTAGTTTTCAGAAATGCACAGGTTTGGTAGGTTTCCCTAGGTGGCGGCTGAGCTACAGGCCAAAATCTACAGGTAGGCACTTTGCAAAAAACACCTCTGTTTTCCTTCAAACATTTGGCTGTGTCCACATTGCGCTTTGGGGCGTTCCCTGTCGTGGGCGCTAGGCCTACCCACACAAGTGAGGTATCATTTTTATCGGGAGACGTGGGGGAACGCTGGGTGGAAGGAAATTTGTGGCTCCTCTCAGATTCTAGAACTTTCTGCCACAGAAATGTGAGGAACATGTGTTTTTTTAGCCAAATGTTGAGGTTTGCAAAGGATTCTGGGTAACAGAACCTGGTCCGAGCCACACAAGTCACCCCATCTTGGATTCCCCAGGTCTCTAGTTTTCAGAAATGCACAGGTTTGGTAGATTTCCCTAGGCGGCGGCTGAGCTACAGGCCAAAATCTACAGGTAGGCACTTTGCAAAAAACACCTCTGTATTCCTTCAAAAATTTGGATGTGTCCATGTTGCGCTTTGGGGCGTTTCCTGTCGCAGGCGCTAGGCCAACCCACACAAGTGAGGTATCATTTTTATTGGGAGACGTGGGGGAACGCTGGGTGGAAGGAAATTAGTGGCTCCTCTCAGATTCCAGAACTTTCTGCCACAGAAATGTGAGGAACATGTGTTTTTTTAGCCAAATTTTGAGGTTTGCAAAGGATTCTGGGTAACAGAACCTGGTCCGAACCACACAAGTCACCCCATCTTGGATTCCCCTAGGTCTCTAGTTTTCAGAAATGCACAGGTTTGGTAGGTTTCCCTAGGTGGCAGCTGAGCTACAGGCCAAAATCTACAGGTAGGCACTTTGCAAAAAACACCTCTGTTTTCCTTCAAAAATTTGGCTGTGTCCACGTTGCGCTTTGGGGCGTTTCCTGTCGCGGGCGCTAGGCCTACCCACACAAGTGAGGTATCATTTTTATCGGGAGACGTGGGGGAACGCTGGGTGGATGGAAATTTGTGGCTCCTTTCAGATTCTAGAACTTTCTGCCACAGAAATGTGAGGAACATGTGTTTTTTTAGCCAAATTTTGAGGTTTGCAAAGGATTCTGGGTAACAGAACCTGGTCCGAGCCACACAAGTCACCCCATCTTAGATTCCCCTAGGTCTCTAGTTTTCAGAAATTTACAGGTTTGGTAGGTTTCCCTAGGTGGCGGCTGAGCTACAGGCCAAAATCTACAGGTAGGCACTTTGCAAAAAACACCTCTGTTTTCCTTCAAAAATTTGGCTGTGTCCACGTTGCGCTTTGGGGCGTTTCCTGTCGCGGGAGCTAGGCCTACCCACACAAGTGAGGTATCATTTTTATCGGGACACGTGGGGGAACGCTGGGTGGATGGAAATTTGTGGCTCCTCTCAGATGTCTAGAACTTTCTGCCACAGAAATGTGAGGAACATGTGTTTTTTTAGCCAAATTTTGAGGTTTGCGAAGGATTCTGGGTAACAGAACCTGGTCCGAGCCACACAAGTCGCCCCATCTTGGATTCCCCTAGGTCTCTAGTTTTCAGAAATGCACAGGTTTGGTAGGTTTCCCTAGGTGGCGGCTGAGCTACAGGCCAAAATCTGCAGGTAGGCACTTTGCAAAAAACACCTCTGTTTTCCTTCAAAAATTTGGCTGTGTCCACGTTGTGCTTTGGGGCGTTTCCTGTCGCGGGCGCTAGGCCTACCCACACAAGTGAGGTATCATTTTTATCGGGAGACGCGGGGGAACGCTGGGTGGAAGGAAATTTGTGGCTCCTCTCAGATTCCAGAACTTTCTGCCACAGAAAGGTGAGGAACATGTGTTTTTTTAGCCAAATTTTGAGGTTTGCAAAGGATTCTGGATAACAGAAGCTGGTCCCAGCCACACTATTCACCCCATCTTGAATTCCCCCAGGTCACTAGTTTTCAGAAATGCACAGGTTTGGTAGGTTTCCCTAGGTGGCGGCTGAGCTACAGGCCAAAATCTACAGGTAGGCACTTTGCAAAAAACACCTCTGTTTTCCTTCAAACATTTGGCTGTGTCCACATTGCGCTTTGGGGCGTTTCCTGTCGTGGGCGCTAGGCCTACCCACACAAGTGAGGTATAATTTTTATCGGGAGACGTGGGGGAAAGCTGGGTGGAAGGAAATTTGTGGCTCCTCTCAGATTCTAGAACTTTCTGCCACAGAAATGTGAGGAACATGTGTTTTTTTAGCCAAATGTTGAGGTTTGCAAAGGATTCTGGGTAACAGAACCTGGTCCGAGCCACACAAGTCACCCCATCTTGGATTCCCCTAGGTCTCTAGTTTTCAGAAATGCACAGGTTTGGTAGGTTTCCCTAGGTGGCGGTTGAGCTACAGGCCAAAATCTACAGGTAGGCACTTTGCAAAAAACACCTCTGTGTTCCTTCAAAAATTTGGCTGTGTCCACGTTGCGCTTGGGGGAGTTTCCTGTCGCGGGCGCTAGGCCTACCCACACAAGTGAGGTATCATTTTTATCAGGAGACGTGGGGGAACGCTGGGTGGAAGGAAATCTGTGGCTCCTCTCATATTCCAGAACTTTCTCCCACAGAAATGTGAGGAACATGTGTTTTTTTTGCCAAATTTTGAGGTTTGCAAAGGATTCTGGGTAACAGAACCTGGTCCGAGCCACACAAGTCACCCCATCTTGGATTCCCCTAGGTCTCTAGTTTTCAGAAATGCACAGGTTTGGTAGGTTTCCCTAGGTGGCGGCTGAGCTACAGGCCAAAATCTACAGGTATTCACTTTGCAAAAAACACCTCTCTTTTCCTTCAAAAATGTGGATGTGTCCATGTTGCGCTTTGGGGCGTTTCCTGTCGCAGGCGCTAGGCCTACCCACACAAGTGAGGTATCATTTTTATCGGGAGACATGGGGGAATGCTGGGTGGAAGGAAATTAGTGGCTCCTCTCAGATTCCAGAACTTTCTGCCACAGAAATGTGAGGAACATGTGTTTTTTTAGCCAAATTTTGAGGTTTGCAAAGGATTCTGGGTAACAGAACCTGGTCCGAGCCACACAAGTCACCCCATCTTGGATTCCCCTAGGTCTCTAGTTTTCAGAAATGCACAGGTTTGGTAGGTTTCCCTAGGTGGCGGTTGAGCTACAGGCCAAAATCTACAGGTAGGCACTTTGCAAAAAACACCTCTGTTTTCCTTCAAAAATTTGGCTGTGTCCACGTTGCGCTTGGGGGCGTTTCCTGTCGCGGGCGCTAGGCCTACCCACACAAGTGAGGTATCATTTTTATCGGAAGATGTGGGGGAACGTTGGGTGGAAGGAAATTTGTGGCTCCTCTCAGATTCTAGAACTTTCTGCCACAGAAATGTGAGGAACATGTGTTTTTTTAGCCAAATTTTGAGGTTTGGAAAGGATTCTGGGTAACAGAACCTGGTCCGAGCCACACAAGTCACCCCATCTTGGATTCCCCTAGGTCTCTAGTTTTCAGAAATGCACAGGTTTGGTAGGTTTCCCTAGGTGGCGGCTGAGCTAAAGGCCAAAATCTACAGGTAGGCACTTTGCAAAAAACACCTCTGTTTTCCTTCAAAAATGTGGCTGTGTCCACGTTGCGCTTTGGGGTGTTTCCTGTCGCGGGCGCTAGGCCTACCCACACAAGTGAGGTATCATTTTTATCGGGAGACGTGGGGGAACGCTGGGTGGAAGGAAATTTGTGGCTCCTTTCAGATTCTAGAACTTTCTGCCACAGAAATGTGAGGAACATGTGTTTTTTTAGCCAAATTTTGAGGTTTGCAAAGGATTCTGGGTAACAGAACCTGGTCCGAGCCACACAAGTCACCCCATCTTGGATTCCCCTAGGTCTCTAGTTTTCAGAAATGCACAGGTTTGGTAGGTTTCCCTAGGTGGCGGCTGAGCTACAGGCCAAAATCTACAGGTAGGCACTTTGCAAAAAACACCTCTGTTTTCCTTCAAAAATTTGGCTGTGTCCACGTTGCGCTTTGGGGCGATTCCTGTCGCGGGCGCTAGGCCTACCCACACAAGTGAGGTATCATTTTTATCGGGAGACGTGGGGGAACGCTGGGTGGAAGGAAATTTGTGGCTCCTCTCAGATTCTAGAACTTTCTGCCACAGAAATGTGAGGAACGTGTTTTTTTAGCCAAATTTTGAGGTTTGCGAAGGATTCTGGGTAACAGAACCTGGTCCGAGCCACACAAGTCACCCCATCTTGGATTCCCCTAGGTCTTTAGTTTTCAGAAATGCACAGGTTTGGTAGGTTTCCCTAGGTGGCGGCTGAGCTACAGGCCAAAATCTGCAGGTAGGGACTTTGCAAAAAAAACCTCTGTTTTCCTTCAAAAATTTTGCTGTGTCCACGTTGTGCTTTGGGGCGTTTCCTGTCGCGGGCGCTAGGCCTACCCACACAAGTGAGGTATCATTTTTATCGGGAGACGCGGGGGAACGCTGGGTGGAAGGAAATTTGTGGCTCCTCTCAGATTCCAGAACTTTCTGCCACAGAAATGTGAGGAACATGTGTTTTTTTAGCCAAATTTTGAGGTTTGCAAAGGATTCTGGGTAACAGAAGCTGGTCCCAGCCACACAAGTCACCCCATCTTGGATTCCCCCAGGTCACTAGTTTTCAGAAATGCACAGGTTTGTTAGTTTTCCCTAGGTGGCGGCTGAGCTACAGGCCAAAATCTACAGGTAGGCACTTTGCAAAAAACACCTCTGTTTTCCTTCAAAAATTTGGCCGTGTCCACGTTGCGCTTTGGGGCGATTCCTGTCGCGGGCGCTAGGCCTACCCACACAAGTGAGGTATCATTTGTATCGGGAGACGTGGGGGAACGCTGGGTGGAAGGAAATTTGTGGCTCCTTTCAGATTCTAGAACTTTCTGCCACAGAAATGTGAGGAACATGTGTTTTTTTAGCCAAATTTTGAGGTTTGCGAAGGATTCTGGGTAAGAGAACCTTGTCCGAGCCACACAAGTCACCCCATCTTGGATTCCCCTTGGTCTCTAGTTTTCAGAAATGCACAGGTTTGGTAGGTTTCCCTAGGTGGCGGCTGAGCTA
Source organism: Pleurodeles waltl (assembly GCF_031143425.1). Lineage (NCBI taxonomy): Eukaryota > Metazoa > Chordata > Amphibia > Caudata > Salamandridae > Pleurodeles > Pleurodeles waltl. The sequence goes on from NC_090448.1 coordinate 1,065,080,105, forward strand.
CAGGCCAAAATCTACAGGTAGGCCCTTTGCAAAAAACACCTCTGTTTTCCTTCAAAAATGTGGCTGTGTCCACGTTGCGCTTTGGGGCGTTTCCTGTCGCGGGCGCTAGGCCTACCCACACAAGTGAGGTATCATTTTTATCGGGAGAGGTGGGGGAACACTGGGTGGAAGGAAATGTGTGGCTCCTCTCAGATTCTAGAACTTTCTGCCACAGAAATGTGAGGAACATCTGTTTTTTTAGCCAAATTTTGAGGTTTGGAAAGGATTCTGGGTAACAGAACCTGGTCTGAGCCACACAAGTCACCCCATCTTGGATTCCCCTAGGTCTCTAGTTTTCAGAAATGCACAGGCTTGGTCGGTTTCCCTAAGTGGCGGCTGAGCTACAGGCCAAAATCTACAGGTAGGCACTTTGCAAAAAACACCTCTGTTTTCCTTCAAAAATTTGGCTGTGTCCACGTTGCGCTTGGGGGCGTTTCCTGTCGCGGGCGCTAGGCCTACCCACACAAGTGAGGTATCATTTTTATCGGAAGACGTGGGGGAACGTTGGGTGGAAGGAAATTTGTGGCTCCTCTCAGATTCTAGAACTTTCTGCCACAGAAATGTGAGGAACATGTGTTTTTTTAGCCAAATTTTGAGGTTTGGAAAGGATTCTGGGTAACAGAACCTGGTCCGAGCCACACAAGTCACCCCATCTTGGATTCCCCTAGGTCTCTAGTTTTCAGAAATGCACAGGTTTGGTAGGTTTCCCTAGGTGGCGGCTGAGCTAAAGGCCAAAATCTACAGGTAGGGACTTTGCAAAAAACACCTCTGTTTTCCTTCAAAAATGTGGCTGTGTCCACGTTGCGCTTTGGGGTGTTTCCTGTCGCGGGCGCTAGGCCTACCCACACAAGTGAGGTATCATTTTTATCGGGAGACGTGGGGGAACGCTGGGTGGAAGGACATTTGTGGCTCCTTTCAGATTCTAGAACTTTCTGCCACAGAAATGTGAGGAACATGTGTTTTTTTAGCCAAATTTTGAGGTTTGCAAAGGATTCTGGGTAACAGAACCTGGTCCGAGCCACACAAGTCACCCCATCTTGGATTCCCCTAGGTCTCTAGTTTTCAGAAATGCACAGGTTTGGTAGGTTTCCCTAGGTGGCGGCTGAGCTACAGGCCAAAATCTACAGATAGGCACTTTGCAAAAAACACCTCTGTTTTCCTTCAAAAATTTGGCTGTGTCCACGTTGCGCTTTGGGGCGATTCCTGTCCCGGGCGCTAGGCCTACCCACACAAGTGAGGTATCATTTTTATCGGGAGACGTGGGGGAACGCTGGGTGGAAGGAAATTTGTGGCTCCTCTCAGATGCTAGAACTTTCTGCCACAGAAATGTGAGGAACATGTGTTTTTTTAGCCAAATTTTGAGGTTTGTGAAGGATTCTGGGTAACAGAACCTGGTCCGAGCCACACAAGTCACCCCATCTTGGATTCCCCTAGGTCTTTAGTTTTCAGAAATGCACAGGTTTGGTAGGTTTCCCTAGGTGGCGGCTGAGCTACAGGCCAAAATCTGCAGGTAGGGACTTTGCAAAAAAAACCTCTGTTTTCCTTCAAAAATTTTGCTGTGTCCACGTTGTGCTTTGGGGCGTTTCCTGTCGCGGGCGCTAGGCCTACCCACACAAGTGAGGTATCATTTTTATCGGGAGACGCGGGGGAACGCTGGGTGGAAGGAAATTTGTGGCTCCTCTCAGATTCCAGAACTTTCTGCCACAGAAATGTGAGGAACATGTGTTTTTTTAGCCAAATTTTGAGGTTTGCAAAGGATTCTGGGTAACAGAAGCTGGTCCCAGCCACACAAGTCACCCCATCTTGGATTCCCCCAGGTCACTAGTTTTCAGAAATGCACAGGTTTGGTAGGTTTCCCTAGGTGGCGGCTGAGCTACAGGCCAAAATCTACAGGTAGGCACTTTGCAAAAAACACCTCTGTTTTCCTTCAAACATTTGGCTGTGTCCACATTGCGCTTTGGGGCGTTTCCTGTCGTGGGCGCTAGGCCTACCCACACAAGTGAGGTATCATTTGTATCGGGAGACGTGGGGGAACGCTGGGTGGAAGGAAATTTGTGGCTCCTCTCAGATTCTAGAACTTTCTGCCACAGAAATGTGAGGAACATGTGTTTTTTTAGCCAAATTTTGAGGTTTGCGAAGGATTCTGGGTAAGAGAACCTTGTCCGAGCCACACAAGTCACCCCATCTTGGATTCCCCTTGGTCTCTAGTTTTCAGAAATGCACAGGTTTGGTAGGTTTCCCTAGGTGGCGGCTGAGCTACAGGCCAAAATCTACAGGTAGGCCCTTTGCAAAAAACACCTCTGTTTTCCTTCAAAAATGTGGCTGTGTCCACGTTGCGCTTTGGGGCGTTTCCTGTCGCGGGCGCTAGGCCTACCCACACAAGTGAGGTATCATTTCTATCGGGAGAGGTGGGGGAACACTGGGTGGAAGGAAATGTGTGGCTCCTCTCAGATTCTAGAACTTTCTGCCACAGAAATGTGAGGAACATCTGTTTTTTTAGCCAAATTTTGAGGTTTGCAAAGGATTCTGGGTAACAGAACCTGGTCTGAGCCACACAAGTCACCCCATCTTGGATTCCCCTAGGTCTCTAGTTTTCCGAAATGCACAGGCTTGGTCGGTTTCCCTAGGTGGCGGCTGAGCTACAGGCCAAAATCTACAGGTAGGCACTTTGCAAAAAACACCTCTGTTTTCCTTCAAAAATTTGGCTGTGTCCACGTTGCGCTTTGGGGTGTTTCCTGTCGCGGGCGCTAAGCCTACCCACACAAGTGAGGTATCATTTTTATCAGGAGACGTGGGGGAACGCTGGGTGGAAGGAAATTTGTGGCTCCTCTCAGATTCTAGAACTTTCTGCCACAGAAATGTGAGGAACATGTGTTTTTTTAGCCACATTTTGAGGTTTGCGAAGGATTCTGGGTAACAGAACCTGGTCCGAGCCACACAAGTCACCCCATCTTGGATTCCCCTAGGTATCTAGTTTTCAGAAATGCACAGGTATGGTAGGTTTCCCTAGGTGGCGGCTGAGCTACAGGCCAAAATCTACAGGTAGGGACTTTGCAAAAAACACCTCTGTTTTCCTTCAAAAATTTGGATGTGTCCATGTTGCGCTTTGGGGCGTTTCCTGTCGCAGGCGCTAGGCCTACCCACACAAGTGAGGTATCATTTTTATAGGGAGACATGGGGGAACGCTGGGTGGAAGGAAATTAGTGGCTCCTCTCAGATTCCACAACTTTCTGCCACAGAAATGTGAGGAACATGTGTTCTTTTGGTCACATTTTGAGGTTTGCAAAGGATTCTGGGTAACAGAAGCTGGTCCCAGCCACACAAGTCACCCCATCTTGGATTCCCCCAGGTCACTAGTTTTCAGAAATACACAGGTTTGGTAGGTTTCCCTAGGTGGCGGCTGAGCTACAGGCCAAAATCTACAGGTAGGCACTTTGCAAAAAACACCTCTGTTTTCCTTCAAAAATTTGGCTGTGTCCACATTGCGCTTTGGGGCGTTTCTTGTCGCGGGCGCTAGGCCTACCCACACAAGTGAGGTATCATTTTTATCGGGAGACGTGGGGGAACGCTGGGTGGAAGGAAATTTGTGGCTCCTCTCAGATTCTAGAACTTTCTGCCACAGAAATGTGAGGAACATGTGTTTTTTTAGCCAAATGTTGAGGTTTGCAAAGGATTCTGGGTAACAGAACCTGGTCCGAGCCACACAAGTCACCCCATCTTGGATTCCCCTAGGTCTCTAGTTTTCAGAAATGCACAGGTTTGGTAGATTTCCCTAGGCGGCGGCTGAGCTACAGGCCAAAATCTACAGGTAGGCACTTTGCAAAAAACACCTCTGTATTCCTTCAAAAATTTGGATGTGTCCATGTTGCGCTTTGGGGCGTTTCCTGTCGCAGGCGCTAGGCCAGCCCACACAAGTGAGGTATCATTTTTATTGGGAGACGTGGGGGAACGCTGGGTGGAAATAAATTAGTGGCTCCTCTCAGATTCCAGAACTTTCTGCCACAGAAATGTGAGGAACATGTGTTTTTTTAGCCAAATTTTGAGGTTTGCAAAGGATTCTGGGTAACAGAACCTGGTCCGAACCACACAAGTCACCCCATCTTGGATTCCCCTAGGTCTCTAGTTTTCAGAAATGCACAGGTTTGGTAGGTTTCCCTAGGTGGCGGTTGAGCTACAGGCCAAAATCTACAGGTAGGCACTTTGCAAAAAACACCTCTGTTTTCCTTCAAAAATTTGGCTGTGTCCACGTTGCGCTTTGGGGCATTTCCTGTCGCGGGCGCTAGGCCTACCCACACAAGTGAGGTATCATTTTTATCGGGAGACGTGGGGGAACGCTGGGTGGATGGAAATTTGTGGCTCCTTTCAGATTCTAGAACTTTCTGCCACAGAAATGTGAGGAACATGTGTTTTTTTAGCCAAATTTTGAGGTTTGCAAAGGATTCTGGGTAACAGAACCTGGTCTGAGCCACACAAGTCACCCCATCTTAGATTCCCCTAGGTCTCTAGTTTTCAGAAATGTACAGGTTAGGTAGGTTTCCCTAGGTGGCGGCTGAGCTACAGGCCAAAATCTACAGGTAGGCACTTTGCAAAAAACACCTCTGTTTTCCTTCGAAAATTTGGCTGTGTCCACGTTGCGCTTTGGGGCGTTTCCTGTCGCGGGAGCTAGGCCTACCCACACAAGTGAGGTATCATTTTTATCGGGAGACGTGGGGGAACGCTGGGTGGAAGGAAATTTGTGGCTCCTCTCAGATGTCTAGAACTTTCTGCCACAGAAATGTGAGGAACATGTGTTTTTTTAGCCAAATTTTGAGGTTTGCGAAGGATTCTGGGTAACAGAACCTGGTCCGAGCCACACAAGTCACCCCATCTTGGATTCCCCTAGGTCTCTAGTTTTCAGAAATGCACAGGTTTGGTAGGTTTCCCTAGGTGGCGGCTGAGCTACAGGCCAAAATCTGCAGGTAGGCACTTTGCAAAAAACAACTCTGTTTTCCTTCAAAAATTTGGCTGTGTCCACGTTGTGCTTTGGGGCGTTTCCTGTCGCGGGCGCTAGGCCTACCCACACAAGTGAGGTATCATTTTTATTCGGAGACGCGGGGGAACGCTGGGTGGAAGGAAATTTGTGGCTCCTCTCAGATTCCAGAACTTTCTGCCACAGAAAGGTGAGGAACATGTGTTTTTTTAGCCAAATTTTGAGGTTTGCAAAGGATTCTGGATAACAGAAGCTGGTCCCAGCCACACTATTCACCCCATCTTGAATTCCCCCAGGTCACTAGTTTTCAGAAATGCACAGGTTTGGTAGGTTTCCCTAGGTGGCGGCTGAGCTACAGGCCAAAATCTACAGGTAGGCACTTTGCAAAAAACACCTCTGTTTTCCTTCAAACATTTGGCTGTGTCCACATTGCGCTTTGGGGCGTTTCCTGTCGTGGGCGCTAGGCCTACCCACACAAGTGAGGTATAATTTTTATCGGGAGACGTGGGGGAAAGCTGGGTGGAAGGAAATTTGTGGCTCCTCTCAGATTCTAGAACTTTCTGCCACAGAAATGTGAGGAACATGTGTTTTTTTAGCCAAATGTTGAGGTTTGCAAAGGATTCTGGGTAACAGAACCTGGTCCGAGCCACACAAGTCACCCCATCTTGGATTCCCCTAGGTCTCTAGTTTTCAGAAATGCACAGGTTTGGTAGGTTTCCCTAGGTGGCGGTTGAGCTACAGGCCAAAATCTACAGGTAGGCACTTTGCAAAAAACACCTCTGTGTTCCTTCAAAAATTTGGCTGTGTCCACGTTGCGCTTGGGGGAGTTTCCTGTCGCGGGCGCTAGGCCTACCCACACAAGTGAGGTATCATTTTTATCAGGAGACGTGGGGGAACGCTGGGTGGAAGGAAATCTGTGGCTCCTCTCATATTCCAGAACTTTCTGCCACAGAAATGTGAAGAACATGTGTTTTTTTTGCCAAATTTTGAGGTTTGCAAAGGATTCTGGGTAACAGAACCTGGTCCGAGCCACACAAGTCACCCCTTCTTGGATTCCCCTAGGTCTCTAGTTTTCAGAAATGCACAGGTTTGGTAGCTTTCCCTAGGTGGCGGCTGAGCTACAGGCCAAAATCTACAGGTATTCACTTTGCAAAAAACACCTCTCTTTTCCTTCAAAAATTTGGATGTGTCCATGTTGCGCTTTGGGGCGTTTCCTGTCGCAGGCGCTAGGCCTACCCACACAAGTGAGGTATCATTTTTATCGGGAGACATGGGGGAATGCTGGGTGGAAGGAAATTAGTGGCTCCTCTCAGATTCCAGAACTTTTTGCCACAGAAATGTGAGGAACATGTGTTTTTTTAGCCAAATTTTGAGGTTTGCAAAGGATTCTGGGTAACAGAACCTGGTCCGAGCCACACAAGTCACCCCATCTTGGATTCCCCTAGGTCTCTAGTTTTCAGAAATGCACAGGTTTGGTAGGTTTCCCTGGGTGGCGGCTGAGCTACAGGCCAAAATCTACAGGTAGGCACTTTGCAAAAAACACCTATGTTTTCCTTCAAAAATTTGGATGTGTCCATGTTGCGCTTTGGGGCGTTTCCTGTCGCAGGCGCTAGGCCTACCCACACAAGTGAGGTATCATTTTTATCGGGAGACGTGGGGGAATGCTAGGTGGAAGGAAATTTGTGGCTCCTCTCAGATTCTAGAACTTTCAGCCACAGAAATGTGAGGAACATGTGTTTTTTAGCCAAATTTTGAGGTTTGCAAAGGATTCTGGGTAACAGAACCTGGTCCGAGCCACACAAGTCACCCCATCTTGGATTCCCCTAGGTCTCTAGTTTTCAGAAATGCACAGGTTTGGTAGGTTTCCCTAGGTGGCGGTTGAGCTACAGGCCAAAATCTACAGGTAGGCACTTTGCAAAAAACACCTCTGTTTTCCTTCAAAAATTTGGCTGTGTCCACGTTGCGCTTGGGGGCGTTTCCTGTCGCGGGCGCTAGGCCTACCCACACAAGTGAGGTATCATTTTTATCGGAAGACGTGGGGGAACGTTGGGTGGAAGGAAATTTGTGGCTCCTCTCAGATTCTAGAACTTTCTGCCACAGAAATGTGAGGAACATGTGTTTTTTTAGCCAAATTTTGAGGTTTGGAAAGGATTCTGGGTAACAGAACCTGGTCCGAGCCACACAAGTCACCCCATCTTGGATTCCCCTAGGTCTCTAGTTTTCAGAAATGCACAGGTTTGGTAGGTTTCCCTAGGTGGCGGCTGAGCTAAAGGCCAAAATCTACAGGTAGGCACTTTGCAAAAAACACCTCTGTTTTCCTTCAAAAATGTGGCTGTGTCCACGTTGCGCTTTGGGGTGTTTCCTGTCGCGGGCGCTAGGCCTACCCACACAAGTGAGGTATCATTTTTATCGGGAGACGTGGGGGAACGCTGGGTGGAATGAAATTTGTGGCTCCTTTCAGATTCTAGAACTTTCTGCCACAGAAATGTGAGGAACATGTGTTTTTTTAGCCAAATTTTGAGGTTTGCAAAGGATTCTGGGTAACAGAACCTGGTCCGAGCCACACAAGTCACCCCATCTTGGATTCCCCTAGGTCTCTAGTTTTCAGAAATGCACAGGTTTGGTAGGTTTCCCTAGGTGGCGGCTGAGCTACAGGCCAAAATCTACAGGTAGGCACTTTGCAAAAAACACCTCTGTTTTCCTTCAAATATTTGGCTGTGTCCACGTTGCGCTTTGGGGCGATTCCTGTCGCGGGCGCTAGGCCTACCCACACAAGTGAGGTATCATTTTTATCGGGAGACGCGGGGGAACGCTGGGTGGAAGGAAATTTGTGGCTCCTCTCAGATTCCAGAACTTTCTGCCACAGAAATGTGAGGAACATGTGTTTTTTTAGCCACATTTTGAGGTTTGCAAAGGATTCTGGGTAACAGAAGCTGGTCCCAGCCACACAAGTCACCCCATCTTGGATTCCCCCAGGTCACTAGTTTTCAGAAATGCACAGGTTTGGTAGGTTTCCCTAGGTGGCGGCTGAGCTACAGGCCAAAATCTACAGGTAGGCACTTTGCAAAAAACACCTCTGTTTTCCTTCAAACATTTGGCTGTCTCCACATTGCGCTTTGGGGCGTTTCCTGTCGTGGGCGCTAGGCCTACCCACACAAGTGAGGTATCATTTGTATCGGGAGACGTGGGGGAACGCTGGGTGGAAGGAAATTTGTGGCTCCTCTCAGATTCTAGAACTTTCTGCCACAGAAATGTGAGGAACATGTGTTTTTTTAGCCAAATTTTGAGGTTTGCGAAGGATTCTGGGTAAGAGAACCTTGTCCGAGCCACACAAGTCACCCCATCTTGGATTCCCCTTGGTCTCTAGTTTTCAGAAATGCACAGGTTTGGTAGGTTTCCCTAGGTGGCGGCTGAGCTACAGGCCAAAATCTACAGGTAGGCCCTTTGCAAAAAACACCTCTGTTTTCCTTCAAAAATGTAGCTGTGTCCACGTTGCGCTTTGGGGCGTTTCCTGTCGCGGGCGCTAGGCCTACCCACACAAGTGAGGTATAATTTTTATCGGGAGAAGTGGGGGAACACTGGGTGGAAGGAAATGTGTGGCTCCTCTCAGATTCTAGAACTTTCTGCCACAGAAATGTGAGGAACATCTGTTTTTTTAGCCAAATTTTGAGGTTTGCAAAGGATTCTGGGTAACAGAACCTGGTCTGAGCCACACAAGTCACCCCATCTTGGATTCCCCTAGGTCTCTAGTTTTCAGAAATGCACAGGCTTGGTCGGTTTCCCTAGGTGGCGGCTGAGCTACAGGCCAAAATCTACAGGTAGGCACTTTGCAAAAAACACCTCTGTTTTCCTTCAAAAATTTGGCTGTGTCCACGTTGCGCTTTGGGGCGTTTCCTGTCGCGGGCGCTAGGCCTATCCACACAAGTGAGGTATCATTTTTATCAGGAGACGTGGGGGAACGCTGGGTGGAAGGAAATTTGTGGCTCCTCTCAGATTCTAGAACTTTCTGCCACAGAAATGTGAGGAACATGTGTTTTTTTAGCCACATTTTGAGGTTTGCAAAGGATTCTGGGTAACAGAACCTGGTCCGAGCCACACAAGTCACCCCATCTTGGATTCCCCTAGGTCTCTAGTTTTCAGAAATGCACAGGTTTGGTAGGTTTCCCTAGGTGGCGGCTGAGCTACAGGCCAAAATCTACAGGTATTCACTTTGCAAAAAACACCTCTGTTTTCCTTCAAAAATTTGGCTGTGTCCACGTTGCGCTTTGGGGCGTTTCCTGTCGCGGGAGCTAGGCCTACCCACACAAGTGAGGTATCATTTTTATCGGGAGACATGGGGGAACGCTGGGTGGAAGGCAATTTGTGGCTCCTCTCAGATTCTAGAACTTTCTGCCACAGAAACGTGAGGAACATGTGTTTTTTTAGCCAAATTTTGAGGTTTGCGAAGGATTCTGGGTAACAGAACCTGGTCCGAGCCACACAAGTCACCCCATCTTGGATTCCCCTAGGTCTCTAGTTTTCAGAAATGCACAGGTATGGTAGGTTTCCCTAGGTGGCAGCTGAGCTACAGGCCAAAATCTACAGGTAGGGACTTTGCAAAAAACACCTCTGTTTTCCTTCAAAAATTTGGATGTGTCCATGTTGCGCTTTGGGGCGTTTCCTGTCGCAGGCGCTAGGCCTACCCACACAAGTGAGGTATCATTTTTATAGGGAGACATGGGGGAACGCTGGGTGGAAGGAAATTAGTGGCTCCTCTCAGATTCCACAACTTTCTGCCACAGAAATGTGAGGAACATGTGTTTTTTTGGTCACATTTTGAGGTTTGCAAAGGATTCTGGGTAACAGAAGCTGGTCCCAGCCACACAAGTCACCCCATCTTGGATTCCCCCAGGTCACTAGTTTTCAGAAATACACAGGTTTGGTAGGTTTCCCTAGGTGGCGGCTGAGCTACAGGCCAAAATCTACAGGTAGGCACTTTGCAAAAAACACCTCTGTTTTCCTTAAAAAATTTGGCTGTGTCCACATTGCGCTTTAGGGCGTTTCCTGTCGCGGGCGCTAGGCCTACCCACACAAGTGAGGTATCATTTTTATCGGGAGACGTGGGGGAACGCTGGGTGGAAGGAAATTTGTGGCTCCTCTCAGATTCTAGAACTTTCTGCCACAGAAATGTGAGGAACATGTGTTTTTTTAGCCACATTTTGAGGTTTGCAAAGGATTCTGGGTAACAGAAGCTGGTCCCAGCCACACAAGTCACCCCATCTTGGATTCCCCCAGGTCACTAGTTTTCAGAAATGCACAGGTTTGGTAGGTTTCCCTAGGTGGCGGCTGAGCTACAGGCCAAAATCTACAGGTAGGCACTTTGCAAAAAACACCTCTGTTTTCCTTCAAACATTTGGCTGTGTCCACATTGCGCTTTGGGGCGTTTCCTGTCGTGGGCGCTAGGCCTACCCACACAAGTGAGGTATCATTTGTATCGGGAGACGTGGGGGAACGCTGGGTGGAAGGAAATTTGTGGCTCCTCTCAGATTCTAGAACTTTCTGCCACAGAAATGTGAGGAACATGTGTTTTTTTAGCCAAATTTTGAGGTTTGCGAAGGATTCTGGGTAAGAGAACCTTGTCCGAGCCACACAAGTCACCCCATCTTGGATTCCCCTTGGTCTCTAGTTTTCAGAAATGCACAGGTTTGGTAGGTTTCCCTAGGTGGCGGCTGAGCTACAGGCCAAAATCTACAGGTAGGCCCTTTGCAAAAAACACCTCTGTTTTCCTTCAAAAATGTAGCTGTGTCCACGTTGCGCTTTGGGGCGTTTCCTGTCGCGGGCGCTAGGCCTACCCACACAAGTGAGGTATAATTTTTATCGGGAGAGGTGGGGGAACACTGGGTGGAAGGAAATGTGTGGCTCCTCTCAGATTCTAGAACTTTCTGCCACAGAAATGTGAGGAACATCTGTTTTTTTAGCCAAATTTTGAGGTTTGCAAAGGATTCTGGGTAACAGAACCTGGTCTGAGCCACACAAGTCACCCCATCTTGGATTCCCCTAGGTCTCTAGTTTTCAGAAATGCACAGGCTTGGTCGGTTTCCCTAGGTGGCGGCTGAGCTACAGGCCAAAATCTACAGGTAGGCACTTTGCAAAAAACACCTCTGTTTTCCTTCAAAAATTTGGCTGTGTCCACGTTGCGCTTTGGGGCGTTTCCTGTCGCGGGCGCTAGGCCTACCCACACAAGTGAGGTATCATTTTTATCAGGAGACGTGGGGGAACGCTGGGTGGAAGGAAATTTGTGGCTCCTCTCAGATTCTAGAACTTTCTGCCACAGAAATGTGAGGAACATGTGTTTTTTTAGCCACATTTTGAGGTTTGCAAAGGATTCTGGGTAACAGAACCTGGTCCGAGCCACACAAGTCACCCCATCTTGGATTCCCCTAGGTCTCTAGTTTTCAGAAATGCACAGGTTTGGTAGGTTTCCCTAGGTGGCGGCTGAGCTACAGGCCAAAATCTACAGGTATTCACTTTGCAAAAAACACCTCTGTTTTCCTTCAAAAATTTGGCTGTGTCCACGTTGCGCTTTGGGGCGTTTCCTGTCGCGGGAGCTAGGCCTACCCACACAAGTGAGGTATCATTTTTATCGGGAGACATGGGGGAACGCTGGGTGGAAGGCAATTTGTGGCTCCTCTCAGATTCTAGAACTTTCTGCCACAGAAACGTGAGGAACATGTGTTTTTTTAGCCAAATTTTGAGGTTTGCGAAGGATTCTGGGTAACAGAACCTGGTCCGAGCCACACAAGTCACCCCATCTTGGATTCCCCTAGGTCTCTAGTTTTCAGAAATGCACAGGTATGGTAGGTTTCCCTAGGTGGCAGCTGAGCTACAGGCCAAAATCTACAGGTAGGGACTTTGCAAAAAACACCTCTGTTTTCCTTCAAAAATTTGGATGTGTCCATGTTGCGCTTTGGGGCGTTTCCTGTCGCAGGCGCTAGGCCTACCCACACAAGTGAGGTATCATTTTTATAGGGAGACATGGGGGAACGCTGGGTGGAAGGAAATTAGTGGCTCCTCTCAGATTCCACAACTTTCTGCCACAGAAATGTGAGGAACATGTGTTTTTTTGGTCACATTTTGAGGTTTGCAAAGGATTCTGGGTAACAGAAGCTGGTCCCAGCCACACAAGTCACCCCATCTTGGATTCCCCCAGGTCTCTAGTTTTCAGAAATGCACAGGTATGGTAGGTTTCCCTAGGTGGCAGCTGAGCTACAGGCCAAAATCTACAGGTAGGGACTTTGCAAAAAACACCTCTGTATTCCTTCAAAAATTTGGATGTGTCCATGTTGCGCTTTGGGGCGTTTCCTGTCGCAGGCGCTAGGCCAACCCACACAAGTGAGGTATCATTTTTATTGGGAGACGTGGGGGAACGCTGGGTGGAAGGAAATTAGTGGCTCCTCTCAGATTCCAGAACTTTCTGCCACAGAAATGTGAGGAACATGTGTTTTTGTAGCCAAATTTTGAGGTTTGCAAAGGATTCTGGGTAACAGAACCTGGTCCGAACCACACAAGTCACCCCATCTTGGATTCCCCTAGGTCTCTAGTTTTCAGAAATGCACAGGTTTGGTAGATTTCCCTAGGCGGCTGCTGAGCTACAGGCTAAAATCTACAGGTAGGCACTTTGCAAAAAACACCTCTGTTTTCCTTCAAAAATTTGGCTGTGTCCACGTTGCGCTTTGGGGCGTTTCCTGTCGCGGGAGCTAGGCCTACCCACACAAGTGAGGTATCATTTTTATCGGGAGACGTGGGGGAACGCTGGGTGGAAGGAAATTTGTGGCTCCTCTCAGATGTCTAGAACTTTCTGCCACAGAAATGTGAGGAACATGTGTTTTTTTAGCCAAATTTTGAGGTTTGCGAAGGATTCTGGGTAACAGAACCTGGTCCGAGCCACACAAGTCACCCCATCTTGGATTCCCCTAGGTCTCTAGTTTTCAGAAATGCACAGGTTTGGTAGGTTTCCCTAGGTGGCGGCTGAGCTACAGGCCAAAATCTGCAGGTAGGCACTTTGCAAAAAACACCTCTGTTTTCCTTCAAAAATTTGGCTGTGTCCACGTTGTGCTTTGGGGCGTTTCCTGTCGCGGGCGCTAGGCCTACCCACACAAGTGAGGTATCATTTTTATCGGGAGACGCGGGGGAACGCTGGGTGGAAGGAAATTTGTGGCTCCTCTCAGATTCCAGAACTTTCTGCCACAGAAAGGTGAGGAACATGTGTTTTTTTAGCCAAATTTTGAGGTTTGCAAAGGATTCTGGATAACAGAAGCTGGTCCCAGCCACACTATTCACCCCATCTTGAATTCCCCCAGGTCACTAGTTTTCAGAAATGCACAGGTTTGGTAGGTTTCCCTAGGTGGCGGCTGAGCTACAGGCCAAAATCTACAGGTAGGCACTTTGCAAAAAACACCTCTGTTTTCCTTCAAACATTTGGCTGTGTCCACATTGCGCTTTGGGGCGTTTCCTGTCGTGGGCGCTAGGCCTACCCACACAAGTGAGGTATCATTTTTATCGGGAGACGTGGGGGAAAGCTGGGTGGAAGGAAATTTGTGGCTCCTCTCAGATTCTAGAACTTTCTGCCACAGAAATGTGAGGAACATGTGTTTTTTTAGCCAAATGTTGAGGTTTGCAAAGGATTCTGGGTAACAGAACCTGGTCCGAGCCACACAAGTCACCCCATCTTGGATTCCCCCAGGTCTCTAGTTTTCAGAAATGCACAGGTTTGGTAGGTTTCCCTAGGTGGCGGTTGAGCTACAGGCCAAAATCTACAGGTAGGCACTTTGCAAAAAACACCTCTGTGTTCCTTCAAAAATTTGGCTGTGTCCACGTTGCGCTTGGGGGAGTTTCCTGTCGCGGGCGCTAGGCCTACCCACACAAGTGAGGTATCATTTTTATCAGGAGACGTGGGGGAACGCTGGGTGGAAGGAAATCTGTGGCTCCTCTCAGATTCCAGAACTTTCTGCCACAGAAATGTGAGGAACATGTGTTTTTTTAGCCAAATTTTGAGGTTTGCAAAGGATTCTGGGTAACAGAACCTGGTCCGAGCCACACAAGTCACCCCATCTTGGATTCCCCTAGGTCTCTAGTTTTCAGAAATGCACAGGTTTGGTAGGTTTCCCTAGGTGGCGGCTGAGCTACAGGCCAAAATCTACAGGTATTCACTTTGCAAAAAACACCTCTCTTTTCCTTCAAAAATTTGGATGTGTCCATGTTGCGCTTTGGGGCGTTTCCTGTCGCAGGCGCTAGGCCTACCCACACAAGTGAGGTATTATTTTTATCGGGAGACGTGGGGGAATGCTGGGTGGAAGGAAATTTGTGGCTCCTCTCAGATTCTAGAACTTTCTGCCACAGAAAGGTGAGGAACATGTGTTTTTTTAGCCAAATTTTGAGGTTTGCAAAGGATTCTGGATAACAGAAGCTGGTCCCAGCCACACTATTCACCCCATCTTGAATTCCACCAGGTCACTAGTTTTCAGAAATGCACAGGTTTGGTAGGTTTCCCTAGGTGGCGGCTGAGCTACAGGCCAAAATCTACAGGTAGGCACTTTGCAAAAAACACCTCTGTTTTCCTTCAAACATTTGGCTGTGTCCACATTGCGCTTTGGGGCGTTTCCTGTCGTGGGCGCTAGGCCTACCCACACAAGTGAGGTATAATTTTTATCGGGAGACGTGGGGGAAAGCTGGGTGGAAGGAAATTTGTGGCTCCTCTCAGATTCTAGAACTTTCTGCCACAGAAATGTGAGGAACATGTGTTTTTTTAGCCAAATGTTGAGGTTTGCAAAGGATTCTGGGTAACAGAACCTGGTCCGAGCCACACAAGTCACCCCATCTTGGATTCCCCCAGGTCTCTAGTTTTCAGAAATGCACAGGTTTGGTAGGTTTCCCTAGGTGGCGGTTGAGCTACAGGCCAAAATCTACAGGTAGGCACTTTGCAAAAAACACCTCTGTGTTCCTTCAAAAATTTGGCTGTGTCCACGTTGCGCTTGGGGGAGTTTCCTGTCGCGGGCGCTAGGCCTACCCACACAAGTGAGGTATCATTTTTATCAGGAGACGTGGGGGAACGCTGGGTGGAAGGAAATCTGTGGCTCCTCTCATATTCCAGAACTTTCTGCCACAGAAATGTGAGGAACATGTGTTTTTTTTGCCAAATTTTGAGGTTTGCAAAGGATTCTGGGTAACAGAACCTGGTCCGAGCCACACAAGTCACCCCATCTTGGATTCCCCTAGGTCTCTAGTTTTCAGAAATGCACAGGTTTGGTAGGTTTCCCTAGGTGGCGGCTGAGCTACAGGCCAAAATCTACAGGTATTCACTTTGCAAAAAACACCTCTCTTTTCCTTCAAAAATTTGGATGTGTCCATGTTGCGCTTTGGGGCGTTTCCTGTCGCAGGCGCTAGGCCTACCCACACAAGTGAGGTATCATTTTTATCGGGAGACATGGGGGAATGCTGGGTGGAAGGAAATTAGTGGCTCCTCTCAGATTCCAGAACTTTCTGCCACAGAAATGTGAGGAACATGTGTTTTTTTAGCCAAATTTTGAGGTTTGCAAAGGATTCTGGGTAACAGAACCTGGTCCGAGCCACACAAGTCACCCCATCTTGGATTCCCCTAGGTCTCTAGTTTTCAGAAATGCACAGGTTTGGTAGGTTTCCCTGGGTGGCGGCTGAGCTACAGGCCAAAATCTACAGGTAGGCACTTTGCAAAAAACACCTATGTTTTCCTTCAAAAATTTGGATGTGTCCATGTTGCGCTTTGGGGCGTTTCCTGTCGCAGGCGCTAGGCCTACCCACACAAGTGAGGTATCATTTTTATCAGGAGACGTGGGGGAATGCTGGGTGGAAGGAAATTTGTGGCTCCTCTCAGATTCTAGAACTTTCAGCCACAGAAATGTGAGGAACATGTGTTTTTTAGCCAAATTTTGAGGTTTGCAAAGGATTCTGGGTAACAGAACCTGGTCCGAGCCACACAAGTCACCCCATCTTGGATTCCCCTAGGTCTCTAGTTTTCAGAAATGCACAGGTTTGGTAGGTTTCCCTAGGTGGCGGTTGAGCTACAGGCCAAAATCTACAGGTAGGCACTTTGCAAAAAACACCTCTGTTTTCCTTCAAAAATTTGGCTGTGTCCACGTTGCGCTTGGGGGCGTTTCCTGTCGCGGGCGCTAGGCCTACCCACACAAGTGAGGTATCATTTTTATCGGAAGACGTGGGGGAACGTTGGGTGGAAGGAAATTTGTGGCTCCTCTCAGATTCTAGAACTTTCTGCCACAGAAATGTGAGGAACATGTGTTTTTTTAGCCAAATTTTGAGGTTTGGAAAGGATTCTGGGTAACAGAACCTGGTCCGAGCCACACAAGTCACCCCATCTTGGATTCCCCTAGGTCTCTAGTTTTCAGAAATGCACAGGTTTGGTAGGTTTCCCTAGGTGGCGGCTGAGCTAAAGGCCAAAATCTACAGGTAGGCACTTTGCAAAAAACACCTCTGTTTTCCTTCAAAAATGTGGCTGTGTCCACGTTGCGCTTTGGGGTGTTTCCTGTCGCGGGCGCTAGGCCTACCCACACAAGTGAGGTATCATTTTTATCGGGAGACGTGGGGGAACGCTGCGTGGAAGGAAATTTGTGGCTCCTTTCAGATTCTAGAACTTTCTGCCACAGAAATGTGAGGAACATGTGTTTTTTTAGCCAAATTTTGAGGTTTGCAAAGGATTCTGGGTAACAGAACCTGGTCCGAGCCACACAAGTCACCCCATCTTGGATTCCCCTAGGTCTCTAGTTTTCAGAAATGCACAGGTTTGGTAGGTTTCCCTAGGTGGCGGCTGAGCTACAGGCCAAAATCTACAGGTAGGCACTTTGCAAAAAACACCTCTGTTTTCCTTCAAAAATTTGGCTGTGTCCACTTTGCGCTTTGGGGCGATTCCTGTCGCGGGCGCTAGGCCTACCCACACAAGTGAGGTATCATTTTTATCGGGAGACGTAGGGGAACGCTGGGTGGAAGGAAATTTGTGGCTCCTCTCAGATTCTAGAACTTTCTGCCACAGAAATGTGAGGAACATGTGTTTTTTTAGCCAAATTTTGAGGTTTGCGAAGGATTCTGGGTAACAGAACCTGGTCCGAGCCACACAAGTCACCCCATCTTGGATTCCCCTAGGTCTTTAGTTTTCAGAAATGCACAGGTTTGGTAGGTTTCCCTAGGTGGCGGCTGAGCTACAGGCCAAAATCTGCAGGTAGGGACTTTGCAAAAAAAACCTCTGTTTTCCTTCAAAAATTTGGCTGTGTCCACGTTGTGCTTTGGGGCGTTTCCTGTCGCGGGCGCTAGGCCTACCCACACAAGTGAGGTATCATTTTTATCGGGAGACGCGGGGGAACGCTGGGTGGAAGGAAATTTGTGGCTCCTCTCAGATTCCAGAACTTTCTGCCACAGAAATGTGAGGAACATGTGTTTTTTTAGCCAAATTTTGAGGTTTGCAAAGGATTCTGGGTAACAGAAGCTGGTCCCAGCCACACAAGTCACCCCATCTTGGATTCCCCCAGGTCACTAATTTTCAGAAATGCACAGGTTTGGTAGGTTTCCCTAGGTGGCGGCTGAGCTACAGGCCAAAATCTACAGGTAGGCACTTTGCAAAAAACACCTCTGTTTTCCTTCAAACATTTGGCTGTGTCCACATTGCGCTTTGGGGCGTTTCCTGTTGTGGGCGCTAGGCCTACCCACACAAGTGAGGTATCATTTGTATCGGGAGACGTGGGGGAACGCTGGGTGGAAGGAAATTTGTGGCTCCTCTCAGATTCTAGAACTTTCTGCCACAGAAATGTGAGGAACATGTGTTTTTTTAGCCAAATTTTGAGGTTTGCGAAGGATTCTGGGTAAGAGAACCTTGTCCGAGCCACACAAGTCACCCCATCTTGGATTCCCCTTGGTCTCTAGTTTTCAGAAATGCACAGGTTTGGTAGGTTTCCCTAGGTGGCGGCTGAGCTACAGGCCAAAATCTACAGGTAGGCCCTTTGCAAAAAACACCTCTGTTTTCCTTCAAAAATGTGGCTGTGTCCACGTTGCGCTTTGGGGCGTTTCCTGTCGCGGGCGCTAGGCCTACCCACACAAGTGAGGTATCATTTTTATCGGGAGAGGTGGGGGAACACTGGGTGGAAGGAAATGTGTGGCTCCTCTCAGATTCTAGAACTTTCTGCCACAGAAATGTGAGGAACATCTGTTTTTTTAGCCAAATTTTGAGGTTTGCAAAGGATTCTGGGTAACAGAACCTGGTCTGAGCCACACAAGTCACCCCATCTTGGATTCCCCTAGGTCTCTAGTTTTCAGAAATGCACAGGCTTGGTCGGTTTCCCTAGGTGGCGGCTGAGCTACAGGCCAAAATCTACAGGTAGGCACTTTGCAAAAAACACCTCTGTTTTCCTTAAAAAATTTGGCTGTGTCCACGTTGCGCTTTGGGGCGTTTCCTGTCGCGGGCGCTAGGCCTACCCACACAAGTGAGGTATCATTTTTATCAGGAGACGTGGGGGAACGCTGGGTGGAAGGAAATTTGTGGCTCCTCTCAGATTCTAGAACTTTCTGCCACAGAAATGTGAGGAACATGTGTTTTTTTAGCCACATTTTGAGGTTTGCAAAGGATTCTGGGTAACAGAACCTGGTCCGAGCCACACAAGTCACCCCATCTTGGATTCCCCTAGGTCTCTAGTTTTCAGAAATGCACAGGTTTGGTAGGTTTCCCTAGGTGGCGGCTGAGCTACAGGCCAAAATCTACAGGTATTCACTTTGCAAAAAACACCTCTGTTTTCCTTCAAAAATGTGGCTGTGTCCACGTTGCGCTTTGGGGCGTTTCCTGTCGCGGGAGCTAGGCCTACCCACACAAGTGAGGTATCATTTTTATCGGGAGACATGGGGGAACGCTGGGTGGAAGGCAATTTGTGGCTCCTCTCAGATTCTAGAACTTTCTGCCACAGAAACGTGAGGAACATGTGTTTTTTTAGCCAAATTTTGAGGTTTGCGAAGGATTCTGGGTAACAGAACCTGGTCCGAGCCACACAAGTCACCCCATCTTGGATTCCCCTATGTCTCTAGTTTTCAGAAATGCACAGGTATGGTAGGTTTCCCTAGGTGGCGGCTGAGCTACAGGCCAAAATCTACAGGTAGGGACTTTGCAAAAAACACCTCTGTTTTCCTTCAAAAATTTGGATGTGTCCATGTTGCGCTTTGGGGCGTTTGCTGTCGCAGGCGCTAGGCCTACCCACACAAGTGAGGTATCATTTTTATAGGGAGACATGGGGGAACGCTGGGTGGAAGGAAATTAGTGGCTCCTCTCAGATTCCACAACTTTCTGCCACAGAAATGTGAGGAACATGTGTTTTTTTGGTCACATTTTGAGGTTTGCAAAGGATTCTGGGTAACAGAAGCTGGTCCCAGCCACACAAGTCACCCCATCTTGGATTCCCCCAGGTCACTAGTTTTCAGAAATACACAGGTTTGGTAGGTTTCCCTAGGTGGCGGCTGAGCTACAGGCCAAAATCTACAGGTAGGCACTTTGCAAAAAACACCTCTGTTTTCCTTCAAAAATTTGGCTGTGTCCACATTGCGCTTTGGGGCGTTTCCTGTCGCGGGCGCTAGGCCTACCCACACAAGTGAGGTATCATTTTTATCGGGAGACGTGGGGGAACGCTGGGTGGAAGGAAATTTGTGGCTCCTCTCAGATTCTAGAACTTTCTGCCACAGAAATGTGAGGAACATGTGTTTTTTTAGCCAAATGTTGAGGTTTGCAAAGAATTCTGGGTAACAGAACCTGGTCCGAGCCACACAAGTCACCCCATCTTGGATTCCCCTAGGTCTCTAGTTTTCAGAAATGCACAGGTTTGGGAGATTTCCCTAGGCGGCGGCTGAGCTACAGGCCAAAATCTACAGGTAGGCACTTTGCAAAAAACACCTCTGTTTTCCTTCAAAAATTTTGATGTGTCCACGTTGCGCTTTGGGGCGTTTCCTGTTGCGGGCGCTAGGCCTACCCACACAAGTGAGGTATCATTTTTATCGGGAGACGTGGGGGAACGCTGGGTGGAAGGACATTTGTGGCTCCTCTCAGATTCTAGAACTTTCTGCCACAGAAATGTGAGGAACATGTGTTTTTTTAGCCAAATTTTGAGGTTTGCGAAGGATTCTGGGTAACAGAACCTTGTCGGAGCCACACAAGTCACCCCATCTTGGATTCCCCTAGGTCTCTAGTTTTCAGAAATGCACAGGTTTGGTAGGTTTCCCTAGGTGGCGGCTGAGCTAAAGGCCAAAATCTACAGGTAGGCACTTTGCAAAAAACACCTCTGTTTTCCTTCAAAAATTTGGCTGTGTCCACGTTGCGCTTTGGGGCGTTTCCTGTCGCGGGCGCTAGGCCTACCCACACAAGTGAGGTATCATTTTTATCGGGAGACGTGGGGGAACGCTGGGTGGAAGGAAAATTGTGGCTCCTTCCAGATTCTAGAACTTTCTGCCACAGAAATGTGAGGAACATGTGTTTTTTTAGCCAAATTTTGAGGTTTGCGAAGGATTCTGGGTAACAGAACCTGGTCCGAGCCACACAAGTCACCCCATCTTGGATTCCCCTAGGTCTTTAGTTTTCAGAAATGCACAGGTTTGGTAGGTTTCCCTAGGTGGCGGCTGAGCTACAGGCCAAAATCTGCAGGTAGGGACTTTGCAAAAAAAACCTCTGTTTTCCTTCAAAAATTTGGCTGTGTCCACGTTGTGCTTTGGGGCGTTTCCTGTCGCGGGCGCTAGGCCTACCCACACAAGTGAGGTATCATTTTTATCGGGAGACGCGGGGGAACGCTGGGTGGAAGGAAATTTGTGGCTCCTCTCAGATTCCAGAACTTTCTGCCACAGAAATGTGAGGAACATGTGTTTTTTTAGCCAAATTTTGAGGTTTGCAAAGGATTCTGGGTAACAGAAGCTGGTCCCAGCCACACAAGTCACCCCATCTTGGATTCCCCCAGGTCACTAGTTTTCAGAAATGCACAGGTTTGGTAGGTTTCCCTAGGTGGCGGCTGAGCTACAGGCCAAAATCTACAGGTAGGCACTTTGCAAAAAACACCTCTGTTTTCCTTCAAACATTTGGCTGTGTCCACATTGCGCTTTGGGGCGTTTCCTGTTGTGGGCGCTAGGCCTACCCACACAAGTGAGGTATCATTTGTATCGGGAGACGTGGGGGAACGCTGGGTGGAAGGAAATTTGTGGCTCCTCTCAGATTCTAGAACTTTCTGCCACAGAAATGTGAGGAACATGTGTTTTTTTAGCCAAATTTTGAGGTTTGCGAAGGATTCTGGGTAAGAGAACCTTGTCCGAGCCACACAAGTCACCCCATCTTGGATTCCCCTTGGTCTCTAGTTTTCAGAAATGCACAGGTTTGGTAGGTTTCCCTAGGTGGCGGCTGAGATACAGGCAAAAATCTACAGGTAGGCCCTTTGCAAAAAACACCTCTGTTTTCCTTCAAAAATGTGGCTGTGTCCACGTTGCGCTTTGGGGCGTTTCCTGTCGCGGGCGCTAGGCCTACCCACACAAGTGTGGTATCATTTTTATCGGGAGAGGTGGGGGAACACTGGGTGGAAGGAAATGTGTGGCTCCTCTCAGATTCTAGAACTTTCTGCCACAGAAATGTGAGGAACATCTGTTTTTTTAGCCAAATTTTGAGGTTTGCAAAGGATTCTGGGTAACAGAACCTGGTCTGAGCCACACAAGTCACCCCATCTTGGATTCCCCTAGGTCTCTAGTTTTCAGAAATGCACAGGCTTGGTCGGTTTCCCTAGGTGGCGGCTGAGCTACAGGCCAAAATCTACAGGTAGGCACTTTGCAAAAAACACCTCTGTTTTCCTTCAAAAATTTGGCTGTGTCCACGTTGCGCTTTGGGGCGTTTCCTGTCGCGGGCGCTAGGCCTACCCACACAAGTGAGGTATCATTTTTATCGGGAGACGTAGGGGAACGCTGGGTGGAAGGAAATTTGTGGCTCCTCTCAGATTCTAGAACTTTCTGCCACAGAAATGTGAGGAACATGTGTTTTTTTAGCCAAATTTTGAGGTTTGCGAAGGATTCTGGGTAACAGAACCTGGTCCGAGCCACACAAGTCACCCCATCTTGGATTCCCCTAGGTCTTTAGTTTTCAGAAATGCACAGGTTTGGTAGGTTTCCCTAGGTGGCGGCTGAGCTACAGGCCAAAATCTGCAGGTAGGGACTTTGCAAAAAAAACCTCTGTTTTCCTTCAAAATTTTGGCTGTGTCCACGTTGTGCTTTGGGGCGTTTCCTGTCGTGGGCGCTAGGCCTACCCACACAAGTGAGGTATCATTTTTATCGGGAGACGCGGGGGAACGCTGGGTGGAAGGAAATTTGTGGCTCCTCTCAGATTCCAGAACTTTCTGCCACAGAAATGTGAGGAACATGTGTTTTTTTAGCCAAATTTTGAGGTTTGCAAAGGATTCTGGGTAACAGAAGCTGGTCCCAGCCACACAAGTCACCCCATCTTGGATTCCCCCAGGTCACTAGTTTTCAGAAATGCACAGGTTTGGTAGGTTTCCCTAGGTGGCGGCTGAGCTACAGGCCAAAATCTACAGGTAGGCACTTTGCAAAAAACACCTCTGTTTTCCTTCAAACATTTGGCTGTGTCCACATTGCGCTTTGGGGCGTTTCCTGTTGTGGGCGCTAGGCCTACCCACACAAGTGAGGTATCATTTGTATCGGGAGACGTGGGGGAACGCTGGGTGGAAGGAAATTTGTGGCTCCTCTCAGATTCTAGAACTTTCTGCCACAGAAATGTGAGGAACATGTGTTTTTTTAGCCAAATTTTGAGGTTTGCGAAGGATTCTGGGTAAGAGAACCTTGTCCGAGCCACACAAGTCACCCCATCTTGGATTCCCCTTGGTCTCTAGTTTTCAGAAATGCACAGGTTTGGTAGGTTTCCCTAGGTGGCGGCTGAGCTACAGGCCAAAATCTACAGGTAGGCCCTTTGCAAAAAACACCTCTGTTTTCCTTCAAAAATGTGGCTGTGTCCACGTTGCGCTTTGGGGCGTTTCCTGTCGCGGGCGCTAGGCCTACCCACACAAGTGAGGTATCATTTTTATCGGGAGAGGTGGGGGAACACTGGGTGGAAGGAAATGTGTGGCTCCTCTCAGATTCTAGAACTTTCTGCCACAGAAATGTGAGGAACATCTGTTTTTTTAGCCAAATTTTGAGGTTTGCAAAGGATTCTGGGTAACAGAACCTGGTCTGAGCCACACAAGTCACCCCATGTTGGATTCCCCTAGGTCTCTAGTTTTCAGAAATGCACAGGCTTGGTCGGTTTCCCTAGGTGGCGGCTGAGCTACAGGCCAAAATCTACAGGTAGGCACTTTGCAAAAAACACCTCTGTTTTCCTTCAAAAATTTGGCTGTGTCCACGTTGCGCTTTGGGGCGTTTCCTGTCGCGGGCGCTAGGCCTACCCACACAAGTGAGGTATCATTTTTATCAGGAGACGTGGGGGAACGCTGGGTGGAAGGAAATTTGTGGCTCCTCTCAGATTCTAGAACTTTCTGCCACAGAAATGTGAGGAACATGTGTTTTTTTAGCCACATTTTGAGGTTTGCAAAGGATTCTGGGTAACAGAACCTGGTCCGAGCCACACAAGTCACCCCATCTTGGATTCCCCTAGGTCTCTAGTTTTCAGAAATGCACAGGTTTGGTAGGTTTTCCTAGGTGGCGGCTGAGCTACAGGCCAAAATCTACAGGTATTCACTTTGCAAAAAACACCTCTGTTTTCCTTCAAAAATTTGGCTGTGTCCACGTTGCGCTTTGGGGCGTTTCCTGTCGCGGGAGCTAGGCCTACCCACACAAGTGAGGTATCATTTTTATCGGGAGACATGCGGGAACGCTGGGTGGAAGGCAATTTGTGGCTCCTCTCAGATTCTAGAACTTTCTGCCTCAGAAACGTGAGGAACATGTGTTTTTTTAGCCAAATTTTGAGGTTTGCGAAGGATTCTGGGTAACAGAACCTGGTCCGAGCCACACAAGTCACCCCATCTTGGATTCCCCTATGTCTCTAGTTTTCAGAAATGCACAGGTATGGTAGGTTTCCCTAGGTGGCGGCTGAGCTACAGGCCAAAATCTACAGGTAGGGACTTTGCAAAAAACACCTCTGTTTTCCTTCAAAAATTTGGATGTGTCCATGTTGCGCTTTGGGGCGTT